>NW_026622819.1:5063703-5371666 GCF_023065955.2 Ursus arctos | reverse complement strand
CACATGGGTTTATAAAAGTGGAGACTCTCTCCCACTGTGGTGACCAAGAAAGATCCAGGAGCTAACTTTAAGGACAGAGGAAGGGACTGAAGAACCAAGGAACCCAGGGGGTCTCTACAGGTTGGAAAAAGCAAGCAAATGAGTTCTTCCCCAGAGAAAGTGTTTAGGAAGGAGCACAGCTCAATCCATAGGGTGATTTTAGTACAGTGAGATCCCAGGGACTTCTAACTTAAAGAACTGAAAGATAATAAACTTATATTGTTTAGACTGCTAAGTTTGTGATAGCTTGTTACAACACAATGGAAAGCTGATCACACTGATCTATAAAACAAGAGCAATAACCAGCTGACAGCATTTTATTATCAAGGCTTTGTGTCAAGAGTTTCTCATTATTTTTCAATATTTCAAAGACATGTCTACTTACAAGTGTGTGCTTTATGTTAAAAATTATTTTGGCTGAATTTTAAAATGTGGGTTCATCATTTTTATTTTTTTAAGTTTTAATTTAAATTCTAGTTAGTTCACATACAGTATAATACTGGTTTCAGGTGTACAACACAGTGATTCGATGCTTCCATACGACACCCGGTGCTCATCATGACAGGTGCACTCCTTAAACTCCATCACCTATTTCACCCATCCCCCCACCCCCCTTCCTTCTGGTAACCATCAGTGTGTTCTCTGTAGTTAGGGTCTGTTTCTTTCTCTTTCTCTCTCTCCTTTCCCCCTTTTCTCCTTTGTTTTGTTTCTTGAATTCTACATATGAGTGAAATCATATGGTATTTGTCTTTCTCTGATTGACTTATTTCACTTAGCATAATACTCTTTAGATCTCATTTCTTTTTATGGCTTAGTGTATCATTATTAATTCTATAGCATGAAACACCCTGGGCCCTCTGTGCTCCAAAATTCAGAGAAACAAGATCTCTACCAATCAAAAAAAAAAAATGTAGTTGTCTCTCTTCATCTTGACTGCTGGTTCTAGAAGCTGCTGAGCTTCTGATTTCCACCATTGCTAACACTCACCTAGAGGTGACGATGCCCCAGAAACAGCCTTGCAGACAGTGGCTCAGAAGAGTCATGAGGTAGCACATTGCATCTTTGAGACTTAGTCCCCACAGTGTAGGTGGGAACAAGAGCAGAAAGAATCCTGGTGGCAATGGATGCTGCAGATTATAATGGGCTTCATCTGTTCAGACTCTGGAGTGTAGGAGAGTCAGACACTAATCAGGGAAAAAATAGAACTTATGAAAAAATACTGCAAAAAATAGAACATATAAAAATGAATACTGGGAGAAAGAAATGAAATGGGAGCATCATTATGAAAATTCAGAGAAAGAGCATGTCTCTGAAAAAAATTAGCCACATAAATAGATGGTAATTTAGAAATGTGGGGGGGTGTACTCACTAAGATCCAAAGTGATCTGTCCTCCATCAAAAGGCTTAGGAGCAAACTGGCTGAGATGAAAAGGCAGTCAGAGGAGTGGCAGAAGACAGGGCTGCAGGCAAGCTGGGAGCTCAGTAGCAATGTCCGCCGAAGGGTGTTAATGGAGGACCAAGGGGGTTAGCCTGGCAAGCCATCCTATATGCATGGGAACCCGTGCAGAAAATGTATATAATGATGGAGAAAGTGGCAGAGATGGAAGACATGGAAGGCTTGTCCAAGCCATGAATTATAAATTGTTTCCCCCAGAAGTAACCTGAACAATTACAACAGAGACAAGGAGCACAGACATAACTGACAAATGCTGTACTGGGTTGAATAAATACGTTTTCTCAGAGATTAAAAGGACTTATCATCTGACACAATCCTTCCCTTCATCTCATCAACAATCTGTTCTTCGTTCTGGGCTAATCTTCCTTATAACCACTATATTGATTATGATCTCTAAAATTTTTAAATGCATGGGAAAAATAATGCTCTATACCACTTAAATTTAGGTTTTCTATTGTTATGAGCTACCAAGTAATTTTTGATTATTTTTTCTACTTTTTTTTTCAATTTTCTACTGTGAGCCTGTATCACTCATAATCAGGAAGCTGATATGATATTTAAGTTAAAATATACTAGGGGTGGGGCACCCGGATGGCTCAGTCGTTAAGCATCTGCCTTCAGCTCGGGGCAGAATTCCAGGGTCCTGGGATCGAGCCCCTCATCGGGCTCCCTGCTCCACTGGGGGACTGATTCTTCCTCTCCCACTCCCCCTGCTTGTGTTCCCTCTCTTGCTGTCTGTCTCTCTCTCTCTGCCAAATAAGTAAATAAAATATTTTAAAAAATATACCCTAGGGGTGCCTGGGTGGCTCAGGTGGTTAAGTGTCTGCCTTAGGCCCAGGTCATGAACCCAGAGTCCTAGGATCCGGCCCCACTGTGAGCTGCTTGCTCATCAGGGAGTCTGCTTCTCCCTCTGCCCCTCCCCTCACTCGTGTTCTCATGCTCTCTCTCTCAAATAAATAAATAACATCTTTAAAAAATAAATTAAAATATACTAGTCAGGAAACACCATACAATTTTGTTTAAAAATAAATACAGAAAAAGACTGGAATTCTTTATAATATCTCTCCTTACAAATTTCTGCATTTACTAAATTTTCATGAAATTTCTAAAATAAGCATGTATAATATTTATAAAGTACAAAAAAAAGAAAAAAAACAGGAAACCTCAAGCAAAAGCATAAGTGGCATCATGGAATAAAAGAGTGGACCATATGCCAAGATTGAGCATAAACTATCAAAGGCAAGTGGCTCTCCACTGTGAGTGACCAATGATGTAAGAGTAAGCAGGGATCACTGTGAGTGGTGGAGAATCCCAAGGTAACAACTTTTTAAATCATGGTCAACTTCTTCTCAAAATGGTATTATGGCTCTTGGGCGCATCATAGACTCACCACCATCATCACGTGGCTGCACAGGTATTCCAATACCCTGGATGTTCACAAGCTAAAATTTCTCACAGCGGATTAAACAAACATGGGAACCAGAGATTTCAATTGATTCTTCTGCAAATTGTCCGTCTTAGAGGTATTGGAGCGTGCCATGTATTCCTGAAGCAGATTGCTTGAGGAGATCTGTCTTATTTCACAGGAAATCCACACCAGAGGTTACTCTTACAGAATTATTAATAGGCAACAGCATTTATCAATATGACTGTGGATATCCGACAGAGAGTAAATGTGTACTATGGGCCTGCAACCATTCTAAGCAATTTAAATGTGTGAATTTATTTATAAAAATATTCATTAAAAAATTATATGGTAGATGCCGATGTTACCTCCTTGTGCAGATGGAGATGCTGTTGCAGAGAGAGTACACAACATGCTTATGTTTTCTGCAACTCTGTAGGTGAGGGGATTCCTATGGAACCAATCTGCTCAGGTGTGAAACTGCTTGTATCATCAGTTAGGGTTCTCCAGAGAAACAGAACAGGGATCTGTATCTTTTCCTATAGATATCTCTGTCTTCTATCTATTATCTATCTATCTATATCTATCATCTATCTATCTATCTATCTATCTATCTATCTATCTATCTATCTATCATCTATCTATCTATCATCTATCATCTACCTATTATCTATCTATCTATCTATCTATCTATCTATCTATCTATCTATCTATCTATCATCTATCTATCAACTATCTATTTATTATCTATCTATCTATCTATCTATCTATCTATCATCTGTCTGTCCCTCAGTCTCCATTCATTGTTACTCACATGCTCCCCCATCATTCAGCTAGAGTAAATATTTAGAATTTGAGAAAATTCTATGCTACTTGTTCTACCCCTGTTATTTTAATAGAAGATTTTTTTTTTGCAAGACAAAAGGAGCCTGTCACCCAGGCCCTGTGTCCTGAGCCCTCTGAGGGTCTGCAGCTTCTCAAAGTTGGCCAGTCCAGCAGGTCACTGGGATCCAGGATAACTTCAGAATCTTAATTACAGTAGAGGTGCTATACTTCTGCTCTGGCCACTGTGGAGGACCTGCCATTTCTATATCCATCCAGATTGCACAGAAATTTTGACAAAGATTCATTAAGGACATTAGCTAGAAAGAAATTAGATGTATCTTATGAATGAGTACGGACCGACTTTCTTACATATGCGAGGCATTTTAGACGTTCTGTGACCACTTGCTGGTACCGCTGGCGTTCACAGTAGTGACAGGGTATCCTACCAAGACCAGCTCACCCTTGTTTTCCTTTATTTCATTTTCAGTGGTAACACAACACCAGTGTATTCACCTATTTTCCCACATCCTGAGGTTTTTTTTTAAAGATTTTATTTATTTATTTGGGAGAGAGAGAGAAATCACCTGAGCTGGGTGTGAGGGGGGAGGAGCAGAGAAAGAGGGACAAGCAGACCTCACACTGAGCGCAGAGCCCCACACAGGGCTCAATCCCATGACCTTGAGATCATGGCCTGAGCCAAAAATCAAGAGTTGGATGCTTAACCAACTGATCCACCCAGGAACCCCTACACATTTTGAGTTTTGAATAGGGCACAAGCCTTTTTTTCTTATCAGTTCCAAAACTTGGAACTTTATGATGCAACTTGGGACTCATCCATGTTCTAAAGCTTGGGAAAAGTAGTCCCTTTGCCCCACACCCCCTCAACTACAAGCCATGTCAGTGATTGCTCCTACTCAGAGAAGGTTTGAGAAATACTTTGAAGAAGACTCCAGTGGTCCTCCAGCTCTTCTCAGGGAGACCATCTGCATTCTCCATCACTGAAACCTAGAATACTGACAAGCAGAGAGATTGCCTTTGGCAATGAGCAAACTCAGAAATAAAGGCCAGCTTTGAACCTTTCCTCCTTTACTATCAGAATTTTTTTTTTTTTTTTTTTTTTTTTTTTTTTTTGCCTTAAGGCTCTTGGGATTCAGCCATCAATTTGGAATAGCAAGATATGGAAAGTTACTGCCAGTCCTTAAGGGAGCTCTGTCCTTCTCTTTAAAACCTCATATTCCTCTTTGGTTTAAAAATAGAATCAAACCTCAGAAACCTAGCCTCATTTTCAGATCCTGTCAAGCCTTCTAAATTGTCAGTGCCGGTAGGCCGGTTTACATGCTGCAAAGATGGTGCAAGGCGTGCTGACGTTTATTTATCTCAGAATTGCTTATTCTAGTTTGCAAATTCCACTTTGATTACAGAATATTCCAATTAGATATGAACATTTTTTTGAGGATTAAAATGCCCATATGGTTATTTCTTGAAGCACCGTTAAATCTACAACATAATTCCTAAAGAAATAGCCCAAGGGCACTCCAGGTAAAGTTCTGGTAACTCCATTATTAGCATTAAAATTCAGATCTCCAGAGATAATGATTTGAGCTGTCAGTCATAGAGAATATAGGTAGTTGAAAGATTGTCTGATTGACCCCGGATATCTGCATGGAGAGCGTGCACTCGGGTATATGCAAGCATGAAACCATTAACAAGCCACTTTTCAGGCAGAAAAATTGTTACAAATAAATCAGTTCCTATCGGAGAGGAACAAAAGCTCAGTGATATTTTTCTGACAATGACAACAGTGGAATGTCCAAAGAAAAAAGGTCAGAAGTCTTTAGAAATGGGCAAGACTGACTTCTTTTTGAGGCATATTAATATTATGGTCGTGAGGAACATATTGAGACATTCACATTTCTGTGTTCCTTCTGCCGTGTTTCAAGAGGGGAATTTTAGTCATTGGAGGAACACCTTGGAGAATAATCTGACTTAAAAGGGTGCACTCTTGGTCTCAAGTAGATTAAGGGCAAATAGAACTATAGACTCCACTGGTGGGGTGTAGGCTGGACCAGGCCCTGCATATTATCCAGAAAAGAGAGTAACCCAAGAACACATCTCTAGACTATCCTATCTCTAAAAATACATGCTCAGCAACTTGATTCCAAAGTTGGTAAAATCAAAACACTGAACTAGCTAAGGCTGTTTGTTCTTTCATTTACCTGAGAGAAGCAAGTCGATTCTGCTTGCTTCCCGAGTTTAGTGACTGGTGAACTTGGTTATTTTAGGGAATGGTTCTTCAGGTCAACAATTCAAAAGTTAGGCAGTTAAAAACAATACTAAAGTGAGTGCCTAATGGTTATGAGAAGTAGTTCAATTGATACAAAGGATCACAAGTTTCCCAGGCATTGTGTGTCCCTACCTGTTTATATTTAATTACTTGGTAACTGATTTAAATATTGACACATATCTATGTTTATATACTCAACATATAATTTATATATTTTAAAATTACGTGACACAGTACTCTTCATCTTAAAAGTTAGGAGAAATAGAACTATGTGTTGGGTGTATCTATATTATTAGGGTTCTCTAATGTTGAGAAATATTGCAGGTGGGTCAAGGGATTTTCACAATTAGTTATAGCATTCATCCCATGCCCCTCCATTAGGCCATCTCTGGTTGATCACATAGCTCTTACCTGTCATCCTTCAAGTGTGGATTTTGAAGACCAAACACTTTCCATGGTCCCTTGTTCTTCCTGTACCTACCAGGCCCTACTCATTCATTCATTTCACCCATGCACCTGGTAAATCACTGAATAGCCTCAGGGCCCCTGCAGCGCTCTAGATGGAAAATATTGATACAGTTCCGAACAAAATTGTTTCCATCCTCATGGCACTCCAACCTTTTATGTTTCTCTTCCGTTCTCAGTCCTTTGGCCATCTCAAAGTGTCATCGGTACCAATACAAATGGTAACATCACCTTTCATTTTTTTCCTCTAGTTGACTTTGGCTTTGCAGATATCAGCAGAAGCCAAATTCACACTTGGCATTTTTTATAACAACTTTTAACTACAATTTTATTGTTCAGTGGGTTTGTGTCTTAAAGTCAAAGCACTGAATTTAGTCCCAACAATACTTCAACTGCTCAGTCCTTCAAATGTCCTCACATAAATCACTGCTAGAGAGCTGTGTTTGTTCACATGTAAATGTTCTTTTGGAAAAGGCTGATTCTCCCCATTATTGTAGCACTTACTTTTTTCTTATAGACTCCAGAAGACTATCCAACACAAGGTGACAATTGGGTCACATTTCCAGTGCAGCACGTTTCCTGCCCGAGTGCTCCCTTTTTCCAAAGATTGAGTTTTGGTGCAGATTCTGTAATGTCCCCTGGAAGACAGAACAGCCAGGACAATGGGCAATGGGATGGGGAGAAACTGGCATTCAATTCTCCTGAATTTTGCTGATATTTTTCACTGAAATGTATTTAAATGAAATGCTTGGCTTTCCTTCAAAGCATGTATTTCTCCTATTTCTCCTATTGACTTTTATTAGCAGTAAAATGGATCCCAGAGGCCAAAGAGTCAGAGATTTATAATGCCTTCTAGGAGCCTTGTTTGTTTTTCCACATCCTGTTCTGACATTGTTAAATATTAGTCTTGGCAGGACGGCGGGGGCCTGTCAGTAGCAGCTCAACAGCTCGATGGCTGTCCCATCATACATTGTCCAGCGATGGCAGAGTTGCAGAAAGTCCTCTTATCACCCAAGAAGAGCAAATCGATCGAGCTAACTCCTACAATTGCAGCAGACATGAGCGAGGCACCACATTCTGGCCAATCCATGCATGGTGGCAATGGAAAGGCAATGTGGGAAAGTTCTGTAGAGTTTGCGTTACCCACAGCATTGAGTGCAAGAACAATGTCCTTGGGGCTTTTTCCTTAGCCAATTTATAACACAACGTTGTTGTATTGGATTTTTTGTTTTTGCAATAACTCTCCCAACCTTCAGATTTTGGTTTTGCTCATCAGAGACCAACACTCAAAATGACCTGGGCCAAATCTAATCAGGACGCAAAAGCTACTGAGAGGAGCCAGTATCCAATGTCTTTCAAGGTTAAATACAATTTAGGATTTCAACCAAAATGTGTTTCTCTGCTTCTCTATATCAGCTCAAATAGGATATATTCGGAAATAGGCAGCATTATTTTGCTGAAAATAAGTACAGGTATTTAAAAGATGTTTTTAAAAAGGCACGGTGCAGTGAAATGGGAACTGACTGCTGATGGCAATGTAAGCTGATGTGATGATTCTGGAAGATAATTGGGTCTTCCGAGGCAAAAGCCTTTAAACACATTCCATATCCTTTGATCCAGAAATGTTATTTACAAGAAGACTTGATAGCAGCATTTTCCCCCCTTTCCATATTGTGAGTTTTAAGCATTTCGAGATTTTTTTTTGCCCTCTTTCTTGGGGATAAAAATAATGGAATGCCAGTTCACATCCTTGAAAACCAAAGGCTCCCTAACTGCTGCTGAAAGAAATCTCAGAAAAATAAGAGGGTAAAAATGTTCCCCTTTCCTTACAGCTAGAGAAAAGCTGACATTGCTCTGTGACTAAGCTAACACATATTCTGGTTTTTATAAAGTAGGAAAAATTGGGAGTAACTAGAGAATTTTCCATTCTCACCCTCTTGTCCAATATGAAGCCTCAAATGTATAATCCTAATCCATTTCTGTTATAAAAATTGCCCTTGAAATTGTTTTGTAAAACAGATGTGAAGACTACAAAAAATCGAGTCAAGAAATAAACAGAGGACATGAACCAACATTTCTCTAAAGAAGACATACAAATGGCCAAGAGACACATGAAAAAATGCTCAACATCACTCAGCATCAGCAAAATACAGATGAAAACCACAATGAGATACCACCTCATACCAGTCAGAATGGCTAAAATTAACAACTCAGGAAACATCAAATTTTGGTGATGATGTGGAGAAAAGGGAACCCTCTTACACTGTTGGTGGGAATGCAAGCTGGTGCAGCCACTCTGGAAAGCAGTATGGAGTTTCCTCAAGAAGTTAAAAATAGAGCTACTCTATGACCCAGCAACTGCACTACTCAGTATTTATGTGAAGGATGCAAACATAGTGATACAAAGGGGCACCTGCACCCCGATGTTTATAGCAGCAATGTCTATAATAGCCAAACTATGGAAAGAGCCCAGATGTCCATTGACAGACGAGTGGATAAAGAAGATGTGAGATATATATAATGGAATATTACTCAGCCATCAAAAAGAATGAAATCTTGCTATTTGCAATGAAATGGATGGAACTAGAGGGTATTAGGTTAAGCAAAATAAGTCAACCAAAGAAAGACAAATAACATATGATTTCACTCATATGTGGAATTTGAGAAACAAAACAGATGAACATAGAGGAAAGAAAGGAAAAATAAAATAAGATGAAAACAGGGAGGGAAGCAAACCATAAGAGATGCTGAACTCTAGGAAACAAACTGAAGGTTGCTGGAGGGGAGATGGGTGGAGGGATGGGGTAACTGGGTGATAGGTATTAAGGAGGGCACTTGATGGAATGAGCACTGGGTGTTGTCTGCAACTGATGACTCACTAAATTCTACCCCTGAAACTAATAATACAGTGTATGTTAACTAAATTGAATTTAAGTCAAGATTTAAAAAGTAATAAATAAATAAATAAATAAATAAATAAATAAATAAATAAAACTGCCAGTTATATTAACAGCAAGAAAAACAAAAACAACAATAACAAAAAAACTTGTTGCATCCTGTGAAAAACAAACTATAACCTTGAGGTCTACAGCTCTGTTTGTCTTACTGAAATATGTGTCCCAATAATAAAACATCAATTGGCACATCTGTTTTCTGAAAGAATCATCGAATAGTTTTGAGTTTTCTCGATAAGCCAAAAATGGGCACATCCCCCTTTTCCACATGGCTGGTAGTAAGATTGACCCACAATGCCGTTGGGTTCTAGAATTACATTAAAAGTCTCAGAGATTTTAAAAATTTATATTAACTGTATCTTAAGAGAATAGTTAGAAAAGTTGATGAACAGAGTTGAACCCACAAACGCTCATTGAGTGTTACTGAAAATATAGCTGAGAAAATCCGCCACGTTCTTAATGGTCACAGGAGCATGGTTTGACCATTTGGACATGTCGGTCATAGCATCCTACAGACTGGGCAATGGCGGTACCTTTCTCAGACCATTGGAAATGTGTCATGTGTCAAAGAAAAAATAAAGCAGGACACTGAACTCTAAGCATAGAGTGAAAAGGTGAGAAATCGGTGTATGCACTGTGGTTGGCACTGTGCGGCAGAATTACAGGTGTTGGGGCGCCTGGGTGGCACAGTGGTTAAGCGTCTGCCTTTGGCTCAGGGCGTGATCCCGGCGTTGTGGGATCGAGCCCCACATCAGGCTCCTCCACTAGGAGCCTGCTTCTTCCTCTCCCACTCCCCCTGCTTGTGTTCCCTCTCTTGCTGGCTGTCTCTATCTCTGTCGAATAAATAAATAAAATCTTTAAAAAAAAATAGAAAAAAAGAATTACAGGTGTTTTAGGGTTTTTTTTTCTCCCTTATATTCTTCTGAGTTTTCCTCTCCTCCTACAGTCGATGTGATTTTTTTTTAATAATTAGAGAACATTACTAAAGTAGCACAAGAAAACCCAACAAAATATTTACAAGCATCCCAACATTCAGGGTCGTGTACCAGAGTTCACGTGACTTTAGCTCTATTTTTATATTCAAAAAGATGTCAAATAGAAAGTTGATTTAGTTGTATCAAAACTATGATTTCTGTCTTTCTCTGGAATACTCTGCCTTCCTCTGAAGTGCATTGTTGGTGAAAAACTGGATTTTTCTATGCCAGTTGTTTTCTTGTCAATATGCAAGAGGTCTACCCTGCTTAAAAATGAGTGCTATTTTTTCAAAATATCATTCCCTTCTCTTATTGTCAAAATAATCAGAAAAATGAATATACCTACTGAGGACTGTAAAACCATATAGAATTTATAGACCACATTGTGTGCCTAGAGAATTCTAAAATCAGTGCCAATGTCCTAATTTTTCAGAGAATTGAGCAAATCACAGAAGCCACACTTAATTTATGGAGCAATTTACTAGCATTCTCCAGAACTCTATGTAGCATCCCATCCCCGAAACACCTTCTTTGGGCGAAGATGAAGCCGGCCAGCTGTGGGGCCATAACACAGCACCACAGCTCTCTTCACTTCCTTCCATGAGCCCGGTATCCTTCCCTTAGTTTTCATTCTGGTACAGTTGGCATTTCCCCAGAGGTCAGGTTCATTTCCCAAAGTGCTCTCCCCATGGGCTTCAGCACCGGTGATGTCTCGGTTCTCTCTGGAAGGGAGTCATCATGCTGGCTGGCAGTGTTTTTACTCATATGTTTTTCTTGTTGGGTGTCTTGGGTGAATGTGTCTGATGCCCCTTCCCCAGACATGTTCTTCAAACAGGAGGTTGATGGCAGAGGGTCCCAGAGGCAGCAGGAATTGAGCAAGAAATGTGATAAGAAAGGCTCATGTGGGCAGCAAACCATGAAACATTGAGAAGGCAATAGAGTGGGGCTCGAACATGTTCCTAGACTTAGGTTTGGGGAATACTGGAGCTCGGCAAGAAGGCCTTTTCCTGAAATACCAAAGAAAAAAATTACCAAACCAAGACTGCGCTTAGAAGTGAAACTCACATTCGCACTGACAAATGGTCATAAAACGCATGAGACAGTATGCAGATTTTCAGCATTTAGCATTGCTTGCATGTGGTAAAGGGAGCATCGAAGCAGAAATATTGTGCCGATAGTTTTACGGATGTATGAATGTTAAATATGAACAAGTGTTGGCTGTGTTAGGACACCAATTCTGTAAGAAAAAAAAAGGTTTGTGGGGAAATGAGTATTGGCTAAGGGCTAAAGAACAATCTGTCATTTTTAACTCAGAAACAAAGAGACATTATAAATGCAATTGATTTTTTTTCTATAGTTTTTAAAATTTATGGATCCATTTCCTTTATATCCTGATTGGTTAAAAAGTAATGAGGAAATTAATAGAATGGCTAACAAATTTGTTCCCGCTAGACTCACATCAGTCTAGACATTGTGGCATCTGTCACTGAATCGGTCACCCCTTGCCAAGGCTTGTGAGGACTTGGCTGTGCCCAGGTGGGGCCCCAGGAATGGGCCTGGACCCAGAAGGAGGACTTGAGCAGTGTGTGAAGGAAGAAGCAGTTGTTGGTTTTGTGCAAATACAAAGGAAAAAAAATAATAAGCAGAGCAAGAGAAAATGCGGTCGCTTAAAGCCTGAATGTCAGCAGTTGCGTCTGTCACCTGTTCTCTGTGAGTTATGTTCAGGTGTGACCCGAAGAGTGGGGAGAGGCACACAGAAGAGGGTCATCAGGAAACACAGAGCTGGGCCAACGCAAGGAGATTTCTGAGCAGACAATGCAGAGCTGCGCGTGAGGGGTTCACCAGTGCGCGTAAGTGATGCAGAGATCACCGTGGTGGCCCAGAAAATGTCCCCTGAACGACATAAAATTCCTGATCCCTGGACCCTGCAAATGTACTTTATGTGGCAATAAGGGACCTTGCATGCAAATGTGATTAAGAATCTCAGTGTAGAGAGATTATCTGGGACTATCCATGAAACTCCTAAATGCAATCGTATGCCTCCCGATAAGAGGGAAGTGGAGGGAAATTCACACGCATATGGAAAAAGAAGGGGCCATGTGACCACAAGCCACTGGAGTGATGTGGTCACAAACCAGGGGACACTGGCAGCCACCAGCCACTGGAGAAGCAAGAAACAGATTTTCCCTAGAGCCTCTGGAGGGAGTTCAACCTTGCAGACTCCTTGATTTTGACCCAGTGATACCAATATTAGACTTCTTTTTTTTTATAATAATATCTTTTTATTATATTATGTTAGTCACCATACAGTACATCCCTGGTTTCTGATGTAAAGTTCCATGATTCATTAGTTGCGTATAACACCCAGTGCACCATGCAATACGTGCCCTCCTTACTGCCCAACACCAGCCTATCCCATTCCCCCACCCCCCTCCCCTCTGAGGCCCTCAGTTTGTTTCTCAGAGTCCATAGTCTCTCGTGCTTCATTCCCCCTTCTGATTACCCCCCCTTTCTTTATCCCTTTCTTCCCCTACTGATCTTCCTAGTTCTTATGTTCCATAGATGAGAGAAACCATATGATAATTGTCTTTCTCTGCTTGACTTATTTCATTTAGCATTATCTCCTCCAATGCCGTCCATGTTGCAGCAAATGTTGAGAAATCGTTCTTTTTGATGGCTGAGTAATATTCCATTGTATATATGGACCACATCTTCTTAATCCCGTCATCTGTTGAAGGGCATCTTGGCTCCTTCCACTATTTAGCTATTGTGGACAATGCTGCTATGAACATTGGGGTGCATATGGCCCTTCTCTTCACTACGTCTGTATCTTTGGGGTAAATACCCAGTAGTGCAATGGCTGGGTCATAGGGTAGCTCAATTTTTAACTTTTTAAGGGACCTCCACACTGTTTTCCAGAGTGGCTGTACCAACTTGCATTCCCACCAACAATGTAGGAGGGATCCCCTTTCTCCACATCCTCTCCAACAATTGTTGTTTCTTGCCTTGTCAATTTTTGCCATTCTAACTGGCATAAGGTGGTATCTTAGTGTGGTTTTGATTTGAATTTCCCTGATGGCTAATGATTTTGAACATTTTTTCATGTGTCTGTTGGCCATTTGTATGTCTTCATTAGAAAAGCGTCTGTTCATATCTTCTGTCCATTTTATGATTTGTTTATTTGTTTCTCGTGTATTGAGTTTGAGAAGTTCTTTGTAGATCTTGGATACCAGTCTTGTATCCGTAGTGTAATTTGCAAATATATTCTCCCATTCCGTGGGCTGCCTCTTAGTTTTTTCTTTTGACTGTTTCCTTGGCTGTGCAGAAGCTTTTTATCTTGATGAAGTCCCACAAGTTCATTTTACCTCTTGTTTCTCTTGCCTTTGGAGATATGTCATGAAAAAGGTCGCTGTGGCCGATGTCGTAGAGGTTGCTGCCTATGCTCTCCTCTAGGATTTTGATGGATTCCTGTCTCACATCGAGGTCTTTCATCCATTTGGAGTTTATCTTTGTGTATGGTGTGAGAGAGTGGTCAAGTTTCATTCTTTTGCATGTAGCTGTCCAATTTTCCCAGCACCATTTATTGAAGAGACTATCTTTTTTTCACCGGATGTTTTTTCCTGTTTTATCAAAGATTATTTCCCAAAGAGCCAAGGGTCCATTTCTGGGTTCTCTATTCTGTTCCATTGGTCTATGTGTCTGTTTTTGTGCCAGTACCATGCTGTCTTTGTGATCACAGCTTTGTAGTACAGCTCAAAAATCCGGCATTGTGATGCCCCCAGCTTTGTTTTTCCTTTTCAACACTTCCTTGGCGATTCGTGGCCTTTTCTGGTTCCACACAAATGCAAGGGCTGTTTGTTCCAGTTCTTTGAAAAATGTCCTCAGTATTTTGATAGGGGTGGCATGGGAAATGTAGATTGCTCTGGGTAGTGTGGACATGTTCTGTAATTTTGGCAAAAGAAAATCAATATAAAGTCTCCAAAGAGATTCCATGGTCCCCGTAGGAGTATTGCAGTTGGTATCTTTCTGGATCTTTCCTTGTCCTTGACGGTGCTCTGCTTCAGCTACTCGAGCCCATCTATGGTTCCTTGAATGAAGCATACCTTCTCCTGCCTTGGCCCAAGACATTCCCTTTGCCTGAAATATTTGTCCCTTGTTACTCTGGCCAATGACTCCCAATTTCCTCCAATTCCCCACTAAAGCAGTCTCTTGGGGAAGCCCTGTCTGACCTCCTTGTCAGAAGAGTTGCTCCTTCTCTTGACTTTCAATGAACTGACCCTGACCTTCACTGCAGTATCCACCACCCTGCACTGAGGTGACTGGTTTTATTCCTCTTTCCACCATTAAGACCTTACTTGGGGGTGGGGGTCATCTGTCCCTCCTGACAACCATTCCTGGCTCATAAAGCTATTCCAAAAAGTTCTGTGAAATAAGCAAATGAATACACGGTTCAAATAGATATCTCTTCACAGATAAACCTAACCAGATGATGTCCCACTTGCATTTAAGAAAGGGGAGGGAAGAAACCGAGTGAAAAATGATAGCACGGGGAAGAGCGTGGTGTGAGAGAGCTAGGGTAGCAAGAACACATTGACAAAAAAGAAAAAAAATGGATTCATTAAGAAGGGATTCTTAAGAAATAAAGTTAAGTTTGTTCTAGAGGTAGTTGCTCTCTGTAGTCAATGACCAAAACAGCACCCTCAATTACTTTGTGTGAAATTAAGTAGGCTGGTACTCTAAAATCGGCAGGCGGTCCGGGAAAGAAGCAATTAGGACTCCCGAACAGCGAAGATGACATATCCTTGGCTGCAGTGCTCTCATATGAAAGTCTTTCTGCTTTTCCTCTAATTAAAAAGGACCCAATTTCCCTCTTTAGTATGCCAGATAGACAACATCCTTGTAATTGAAAGGAATGACAATGTGCTTTGTCTTCACGACGCGGCGGAGCTGATGCAGAGATGCCGACAGCGCCTCCTAACAAGTGTGCCCGGAGCGCTCTGGAGAGAGGACAGTTGACAGTGGCTCAGGAGGCATGGCTCTGCATTCAGACTTCTTTGTGTCACACTTGCGAGACTCAAAGCTGCCTCCATGTTTAATGAGGGAAGGTTTCAAGGGGCCAAACATTTGGTTTATGTGTTTCAACCCTGGCTCCTTATCGTTAATGAAGCTCTGGTTTGCAGTGGCTCACTCATGCCCTCGACTGGGAACTGAGACTTTTCCACACAATGCTTTCCTTCCCTTCTAGGAATCAGCAGCCCATTCTCATGATATTGAAAGAAGTGAAACCCTGGGACAAGCATGGGATAGAGGTTCACACTCTCAGTCTTGCCTGAACACATAGTCAGCCACTTCTGCCCCCAGTGGTAGGGCCTGGGTGAATTTATGTCCCCTGCGAGGCAGGCAGCCAAGACTGCCCTTCCTTCTCAGTCAGGATTAGAAGGAAGGAGGCCACTGGGCAGAAAGCCAGACCTGCCAACCTGTCTATGACCTCACTCCCGTGAACGTCTTCACAGTATAAGATCAATATTCTTTTCTTGATTTTTATTTCCAGTTGGCCCTTTTTGCCTGGGGGTGGAATGGTTGCCCTCATCCTTCTGATATTGCTACACAACCTCTAATTCAATTTTTGAAATGTCTCCTCCACTGAGAAGCAGAATCCTTTATTTAAAAGATTGATATTGGCAAGTCGATAAACAGTTAACCCAATTTCTGAAATGGCCTGCAAGAAGAAAACGTTTGCATTTCTGTCAATTTTTTTTCGGTAGAATGTGAACGATAATTAGAGCAACATGGGATCTCTCTCCTGCAGCAACTGCCTCACAGAATGTGTAAGGAATGACACAATCCCACGTGTTGAAGTCTTTGCCTGCTTACTGGAAAGAAGAGAAATTAACCCTGTGAAGATGAGATCCCTACGGGCATTCTTTGGAGCAATTTTGACCAATAGATTGCTAAGTTATTCCAGCTTGTGTTTCTTGTGTTAAGGGGTAGTGGTTCTTTGGGGTTCTTTCAAGGAGTTTTTCCACATAAAGCACTCATCACCATGCTGGGCACATGGTGCTTGTGAGGGCTGCCGGATTTAGGAAGAACATAGAGAGACTTATCAGCCAATTAACATACCCCAAACATGCCCACTAAGACAGGGCAAAAACCAGATTCAAAGAGAGATTTTCTCTAAGACTTTAGAAGCCCAAAAGGTATAAGACAACCAGGCTTCTCCCAATCCCACATCCTTTTAGGATTAGTAACAGTAACAGTAACTGCAGTGATAAGAGCTCCAGACTTCGCCCTTGCATAAGGATACTTCAGGCTCCTGCCACCATCCGCAGGACTGAATAGATCAGTAGAGTTTGCTCCCATCTGGGCAATAGTGGAAGGATTATTGACATTCTAAAGTAATTAACTTTGGGGGCACCTCGGTGGCTCAGTCAGTTAAGAGTCCTACTCTTGATTTTAGCTCAGGCCATGACCTCAGAGTCATGAGATTGGCCCCACAACAGGCTTCATGCTGGGTGTGGAGCCTGCTTAAGATTCTCTCTCTCCCTCTCCACTTGCCCCTCCCCCTTTCTAAAAACAAACACATAAAATAATTAATTAATAAAATGAAGTAATTAGCCGTGTAACAACAGAGAACAGCAAGAGCTAGTAAGAAAGTCATTTTGTAAAAACCTTCCCAGCTTAGCAGGAGAGGAGACAGTAGAAATTTGAAAAATATTTTAACTGAATTTTAGTATCTTCTCACATTTTAATGTTACTTTTTTTTAATGAAAGGAATGTTTTTCAATTGAATGTAAATGGACTAAATGCTCAATCAAAATACAAAGGATGTCAGAATGGATAAAAATTTTTAAAAAATCATCTATATACTGTTTACAAGAGACTCATTTCAGACCCAAAGTCACCTGCAGATTGAAGGACTGAAAGCAAGCGGATGAAGAGACATTTATTATGCTAATGGCTGTCAAAAGAAAGCCAGGATAGCAATAATTACATTGGACAAACTAGACTTTAAAACAAAGACTGTAACAAGAGGCAAAAAAAGGACACATATAATAATAAAGAAGACAACCCAACAGGAAGATCAAACAATTATAAATATTTATGCCCCCAACATGGGAGCCCCCAAACAAATATATAAAACAGTTAATAACAAACATACAAGAACTGATAATAATACAATAATAGTAGAGGACTTTAACACCCCACTTACATCAATGGACAGATCATTTAAATAGAAAAGCAACAAGGAAACAATGGCTTTGAATGACACTCTGGACCAGATGTGTGGTCTTAACATTCCATCCTAAAACAGCAGAATACACATTCTTTTCAAGTGCACATGGGACATTCTCCAGAGTAGATCACATATAAAAGTCACAGATAAGGTCTCAGCAAATACCAAAAGATTGAAGTCATACCATGCACCTTTTCTGGCCACAAGAAACTTGACATCAACCACAAGAAAAAATCTGGAAAGACCACAAATACATGGAGGTTAAACAACATGCTACTAAACAATGAAAGGGTCAACAAGGAAGCCAAAAACGATATTTTAAAAATACCTGGAAACAAATGAAAATGAAAACACGACAGTTCAAAACCTTTGGGATGCAACAAAGGGGGTCCTAAGAGGGACCTACCAACAAGGCCTACTTCAAGAAGTTCCTAAAGGAACTAGAAAAGGAACAGCAAATGAAGCCTAATGCCAGCAGAAGGAAGGAAATAATAACGATTAGAGTGGAAATAATTGATAGAGAAACTAAAGACAAATAGACAAACAAACAAACAAAAACAAAAGGACAGATCCATGAAACCAGGAGCTAGTTCTTGGGAAAAAAATTAAAAAATTGATAAGTCCCTAGCCAGGCTTATCAAAAAGAAAAGAGAAAGGACCCAAATAAATCAAATCACAAATGAGAGAGGAGAAATAATAATCAGCCCATAGAAATATAAACAATTATGAGAATATTATAAAAATTATATGCCAACAAATTGGGCAATCTGGAAGGAATGGATAAAGTCCTAGAAACATACAACTTACCAAAACTGAAACAGGAAGAAATAGAAAAGTTGAACAGACTGATAACCAGCAAAGAAATTGAAACAGTGATCCAAAAGTCTCAACAAACAAAAGTCCAGGGCTGGATGGCTTCCCAAGAGAATTCTACCAAACATTTAAAGAAGAGTTTATACCTATTCTACTCAAATCATTCCAAAAAATAGAAATGGAAGGAAATTTCCAAGTTCATTCTATGAGGCCAGCATTACCCTGATTCCAAAACCCCACTAAAAAAGAGAAATACAGGCCAATATCCCTGAAGAACACAGAGGCAGAACTTGAATCCAACAGCACCTTAAAAGAATCATTCGTCACAATCGAGTGGGATTTATTCCTGGGTTGCCAGGCGGTTCAACACTTTCAGATCAATCAACGTGTATATATCACATCAATAAGATAAAGGAAAAGAACCAGATGATCATTTCAATAGATGCAGAAAAAAGCATTTGACAAAGTACAACATCCATTCATGAGAAAACAAAAAAAACCCTACACAAATGCATTTTTAAATTTTTGTTACATTAGGTAATTTTTTTAAAAAGTGTATTGTGACGTCCCTGAAATACTCTCAGAGATCTGGGCCAATAGCCTGTCTTTTGTTAGACCTTTTCCCCAGAGCAGCCATTCTATCTAGGCAGATACACCAACAAGAGACCACGTTGACTACGGAACTTCACACCCAGAAGCTTGGGAGACAGTATTCCCAGCCCAGGCTCCCCGAGCCATGAGGATGTCCTCCAATTTCCTTGGGTGTGATTTTATTGACACTATTCACAGAAACTGAGATATCTGCTCTCTCATGGAGATGGCACAGAGTAAGTAGTCTACTAAAACAGCCCTCAGGAGCTAAGAAAGGAAGTCACAGAGTGGAGGGTTGGGGGTGGAATCAATCCCATTTCGGCCAATACTTTGCTTTGGGCCCAGGTGAAGCTTCCAGTTCTCTGAAAGGCTTGGTGGGCAGTGAGACACACGCAGGAACCCTCTCCAAGCCCGGCTCCCTCCCTGCCTTCTCCCCAGCCTGCGTCAGTGTGCAGCACCCCTACTCTGAGCGCCACTCTTTGGGATTAGGGTCTAATTTTCAGAAACGAAACCATTGAAGTACTTTCTATCTGTAACATGTCAGCACAGACATGTGTTGAGTGCCTACTTGGTGCTGGATTCTAGACACTTGGGAAACACCCGGCAAACAAGTGACTAAATCAGACATAAATGCCTGTTTCTGAGGAAGGGGGGCATGTGGAACCGGATTTGGGGAGTTGGGAGGGCCAGAGCCAGGCGGAGGAGTGGGAGCGATCTCAACAGGGTATGGAGGGTAGTGATGGGTGAGCAGAGCCTCCTGTTGTGCTGCCTCAGGACGGAAGGACCAGGCAGAGGACATGTACTTCATTGTCACAGACTCAAGGAAGGTGCAGGTGACACTTGCCTCCCCTGGGAGGATGCTGAATAAGTCCGTGGGAGGGTCTACATGGCTGGGACACAAAGACATGGGGACACAAGTAGAAAGAACATGGAGAAGCATCCTCAATCATGCCTAACTAAGCACACATGTCATGTGAATGTCCAGAGCAAGTGAGGGTTACCAAGTCCAGACACTGAGAACAGAGGGGAGGACAGGAGAAGCCATGACCCCAAGGAAACCTAGACTCCAATCTAGGTCACCACCATCCCTTTCTTACAAGCATCAGTTCCTAACACAGGAAGCTTGACGGCTAGAGCCTAAATGCACTGACTGGTCCTGAATGCCTGAGTCCAAATCACACCCACCACTTACTAGCTGTGTGGTCCAGGGCAAGTTGACTAACTTCTCTGAGCCTCAGTCTCCTCATCTGGAAAATGCAGATGAAAATGTCTAACTCATGGGTTTGTTGAAGTTGTAAATGAGGGAGCACTTAGAACAGTGTCTGACACATAATAAGTAAACACTGCCCTCAGTAAATATCGTTAGTATTTTTATTATGGGGGCCTGACCCAGAGACCCGTGGGTTCTGGAAACTAAAAAGAGCTGGCTGTAATGTACACAGGGCAGAAGTAGATGGGTGCATAGAGAGGAGGAAGGGCATGGAGGATCCAGAACATGGAAGGGAAAGCCATGCTGGGATCCCATCATGGCCTTCTACCCAGCAGAGACAGCTTGAGACTTCTTACCCTGCAGGATCAAGCAGTCATGCCCTGAAGTGGAGGGAGATTTCTTGAGGGCTAACTACTGTCCGGTGTCAATTGCAGACAGCCCTCAAGAATGCTCACCATCCAGCAAATGAGCAGCCTCTGAATTCATAGAAATAGCAAGCAGACATTTACTACAAATATGGACTCTCATTGTTTTCACATTTCACTTTGTAGTGAGTTGAATGGTGACCTCTCAAAGATATGTCCATGTTCCAAACCCCAGAACCTGTGAATGTGATCTTATTCAGGAAAAGAGTCAAGGCAGATATAATTAAATTAAAGAGCTTGAGCTGAGGTCATCCTGGAATATTTGGGTGGGCTCTAAATACAATGACAAGTGTCCTTATAGGGACATAGTTCATAAGGCCACATGAAGACAGACGGATAGATTGGAACGATGCAGCCCAAGCCCAGTGGAGACACCTGGAGCCACCAGAACATGGGGGAGGCAAGGAGCAATGCCCCCCTAGAACCGTTGGAGGGGATTTGGACTTCTGACCTCCAGAAGTGGGAGAGAATAAATTTCTGCTGTTTTAAGCCACCCAGTTAGCTGTCACTTGTTACTATAGTGCCAGGAAATGAGTACGGTCACTATCTGGATCCTTCAACTACCAGGCCCAGTGTCTAGGCTGGAAAGCAGCCAGGGCCACACTAGGGATTTCATAGCTGTCAGGTGACAGGTGTTGGAGTTGTTGCCAAAGAAAGGAGCATTCTCAGTTAGCGATGGGTCTCAAGGTGGAGACGCCTGAGAAGGGAGGGTGGCTGAAGCGGCCTAACATGGCGGCCGTCGCCATTCCAGGAACACAGCCGGGAGGGAAACAGAGGAACAGGAAGGTGGGAGGGATGCCTCGAGTCAAAAAGCAAAAAGCTAGAGCCCCTTAAGAGGCAGATAAAGAATCATAAAATACTGCCATAGCCCTGAGAAAGAAATCCGCAACTGCTTTGTAAAAGGAAACTCTGGGGAGAGTGCTGTTTGGTATGGACTTAGTCAAAGCGCGAGGACGCCATGATTCTTGAGACACCAAGCTTCCAAATACGCCTTAGATTCTGGGTGAAATCAGCCACGACAACTGTCTTGCCCCCAAAATGACCACATAAGAGCATCTCGGTGTGCTTTGCATAGAAAAGCCACAGGTTACCAGGTTCACTTCTACTCCATAATTTAAAAGGAGAGTTTGTGGGACTTTTAGCAAACGTATTCTACTGAGTTGTATTATTTTTTAAAAGGACGACATAAGAGATTCAAACTGGGACATGGCTTCAGATGGTAATGGTCTTATTTTTAAGTATCTTTAATAAAGATGTTTGTGTGTTTTGAGTGTCCTTGTTGGTGTGCACGGACTATTGGTGGAAAACTTAGAGCAAATCAGTAAAACTCACTAAAAGCTACCCCAAACCAGTGGCGTGTATGGGATTAAGCAAATTGAGCACATCCTGGATGTGTCTTCTTCTGCTACTTACTCATCAGTCAGACCCTGGGGACTGGGACTCACGTCATCCTAAAGCAAGGATGAATGGGGCTTCACATGTACCTGTTGTTTTCAGAAACATCCGTTTTACCACATTTTCGCAACAGCGACAGAGCTTTTTGGAACCAAGGACTTGCCTAAGAGAAGCAAGGCTTGCCATCGTTAGATCCAAACAGAATTCATCCTGAGAAACGGGGCTGCGGTCTGGAAATAATTCCATCTCCATCCTGCGTCTCTCAGATCTCACTGATTCTGGTGGGGCTTGAGTCCGAGCTGAGCAGCAGTGAACAGAAGCACTGACCAGGGGCTGATAGAGACTCTCGTGAAGTCTGCACAGGTCCTTTCTGGAAATGCCGACTTGCTGTCACCTGAAATGCTGCTTGGGCTTCAAATTCTGTTGAAAGTAAACTAGGTAAGAAGATCTTAGGAAAAACTATATACGATTATATCTGGAAAACTGTCTTCACATATTCATGAGGCCTTTCAAGTGTCATAGAAAGATACAGACCATAGAAATTGTCTCATTGCTGAGGAATGCCCTTGCCTCATTCTGCTTTCCCAGCCAACAGCATCTTATGAGATGTGGAAGGAATAAAGACTGTGGCATTGAGGAGAAAGAGTGCCGGGGCAGAAATAATTATGCTAAGTGTCTCTGAGCTGTCAATCACGGACGGGCACTCTCTACTACCCTAAAAGGAAGCGGGGGGAGGGTACTTGGGTTTGTGATTTTGTACTTTAGTTGTGGAAGATAAACAGCGTCCACAGGCCAGTGGATCATGCAATCACAAATGTTCTCCTGCAAACATCCTGAAAAACTGCAGATAACAAGAAGTAAGTTGCTGTCAATAAATCATGTTTTGGGGTATGTCCCAGCCTCCATAAAGGTTCAGCCAAATGTCCCAGCTTTGCACATGGATAAAACAAACCCATGATTGATGCTCAGAGATGTCACTGAAGGCAAAGGACATAAATTTAGTAAATACAGAATAATCAGTATAAAAACACACAAAAATATTTAATATGGTTCCCAAATTTTCCCACGCAACGTTCAAAAAGAAGAGGGGATTTCACTTGAAAGGACTGTCAGGGGCTTAGAAAACCATGTTATCAGGTATGCCTTTCTGTCCAGTTTTGCCAGAGAATGAAGGATCTTTATTTTCATAGACAAGAACATGTTATTCACAGACATTGGAAGAATAAGTAGGTGGTAGAGGAAACATGATTTGGTCCCCATTCAAAGGTTATTTTTAGGCGCCAGCTTGAAAACACTTCCACTTGCTTAGAGAACATTCGGCTCCTAGAATAAGTAGGCATGCTTTGTGGATTGCAATAGAAGGAATCTGAAAAGACGATGTTTATAAATTGCCAGCGCAGGTCCACTAGTATTTACTCGTTACATCTTTGGCCCTGGTTTTACCCCACGGAGAGACTGAGTACCAGACAGGGAGAGTGGGAGGCGTGTGCAGGACAGCCACGCAAGTATTGGGATGATTCAAATGCGAAGCTCCAGCCACTAAATGGAGGGATACACACGCTATCGGAGGTTCACCTGGCAGCACCGCTGATCGGACATTTCTAGCGTCATCCTCATGTTTAAAAGGTCTGAGATTACAAAACAGTGGAGTTTTGTTCTGGTTGCAGAAGAAGCCAAGCAGCGTCGCCCGCATTTGCTTGGGAAGTTTATTCCGCTCCGTGGGTGTCTGACTGTGTTCAAATGAGTCCTGATCCAATTGATGATTCCAGAGCTTTTAATTAAGCAAAGATTCAGGTCCCTACCCCTGAATAATTTTATGAAACTATACCCTTGAGGGCAATGCTTATTTAAATAAACAAGGCTATGTGAACTCAAACGCCCGTTTCCAAGTATTACGCAACAGAGCAGTTCATAATTAAAAGAATCTCTGCTTCACATCCCCTAAATGATCGTTTGGGTGTCTATCATGGATGCTCAATGCAAAGCACATGGACCACAAACATTCAAATGTGGTTAACTCATGAAACAGAAAGTCATCTTCTAGGTGGAAGATAAGAGGTTGTCATAGCAAATAGCTCATAGTGTTTATGTGATGATTAATACCTAGACAGGGTCAGCAGGAAGTAGACTATGACTTGTTTCTTTAGCGCATGGATTCTGTCTTTATTATTGGTGTTTTTGCCAGCCTTGTGCCCTAAAACTAATGCTCTCCTATTATTTATAAAACTGAGTTAAATTCAAGATCTTCCACTTCTCTACATGACCTTGTACAAGTAACTTAATCCCGCCAAATCTTGACTTTCTCAACCATCCAATGGAATTACGCACCTCCCTCATAGAGTGCGGGTGGGAATACAATTAGAGGGACGCCAGTGGCATATAGTATGCAGTACGCTTTTAAAAGCTCATTTAAAATTAAGTGTGTGTGTCAATAAAAATCCTCAGAAGACTTATTTTCGTGGTTACGTATCCAGAATTTCTACATGTATAGGGGGCTTAAGGATGTTGTAGTTTCATAGAACGATTAAGCACAAATCAGGCTAAAAGCTCCCTTGGAAAGAAAAGAAGTCACACGTGGAGATTCTGATTTAAACCGGCCTTTAGTGCCACCTCTTCCGAGGCTGTGGTGCATCAGATGCGCGGGTAGCATGCTTGTGCTTTTTTTCTCCCCCATATTCCAGTTCACGCTGCAGTTACCGATTTTCCACACTGCGCCAACGCCTGTGCACTGATTTCACATTCCTTATTTTTACACTCCTCACAAAGAATTCTAGGGTGTTATGGATTCAGTATTTTAAAATGAGAAAGGAGCTATTCAAACCATTTGAGGGCATCTCCCATATTGCAACAGCGGTGAGAGGAAAAGCCAGCGTTTGTATTCCAACTTGTGGGCCCATTCGAAGAGTCCACATTGCTAAAATCCCCGGCATAAGCCAGGGGCTGAGGGCTCCATAAACAACTCCAGACTGCATACCTGTGTGTCTCTGCTCCTTCACGCAGCAGCTAGAATCACCTCTGGAAACCCAGGACTGGCCACACCTCACCTACTGACCGCCCATCTAGGGCTGGCCCCTGCAGGCGGGCTATCACCCCAGCACAGCCCTTCCCCATGGCTGCGCCCTCTCTCTGGCCTCTTTTCAAGCTCTCCCTGCCTCCCCACCCTGTCTGGCCATCCATCAGTTCTTTAACCCCAGCTCTTCCCTCTCCTGCCTCAGTCCTTGCAGCTCACCCATTGCTGGGTTCGCTCCTGTTCGTATTTCAGACCTAAATTGAAGTTCATGTCCTCAGCAAAGCCTTCTTGACTCATTCTGATAACATCAGAGCGCACCATGTTACCCTCTCATGACACCTCATCCTTTCCCTCAGTTGCATTTGTCCCCGTCTTTACTTACATATGTGTAAGTAGATAGATTGACAGATAGGTACAGACGGTATAGAGACAGATGATGACAAACGACAGATAGATGATAGATAGATAGATAGACAGATAGATAGATAGGTAGATAATGCATGGCTAGATAGGTAGATAGATGATGGATGGATGGGTAGATAGGTGGATGGATGGATGATGGATGGATGGATGGAATGATAGATAAATAGATAGATAGATGGCGTTGAGTCCTTTATTTTGCAGAACCCTGACTATTGCAGTCAGCAACATATATTTATTGGTTGCTCTGTATGCTATAATGGTTCAATAAATGAATCCTCTTAGAAAAATACCCCTGGGGCACCTGGGTGGCGCAGTCGGTTAAGCATCCGACTCTTGGTTTCCGCTCAGGTCACAGTCTCAGAGTTGTGAGATCGAATCCCATGTTGGGCTCTGTGCTCAGTGGGGAGTCTGCTTGAGATTCCCTCTCCCTGTGCCTCCTACTTGTGTGCTCTGTCTCTAAAATAAATAAATAAATCTTAAAACAAAACAAAACAAAAACAGAAAAATACCCCTATGCTACGAATCTGACCTTCCTCTCCAGTTCTCCTGGGCCTTCTTATCTTAGTTTGTACATCCCTGCATGGAATTCTGCTCCCTCTAAGACTACCGTGGTCTCACCATGGACACAGGCACAGGGGTTATTGTCAGGAAGTGAAAAACTGCATCTCATCCATGAAACAGTTTTGGAGTGCTACCTCTGTTTTCGTGAGAGTTTTAGATTTTCATAGGTATTTCCTTTTGCTGGTAAGTTCCATAAGACCTACACATGTCTCCACTCTTGTTCACTCTCCCTTCATTCCTTGGAGATGTGAAGGGAGCAGGCTCAACTCAGAGCCTGATGAAGACAATGAAAGAGAGACTCTCAGCATCTCCTCCAGACCCCTGGGAGCGAGATTCCAAAGGCACTGGACTCCTTGTGTTCTGCTCCTGGACAGGTTTAGACTAAAACTGTCCTCTTATTACTTTTGGTTCATACAAAACACCGAAAGATATGTTTTGAGGAAAATGTATTTTTCTCCATCATTCAAAATTCTGCAAGAAGATCAGATGAATCCTGTGAATTATTTGACTTTTTATCATTTGAACACCTCTTGGTAAAATAAATAGGCACTGGGCATGCTCAGTGGGAAACTCACAAGGGGAAATTACCTAGAAATTAGTTTCAAAAACCAATTTAATTTAATAGTTTAAATAAAAGCCCATAAAACGTGAATTTATCCAAAGCACTTAAACTGAGAACTAATGAGAGTTTAAAAAAAATAAAATAAAATTAGGATGGGGACACTGCCAGGCACAGTGAAGGGCTGTTAGGAACTAACAGATTATGTCATTACGATATTTTCATGATTTCATCTGCGAGTTTGACAGCAGTGCGCTTGGGCGTCTGCAGGGAAAGCATGATAAAAACGTCACCTTTCTTCTCCATGAGGCGATTGCTCATGAGGCGTCTGAATGTCCCCGTCTCTTTCACACTATTTATATTCTGGACACTGTCACTCTCAGGATGCGCCCCCTTTCCCTCCTCACTCTGCCTCTGACAAAATGAGCCTTTGTCAGTTGAAGTCAACCTTCCCACTAAAAAATGGTTAGATGGATCAATGTGGTTTTTCTTTTCACTTCTGATTTACAAACATTCTAGACCATCTTGGCCACAGAAAGGACACAGACTTTTGACTTTTTTAATCTAATCAGGAAACCTTAAGGAATAGCACATGGGGACCACATGGGAAGGAGGGAAACTGAATGGGAAGAAATCAGAGAGGGAGACAAACCATGAGAGACTCTGGAGTCTGAGAAACAAACTGAGGGTTACAGAAGGGAGGAGGTTTGGGAGTTGGGGTAACTGGGTGATGGGTGTTAAGGAGGGCACGTGTGGTGATGAGCACAGGGTGCTGTTTTACACAACTAATGAATCGTTGAACACTACATCAAAAACTAATGATGTCCTATATGCTGGCTAACGGAACATGAATAAACAAACAAACAAACAAAAACAGTCTTTTAGGTGGAGACCATGATCGTGTTTATTTGTTTACTTTTTAAAATATTTTATTTATTGTTTGAGAGAGACAGAGCATGAGTGGGGGTCAGGGGGAGAGGCAGAGGCAGAGGGAGAAGCAGACTCCCTGCTGAACTCAGAGCCCGAGGTGGGATTTGATCCCAGGACCCTGAGATCAGGACCTGAGCTGAAGGCAGCCACTTAACCAACTGAGCCACCCACATGCCCTTATTTGTTTACTTTTAATAAGTGATCTATTTGGATTTATTTCTACCATCTCATTTTGTGCTTTCAATTTTCCTGATTTTCTGTTTCTTCCCCCCTCCTCTTTGCATTTTTGTTATCGTTTCATTTTTTTCTGTTGCATATAATATGCTTCATGTTTATCATTTTCATGTCAATATCTAAAATTAGTCTATATCTTTACCATCCTAGTGGATAATTGACCAACTTTAGAACCTCTAATTTAGGTCATATTCCTTATGACTTATGTACAATGGTTAACATGCATTTCATAAATATTGCATCTAGGGTCATGTGTGAAACAGCCTCTAATTTTCCTTTTGTTTAATAACCTTGTTGGCTTTCACCATCAAGGCTGTGCTGGTTTACAAAATTAGATGATGAGTGTTCTGTCTTTCTGTATTCTGTGGAAGAGTTTGTATGAGATTGAAATAATTTCTTCTTAATTATTTCTTATAATTCCCTGCAGAAATCATGTGAGTCTTTAGTTTTATTTAAGAATAGATTTAAATACATATTCAAGATAAGAACTGTTCAGATACTTGACTTTTTCTTGTACAGTTTTCTAAATTGCATTTTCCTGGAAAGTTATGTTTCATTTAAATTTTCACGTCTTGGCATACTCTTATTCTTAATACAATTTTTACAAGTCCTGTATCTACAAGTTATATTCTCTTGTTTTCATTCCTGATATTGAGTACATCATCATGGTTATAGGGTTTTCAATTTTGTAAATGGTTCCCAAGAATCAACTTTTAGGCTTGTTCTAACTACTAAAAAAAAAAATCTTTCTTTGCTTTTTATGTTCTGCTTTTATCTTTATAGTTCCTTTGAATGCCTTTCTTTGGGTTTATATTACTGTTCTTTTTCTAAATTTTCATTTTGTACTTAGTTCATTAATTTTCGGCCTTTTTTTTCCTAGGAAAGGCATTCTTAACGTGATGAATTTCTGAGTCTCCTATGTTTTGAGCATGGTATTATTTTCATTCAATTTAAAATATCTCCTAAACATGATGGTTCCTTCTTTATATTGAGCTTATTTACAAGTGTGTTTCTTAACTCACGTATTAAGACAATTTTCTAGTTATCTATTTTTATTGATTTCTTGTTTATTTTAATTGCGGTCAAAACTATTTGCTGTGTAATTTTAATCCTTTTGAGATTTGCTTTAGGCATCACATTTGGGTCAGTTTTTGTAAATGATCAATGTATGTTTGAAAAATGAAATGTGCCTCTACACTGGGTGGGTGAAATGGTTAGTATTTGGCTGTTAGGCTATGTCTGTTGATTGTTTATCAATGGTCTTACAACTTCTAATGATTTTTTGGTCTACTTTTCTACCAGTTAGTGCAAAAGGGTGGGCTTGACATTTGGGACCACATCCACCTGGAGCCTTTGCTATTCTAGAACACAAGGCTAAGAGGTGTAATAGTTCATTTGCCCAACTTCTTAGCCCAGGAGAACAAAAGTTGGAGTGGGGGGGGGGGTCCACCAAAGTAGGGTCTTGATAAATCTCTTGTGCCTTTGGTTGGAAGATGAGAGATCGCATGCTAGGAAACCAGTGTTTACACAGACTGCAGCCCAACTCTGAGGCACCCGGGTGCTCAGAAAACCACTGCTTTCTGAAATTGGATGAAATTGATCCTAGATTGTTGTGCCCCAGGTGCTTAGGAAAAGTTAATAAAAATCTTCTCTGGAGGAGGATGACATGATCCTAGGCTTCCAACGGGTCTTGTGAATAACATTTATAAGTAAAATGCCTGGTACAAAATCAAAAATAACCTGGCACAGAGGAGAGGCCACATGAATGAAAAGAAAAAGTGAACATGAGAAGCTATAGGGCAGAATCTCCATCTGTTGAATTGAGGAAGGCATCCAGATGAGTTTAGGGTGAATTTTGTTTCTTCTACAAGCCTGTTTCCTGCATGTGGCCAGCATAACTAGTCTTGGCCAAATAACCCAATACTTTGCTAACTGTCCTTTGCATTCAAGCATATTTTTATAACTTACAATTTATATTTTGTTCTATTAGTCTTTAGTGGGAGAGTTGAACTGAATGCCTAGTCTACTAATATGCAAGTGGAAATCCTTCTTCTTTGCTCTTAATACAAAAATTTGGCTTCTGCAAGCACAATGCTGTTGAAATTTGACACAGTTATTGATTGTCAGATCTAGTCCTTCCCAATACACCAAGCTAACTCTAACTTTCAGAGGTATTTATTATTAAGCAGTATGGTAGTGCTCTCCCCTTGTATTTCCCTATGTATACACACACACACACACACACACACACACACTGAGTAAAATAAAGGTATACAGATTGGTAGGTAACTCGCTCTCTCACTTGACAGTCAAAGTGTTTCATTTTCTTTACATTGTAAATCTTTTACATGTCAACCTCTATAATCATGCTTCATGCCTTCTGAAAGTTACATATTACTCCAGGTATGTATTTACCAAAATGTATGATCTTATTCCCTTTTTATTAGACGTCAGATTGTCTTTCTGTCTTGCTTTTCTATTTTAAATAATGTTGCAATTATTTCCGTTGAATATAAATACAGAGATACTTGTGCAATTTTGTTTTAGGATAGGTTCCCTGAAGTATTGATGCTGAATGAAAGTGTATAGGGATTCAAATGTGTAATTTAAAGATCTGTCTGGATACTGCCAAATATCATTATTGCATTTGGGAATCTTGGTTTCTCACTTTGTGTCAGCGTGTTGTCAAATTCCAGTTCTAATTCCAGCTTAATGGCTGCTTAGTTGAGAAAAGAAACCACATAAGACTATATAATGTCCAATAAAGTAATACATAATTTACTAAATTATAGTACTTATTTATCAATACCATCAACCGATGATGCCGAGTTTTGTTAAAATTCGCCTGTGAAACCAAATTGCTCTATATTCAACTGAACTCGTCTTTGCTCTATAATGTCAATCCATTGCTCCTAGCATGTAATCAGAATGTGCAGGCTTTCTGATGTTTTAAACAAATAGGTTGAAAGCTCACTGAAAGTCATCATTTGAAAGATTATTAAATAGGGCAGAAAATTGTTTCCAATTTCTAAAGCGTGTGGACATAAATGGTTTCAAAGTTGACATTATGTCAGCAACACCATCTCAATGACTCCAATGCACTGATGAAAACATTGCTAAACACTCACTTGCGATGCTCTTGTTACACAGCATGCTCCTTTCGAAATGCAATTGCTTTCTCATGCTTTGTTAAAGTGTCATCTCTACCTGGAAGGACTATATCAACTGATCTTCCATTTAGAAACTACTGACTGCTGGCAGTCATTTCTCAGGGTGTAACTTTGTGGAAGGGGCTGAGACAGGATCCTCTCTCACTCTGCTTTGATCCCGATGCCAGACCTGAAAACATCTGCTCTTCTGAAACATCTGGCTTGCTCCAGGTCTTCTCAGGCCATTGAAAATCAGGGTGTAGACAGCAGGAAAACGTGGATGCAAATACACAGAGAAACAGAGTTCTGGTTTTTCATACCCTGAGGAGATTAATAAGCCAGGGGCAATATAAAATCAAACTTATTAGAAATAGTTGTCAGAAACTGTTTTCTCCCCCCAAGATAAATGATAACTTCAATGTAGTAGGGTGTCAAGACATAGCAATCCCTCTAATGATTACCCCAAATCCCCTCCCTTTAGGCTGACTGTTGTGTGGAGCTCAGCTAGCAGACACATGGCAAGGACAGAATCCCATTAGGACAACCTTGCTGACAGCTAACAGACACATGGCCTGAGGTTAGAACCAAACGTCTTCTTCAAATGGTTAACTTCACTGCAGAGAACTAAGAAATGTGACCAGTTTTTATTTAATCTCGATACTCAGATAACAACATGTATCTGAAATTGAAATGCTGTTGGTTGTATGTTTAATTGTCCTGGGACCTCACTGGTATGCATAGGTATTTACAAAGAATATAAATTACAGGCTTACTCTCTGTTTTCGATTACCAATACTATGAAAAAAATGGAATTGAAAAGTTCTAATGTGGGGGAGATAAAAAAATTCAGTGATCTTGTAACAGTCAAAAGTAAGGTGTATTTATTATGTGCAAAGAGTAAAAAATTTCCCTGGAAATCATATTCTGTTGTAGTATAACACAGGTAGCTGAAGTCCTGTGAACATAGCTCGTTCTTTGCAAAATAATGTATGTGTGGTATAAATATCCTTACATCCTGCATGGATACAGTAAATGCTCATTTTGCAGCAGACAGAGTGGCAGGTGCTGAACAAACAAAGATGAAAAACAAATAACGTTTGCCCTTTTCTTTTAGTTTTGTGTCTGTTGGTCCTTCTTTCCCACTAGAACATAAGCATCTTGAGGATAGAAACCATGGGTCCACGTCTGCACCTGCAGCCCATGGGACCACACCCAGCGCAGTTGAGTCTGTAATATTCACTGAACTGATTGTCAGTCTGTCCAGTCACTCTTCTCCTCTAAATTCCAAGTCCTGGCTCTAAGTGACCACTGGGGTTTCATCTTGATTAAAGTCACCAGATGATTCTCAACCAACCCAACACTCTACTCCTTAACTGGTAAGCCAATCAGTAGCAGCCACTTTCCTGAAGTGTCTGCATTGAAATCTCTGCGTTTCCAAGAGTTGGGTGGCTTGGTATTAAAATACTCACCTATCGTTGCCATGAGTGTCCGTGTAGACCAGCAAATCCAGTACTACAAAGACGTCTTCGCTGTAAAGGAGAAAACCCCAGTTCTAGATCATGTATCATGTATATTCTGGACATCACACTCATTCCCACTCCCAAGGAGTTTACAGTGGAGGAGAGGGCACCAGGACAGATAAGCAGATCCTTCTGAATAGGGCTGATCGCCTGATTATGGTGAAGAAAGTGTCCAGAAAGAAGCTGACTGCTCCAAGAACACAGAGGAAGGGCAATCCCTCCTAGCCGTGGGAGTCCACTTCAGCTCCTTAAAGATACAGCCCTGGTCTCTGCTATGCCGGGCACAGGCCGTGAGGTCGGCCAGGTTTGGATTCGGGTCCCTGCCCTGTCGCCCAGAGCTTTGTAGGCTCTCTGTACTTCCGTTCTCTCACCAACGGGTGAGACAGGGCCAAATGAAAATACCCTCCTTGCAGATTTTAGTAAAAAATAAGTGTGTGTTCTGCACAAAGATGAGTCCATGTTGCTCCGGACTTGGAGCCCACGCCTGGCTTACTCTCAGCGGCAACCAAGACAGGCAAGGCCATGTCCATCGCCGAGCTGACTTTCCCTACTGGGCATGGGCAACAAGGGAACAAATGAAGACCAGTTCTGGACTTGGGGAGTGAGATAATAAAAAGGCCAGCGAAGAGCTGAGACCAGCTTCAAAGTAGGGGGCTCTGAATGGCAGAAGCATTTGAGTGAGAGAGAAGCAGTTATTATCAGTGTTTCAAAGCCTTCCCCTCCTGTATCCTAACTGTCACGACTCTTTCCTGAGAGCGTGTGTTCCCAGCTCGGCTTTGTGTTCCATTTTGTCTCCTTCTTGTTCCTGGTGCTCACCTAACAAACCGGGGTGGCTCTCACACCTGGTGGCTGAGAATCCCGCCGTCGCATTTGTATATTTTTCAGTCAGGATGCAAACCTACGCACAAAGCCTAAGCTTGACTTTGGTGACAAAAGGGACACTGAACACTTCTCACTTATCTAAAAATATGTGATGGGATTAATTACATTTTAACAAAACTGAAGAAATAGACCTTAAGGATTTTTTTATATTTAAATTGTGAATTGCTAATTATAATTTGTATTTTTGCCTTTTAATTTTAACAGGTAATTGGATATTCAGAATAGAATAAAATTTGTAAACTAAAATCTGGAAATAATTTTACTTTTTCAAATTTTTAATGTTTTCTTTAGCGTACTTTTTAAAGTTCATTTGAAATATAATGATAGTTTACTGCTTAATCCTTTAAACCATTTCTCTTTACAGATTATCAGTTTTGCTAAAACTGTATTAGAAGAAAAATAAATCACATGGAATAAATGTATAGTAACTTACAAATCATATGTGTGTGTTATTTTATTACTAATGCAATCTGCACGATCCATGAACAGAATGCCCAGATGTGAGCAATGATCATTCACTTTAGTTGGCTTTCATCTGAATGACTTTCAGTGATTTAAAAACCATATTTTTAATCTGTTCATTAAAATGGTACGCTTGTCAGAAAGGATGGCAGAACATATTTCATTTAACTTTTGGTTAGCTTGACTTCTAACTTGGAGACATTTACACATATGGACTGTGGGCTGCCATATGTATCTTGTCAGGAATCCTCCAAATGGGCATGGCCGAACTGAATACATAGTACGTCAATAATAGTGCCCTAGAAAAGTCACTCGGTGTAAGAGAAGCGGAAGGGGGGGATCAAGGGGCACGTGAGCCGATCACCGAAGCAAGAGAGGAAGCAGGTAGTGCGGATCCTAGACAGAGGTGCCCTGGGAATGAGGAGCGATGTACTGAAAGGAGCCCGGCTGGACTTACCCCGATGTGTTCCCAGAACAAGGCGGGAGAGATGGGGTTTCAGGAACACTTTGGCTTTAATCTGTTTTATGGTGTGGGGGTATTTGGAATAAATCATTGAAAAGATAAAAATAAAAGTTGCTGCCAAAAAATGCTTGAAAACAATTCTTGTGAATGATCCTAATTTACTCTTTGCTCTGATGTCGAGGAAACTCAGAGCCACACCCGGGAGCCTCTGTGGGTATTAAACTCCACTTCGGAGAATGTGATGTGCACTAGACTTACCTCCGTCTCGCTTTACTTCTCTGTCCGTATCTTGCGATCAGTCCTTCCTGCTTACCTGTTGGTTTATACTATGCCATTGTGTGTAGCACTGCAGGCTGATCGGATGCATGTTTAGGAGGAGAAGGAGCAACAGACAGACTCAGACAGGAGAAGACCAGCATCACACGCGGCAGTGAACTGGGCAGGAAGATGCATTGCTTTACATGTGTGGAGTCAAGGGTGCTGGGGGAGTGGCAATAAAGAATGGAAGTTTCTAGAGGGAGAGCAGACATGGAGACAGGGAGGAGGCCACGTTTAGATGGACACCTCTGCAAAGAAGTGTTGTTTGATGGTGGAGTGATGGTGGATGGGCCAGCTGCGGTGGGCAGCATAATGGCCCCATAGATGTCCCTATCCAAATCCCTGGAACCCTGAATATGTCATATGACATGGCAAAGGGACGTTAGAGATGTGATTAAGGATAGGCATCTTGAAAGGGGGAGACCATTCTGGATCATCTGGAGGGGCCCAATGTAAGCACAGAAAAGCAGAGAATCTTTTTCAGCCTTGATCAGAGAATGATGCGGTGACATTGATGGTTTTGAAGGTAGAGAAAGGCTGCCACATGCCAAGGAATGCAGGCGGCTTTAGAAGTTGTAAAAGGCAAGGCAGTGGATTCACCCCTAGAGCCTCCAGAAAGAGACACAGCTCTGCTGACTTCTTGACTTCAGCTCAGGAGACGTGTGTTGGACTTCTGACCTCCAGAACTGTAAAATGGTAAGTTTATGCTGTTTTAAATCACTCCATTTTGGTAAATTGTTACAGCAGCAATAGGACACGAATATTTTAGTCAAAAAAACCCACTAAAACAGATGAGCCCAGTAAGGACGAACCCAAGAACAGATATAGCCCTGGCTTCTTCCGCACATCAAGGAGCTGAGCTGGGGTAAGTAGCAATGTGTGTGTGCACGTGCTTCACAACATGGGCCATCCACACCAGGACCTGCCCGAGCTTCCCAGCATGAAAAGCAAAATGCCTGCCGCTTTGCTCCTACCCTCCAGGTTGTGCACAGAAATGCCCCTCTTGCCTCACTGCAGCTGGGAATGTACTGGAAGGAACTCTGGGAAATGTTTTCCCGTCCAGTCCAAGGGATACCTTCGACTCTGCCACAGTCCACCCCTTGCCAACATGGCGGTCATACACATCTTTCTAAGCCGTAATTCATTTTCAAATAAAGATAATAATGAAGTAATGCTTTAGGCTAACTTGATAAGACTATCCCCAGTACAAATAAAACACACTAGCACTTCCCTCAGAAGAGACTAGACTCATGTCATCCCCGTGGGTTTGTGGCATACCCTGCACAGCAGGAGAGCACAAACCCAAGTGGGGTATGATGGGTAGATTGGCTCAGAGAGTTGTTGCAAGTGAGACTCAGGGATTCTGAGGCACCTGCCTGGAAAAGCAGATCTTGGCACAAAGTTGCCCTGTCCACTGATCTCCTTACAATTTCAGTCCTTTTCAAAATGAAAGCTCCTTAAAAATCAGCCCGCCTGCTTGTGGTTTTCTTTTCCGAGGCACTTCTTTGACAGGACAGGAACTTGCAGGAGACCTCAGGCGCCCTCAGGTTACCCCCTTATCCAGCCCGCTTTGCAAGGGCAGCACACAATCAGAAAGCCGATAGCCACAAGCTTGAAATAAGCTGCAGGACCCTACTTACAACTGGCTTGTGCATACAAAGACCAGACCAGATCAATCAGAGCCACAGTAGGCCTCTTTCCCCTCATTATCATGCTAAAAATCACGCCCGGGGGTGAAGACACAAATACATACAATGCATGAAAAAGCATGTTCTGTCAAGTGCACCTGTGCCCCCAACTTTCTGTATTTCTCCCCCCCTCCACCAACATGCCTAGATGTCACTCCTTCCCGCCTTGGCCCTTTCAAAAGCTTTCCCAGGGCTTTGCTGGGGGAGCGTCCTGGTAACCCTCTTACTGAGGCTGTTTCCCTTGTGCCCAGGCATGAGCTTGCTCTAAATGGTCTCTGCACCATCTTTGGCCTCGTTCTGTCTCTATGCTGGAGAGCCGAAGAACCCCGAGGTCATAACGAAAGCTGACCATAGCCTCACTCAAGTGACAGTGAAAGACAGTGGAGAGGGAAGTTCTCCCAGTGGGCAGAGTTTGGGTAACCATGGCCACTTGGCCATCCATGACTAGAGAGAAGTGACCATGGGGCAGAAGATATACGTGATTAGTGGGACAGTGACAAGGTCAAGAACCTGGAGAGTAGAAGACTGAATGATGGACACAAAGGAGTGGGGGTAGAGGCACATGGAAGGTCCAGGATGGTTATTTGGGAAGACCCTGAACTCCCTTTCTGCACAGACATCCCACACCTATACTCACATATAGAGCAAATCCCCCTGAAGAACTGAGTGCTGAGTGGACAGCTCCATGCGAGAAAGGACAGCAGGACCACACGGAGAGCGGAAAGAGAGGAGGAGACATGGTAATGAGGGGATCCCACCCCCACCTGGGCTGCGACCGGCAATGGTGAGGGACAGCACTGAAGGACCGTGAGGGACCGTGAGCAGATTGGTCTACCCTGGGCTACAGAGACAAAAAATAAAATAAGACAGAGTCAGAGAGGGAGGCAAGCCATAAGAGACTTTTAACTATAGGAAACAAACTGAGGGTTGCTGGAAGGGAGGTGGGTGGCAGAATAGGGTAATTGGGTGATGGGCATTAAGGAGGGAATGTGATGTGAGGAGCACTGGGTGTTACACGCAACTGATGAATCACTAACCTCTACCTCTCAAACTAGTGATACACTATATGTTAACTAATTGAATTTAAACAAAATAAGATTAAAAAAAAGATGAGATGGGCACAAAGTGGGATAATCCTTGTATCACAAAGACCATCTACCAGAGAAAATGAACAAAGCAACGCAGCAGGCAGAGTGACTCAGCCAGTCGAAGTCGACATCAACCTTTGTCATTGGCTTAAGTCATGATAGACTTTTCTAGATTCTGAGCTTCTAGAGGGCTGGACTCTATTACAGTGATTGATCTTTGGACCCCAGGAACTACGCACTGTATCGAGCACACAGTAGGCACTTGTTGTGTGTTCATGGAAAGAAAGAATGTCTTCATTCATTCAGCATCCTCTTGGGGGCTGCTGTTTTGTTTTCTCATTCTCTTCTGCCTTTTCCTTAGAAATATGGGGGAAAAACAATTCACTTTCACATCCAAGATCAAAGAGATTTGTCTTCAAAAAAAAGTGAAAAGACCAACCTGGGAGATACATTTTTTTAAAGATTTTATTTCTTTTTAAAATTTTTAAAATTTTATTACATTATGTTAGTCACCATACTGTACATCCTTAGTTTTTGATGTAGTGTTCCATGATTCATTGTTTGCGTATAACACCCAGTGCTCCATCTTTATCTGACAGAGAGAGAGAGAGAGAGCGAGCAGGGTAGGGGCAGAGGGAGAGGAAAAAGCAGGCTCCTGCTGAGCAGGAAGCCCGATGCAGGGCTCGATCCCAGGACCCTGAGATCATGACCTGAACCGAAGGCAGACGCTCAACCGACTGAGCCACCCAGGTGCCCTGGGTGGTACTTTTGATGACCCCCATGCCTAGGCCTTGAGTCCAGAGAAATGACAAGCACCTGATATGCTTGGTGACAATAAGAGTTAAATGTTTTTCCACACTCCACAAACAATGCTCAGGGACCCTGAAACATGGAAAGTATGCAGTAATAAATTCATATTTATGTTTTAGCAGGAAGAAAATCTCAGTCTTTATTTAGCTAATAATTATATCAACTAATTTTGGCAGCCTAAGGCTGTTTTTCTTCTCCCCAGACAAGGTCTTTCTTACAGTAAGATATAAATAATGACACAACATTTTTAGACCCAATAAACTCACACATACTGTAACTTTATAGTTGCTTTCCATCTGTGAGGACAGTACGTGCATCTGGATGAAGAAGAAAGAAAACCTGAATTCCTTCAACTCTAAACCTAGTCTTTTATTAAGAATAAAAAGGTGACTGGCATAATATAATAAAAAAAGATTATTATTAAAAAAATGAATAAAAAGGTGATTTGGGGCACTTGGCTGGCTCAGTCTGTAACGTATGCAACTCTTTTTTTTTTTTTTTTTAAGATTTTATTTATTTATTTGAGAGAGACAACCAGAGAGAGAGGGAACACAGGCAGGGGGAGTGGGCAAGCAAGAAGCAGGCTCCCAGCGGAGGAGCCTGATGTGGGGCTTGACCACAGAATGCCGGGATCACGCCCTGAGCCAAAGGCAGAGGCTTAACGACTGCGCCACCCAGGCGCCCCACGTATGCAACTCTTGATCTCAGCGTCATGAGTTCAAGACCCACATGGGATGTGGAGATTACTTAAAAATAAAATCTTAAAAAAAAAGAATAAAAAGGTAAATTTTTTAGCCTAAATGTAGTCCATTTTACCCTGAAAATCTTAATGAAAATACATTTGGAACTGAGTTTGCGTTTTAACTGAAGAGACAAAAATGATCCCTTTAATAATAATATAAGGCAGGGGTATGAACAATAAAATTGGCTGTTCCTGTGCATTTCCATGGTTTGGAAAGCAGGAAACCTCGGGGATCAGGGGTTGGATAAAGTATAGGTAATGAGGGTCTCTCAATTGGCATGTATAGGGAGGTGCCTTGTGCTCTTTCCTTTGGGGTCCATGTTGAATTCCGTCATCTAGATCTGGTCAGATCCTGACAGTTTCTCTTCCACACGCCAAGCTCTGTGGCCTGAGCAGGCAGAAGTATTTGTTGCTTGAACCATGAATGATAAATGCCATTTGCAAACATTCCCACCTCCGTGTAAGTCTGACACACTGAACTCACACACTTTTAAATTCTTCAGAAACAAATTCTAATAAAGCAAAAAAACCAGAGCTACTGAGAAAAGTAGAGATGCTCGTTGCCAGGTTTTCTTTTCTATAAAGTACCGCAGTGATGGGCCACGTGGCAAGTATTGCCCTCCGGGCTAGGGTGTCATCCTGCAGACCCCTGCAAGGTGAGACAGGGTCTGAGGTATGAAAGGACCACCCTGAGTCATAAGGCCAGAGAGTGGACAGGTAGGAACGGAACTCCTCCCCAACCAATTCCTGGGGCTGCATACTCCACTGCTCCGGGGACACGATTTCCAGGCTCAGCTAGCTGGTTTCTAAGACCTGGAAGAGAAGCCAACATTAGCATCTGTCCTGAAGGCGGCCAACAGTTACAGGCCCCACCACTGGGCACTTCTCTTAGTGGCCAAAGTCAGGCCTTCCTGCTGCCCCAAAGACTTCCATACGAATGTTCATTTTCTTATTAGTGAAGTCACGGATCTCATAATATGTGGATTTATCTTTTGCCTGTCCTCAGTTGTGTTCTTCGTTTATGGCCTTTATTTTTCTGTTTTTCTTTGGTCTCCTTGTTGCTCTTGATGTCGTTCAGATTAATTCTCTGTGACAGGTCGTGAAAGCATTCTCCTGGCCTGTTGCTTGCATTCAACTCTGCCTATGCTATGTTTTACTCAAAACTCTCTTTTTTCAGGTAATGAGGTGGTCAATTTGCATTAGGTTACATGCTTTTGAATTTCCCTTTTCAGAGCCAAGGTTAAGGCCTTAAATTATTTTATTAAACAAAGCTGGAGGGACGCCTGCATGGCTCAGTAGGTTAAGCGTCCGAATCTTGGTTTTGGCTCAGGTCATGATCTTGGGGTCCTGGGATCAAAGCCCGTATTGGGCTCCCCTCTCAGTAGGGAGTCTGCTAGTCTCCCTCTCTCTCTGTTTCAATCCCTACTCACTTTCTTTCCCTAAAATAAATAAATAAATCTTAAAAAAAATAAAGCTGGACTTTAAATTTTTTTATTATATTTTATTTTTTAAGATTTATTTATTTATTTCAGAGAGAAAGAGAGAGTGCGTGGAAGGGCGGAGGGGCAGGGGGAGAGAGAATCTCAAGCAGACTCCCTGCTGACCACAGAACCCGACTCAAGGCTCCATCTCATGACCCTGAGATCATGACCTGAGCTGAAACCAAGAGTCAGATGCTTAACCAACTGAGCCACCCAGGTGCCCCTGCATTCACCATGACTTTTAGGATTATCAAGTAAAACCACTGTTCATGTAACAGAGGTTAAAAATAGGCATAGAAACAGTACTTAACTCACAGACGTGAGACTAGATTCATAATTGTGGTTCCACTGAATCTCAAACAGTACGCACCTCGCACGTTAGTTTAAACACATCATGGAGAAGCAGAAGGGCCAAGAGAGAGAGAAATACAGAGAAGGACAAGTGAGGCGAAAGGGGGAACGATAAGCAGAGAATTTCCTGAAAACATCTGTTTGTGAGGTGCTATTCTTAAAAATGAGCTAGATGAAACATGCGCTGGCCTTTATCCTCACAGCACCCGCACGGGCTAACTAGCACAGGCAGCATTTCCATTGTATGGATGTATATACATTTTCAAAGAAGTTAACCAAGCAGCGTATGATCATAGTGGTATTAAAATGTAGGTCTTTGTTACCTCGGCATGGGTAGCAACCTTCTTCCAGCCAAAAAGGAGTTATTTCCATCTCCCAATGGTAGATTAACTGCCAGCTATCGATCAAGTTCACTGATTAAGTTGTATACAATGTTCCCCTTGGCAACCTGGAAACATCCATCCATCTATTCAATGGCTGTTTAATGAAACGTGTTAAAGGCCAGGTGCTGGGCTTGACACAAGGGACGTGGAGGCAAATGAGGCAGACACAGACTCTGCCTTCATGAATCTTACCAAGGGCAGGAACAAGAGTCGCAAAACAAGTGAGGGTTAGTGTAATGAATGAAGGTTTAATGATGCCACCAGCCCAATCTATGAAAGCAGGAAACACTTTCTGAGGAAGCACTATTTGAACAACCCTGTGAAGTAGGAGCTGATTATGTTAATGTTGTGGAGAAGGAAGGATGGGGAGAGAAGAAGAGATATATGGTGGACTCTAATATGTGCTCACCTAATTTGGGGGGTGATTATACACCTCTCTGTGGTGAAGTTAGGTATGCTCGTGAGTCAATGCAGCCAATGGAATGTGAATAGAAATGACACGAGTCACTCTGGGGCAAACCCTTCAGGAGCCAGTGTGAGGTCTGGCACACTCTCCTTTCCTTGCTCCTGTGATCATTCAAGCACATGCCAGGATGGAACGTGTCAGTGTGGGTACCTGAGATGCTGTGATAGGGATCCCCCTTGTTGACTGTGATGGGCCGACAGGGAATAAGTTGGAAGCAGCAAGAACAAATGTTGGGTTAGGAATGTTAGATAAGCTGTGGTTTGGTCCAAGGTAGAGGCAATGGGGATAAGAAAAGTGGGTATATTTGAGAAATATTGAGAATAAATAATCAGCAATATTTGTAAACTAAGCAACAATGAGGAACTAAGGGATTCAGCCTCCCTGTGAGGTTTAGGGAAAGATGATTCCATTTGGTCGCATTCAGATTGAGATGCTAATGAAGGACCCTGGTCGAGTCATTTCCATGTAGCTATGCACAGGCTGGAGCTCACAGAATGGGCTTCTCTGGAGACATGCCTTCGAGGGTCATCAGTGCATAGACGCTGATTGAAGCTACTGGAGTGGGTGAGCTCACTCAAGGAGAGCGTCGGCAACTGTTGAGAAAGGAGGAGATACTGGCCAAGAAGAATGGGAAGAGCTCAGACGGGAAAGGACACCAACGGGGGAGTTTTTAAGAGGAAGGAGAGGACAGAAGAATCAAACGTTTGGGAGTATTCAAGAAAACTAAGGGCTGAAACTGTCCATCAGAGCTTCTCACTTGGAGGCTCTTGGTCAGTTGATAGAAGTTTTGGTGGAGACATGGTGGGGAAATTCAGAATGTGGTGGATTTAAGAATGAGTAAAGGATGAACTAGAAAAGTTGCAGGGATACGTCTACTGAGGACAACCAGAAAACCTGAGCATAATCCAAAAAGTCTGCTGGAAGATACAAGCCAGACCTAATCAGGTAATATACTCAGAACTTAGATCTATGAGAAGAAAGTTCTGGGTTACAATTTCAGTTAATGGCATCTTCCCAATTCTGGAAAGTGTAGAGGAAAAAAAAAAGCCAAAATTATGAGCCATCTTTCTGACAGCATCATAGGATTATGGATAAAACGGACCCCAGGTCTCACAGCTAGTGGAGAGAGGTCCTGCCAAGCTATCTGAGATTTCAGTTATGATGCTTGTGGGAGGCACCTCCTGGTAAAAGTGAGCTTTAAAAAAAGAAGTGAGTTAACCTTAGCAATTTCTTAGCAGAGCTTCAAATCATTCAGACCCTGGGACTGGATGAAGGTGAGCCAGCATCTAGTGCCAATACCTGTCAAAAGCAAAATTTAATTTAAAAATTAAATATTCCCTGGAGGGCAGAACCATTATTCTAAGCCTCAAGGATATTTGTACAACTCTTATACAATGTCTTGCACTCAATCAACAATGATCCACACACGATCAGACAAATAACATGAATTAAAAGGAAGAAAACAGGGGCGCCTGGGTGGCACAGCGGTTAAGCGCCTGCCTTCGGCTCAGGGCGTCATCCTGGCGTTATGGGATCGAGCCCCACATCAGGCTCCTCTGCTATGAGCCTGCTTCTTCCTCTCCCACTCCCCCTGCTTGTGTTCCCTCTCTCGCTGGCTGTCTCTATCTCTGTCGAATAAATAAATTTTTAAAAATCTTTAAAAGGAAGAAAACATATAAACAATAGAAACAGACCTGCATTTGCAAAGATGTAAAACACAAGAACAAGACCTAAAGAAAAGAACTGGAAACTCTAAAAGGAAAAAAATAAAAATCACACAAAAGGCACAAAAATTGAAATGACTATAGTTAAGAATGTTTTAGATGGATCAGCTGCAGATTAGACTCAGCTAATGGAAAATGACGGAGCTAAAAGATGACACAGAAATAAAATCCAGAATGAAGCACAGAATGCAAAAAGAATTTTTGAAAAGAGGAGAAGCAAAGTGAAAATATCTAACATGCTGTATAATTGCCCCAGAGAGAGAAGAGATTTAACATAAAGCAGAAAAAAATATTTGAGGAGAAAATGGATGACAATTTTCAAAAATTAATGGAAAATATGGAAATACAAATTGAAAAACACCCTGAGCTCCATGCCAGGCAAATAAAAAGAAAGCCACAAACTTCAAAGTAAAGTTGAAGAAAATCAAACACAAAAAGAAAATATTGAAATAGTCCAGAAAAAAGAGATCACCTTCAAAGGAGAATCAATAAGATTTGGAGCTCACTTCCTACCAGAAGAAAATGAGATGATATAATGTGAAAACAACAAAAAAAAAGGGCAAACTAGAAGTCTATATCCAACAAATAAATCCCTTCCAGTTTGAAGTATACAGTTCAGACAACAACGGCAGCAAATTAAAGAAATAAATCATTAATAACAGACCTGCAAGACAGGGGATTTTTTAAAAATACTTTTTTATTATATTATGTTAGTCATCATACAGTACATCCCTGGTTTTTGATGTAAAGTTCCATGATTCATTATTTGCATATAACACCCAGTGCACCATGCAATACGTGCCCTCCTTACTACCCATCACCGGCCTATCCCATTCCCCCACCCCCCTCCCCTCTGAAGCCCCCAGTTTGTTTCCCAGAATCCGAAGTCTCTCATGCTTCATTCCCCCTTCTGATTACCCCCCCTTTCTTTATCCCTTTTGACAGGGGATGTTTTGAAACACCTTCAGTTGAAAGTTAAAGATGCAGGGAAGACAAGAAGTAAAAATCAATAAGAAGAGTAAACATGTGGGTAAAACTGACGTATTGAATAATAAAAAATAGTAACAACACCTGGGAGTTTAAATATGAATGAAATGAAGACACAGAAGGCAATGGAATTAAAATTACAAGGGCGAAGGCAGACATCAATGACCAAGGTTGAAGGCTGCAATCTCTGAGGCAACAACTAAGAAAAACACTAAAACAATATGTAATTTCTAAGCTTGTAGAGGGACAAATAAAATCCAAGTATCACATGCTTAGTGACAATAATACATCCCTGATAATCAGAAGCTTTGTATAAAAATGCTAATGATGAGCCTACTTCCAATTACTTTTTTTTTTGGTATTATATATTTTTTTATTATATTATGTTAGTCACCATACAGTGCATCCCTGGTTTTTGATGTAAAGTTTGATGATTCATTAGTTGCAATTACTTTTAATGGGAAAATTATAATGCATCACACCTGAACCAAAACCCTTAATCAATGTCGTAAGGTGTAGCCAAGACGCAGTAAAACAGACATATGCAAATTGCAGCTATTCTGATCCCTGAACAGGTGTTTAGTGATTGAATTTAGTGACATAACCTCTCTTGTCCAGCTACTCAGCAGGTGCATGACATCTTGGCTGACGAATGGTTTGCTTTTCAAAAAGTACACACACTATTCGTAGGTTCTACCTACTTTGTATAACTTTACTAAGATATGATTTATATTTTCTTTGGGGTTTTCTAGGGCTAGCTATCACATTTAGGTCTATGAGTCATTTCAAGTTACTATTTCCATATGGTGTGAAGTAGCTGTCCGACTTCATTCGTTTGCGTGTGGATATGCTGTTGCCCCAGCACCATTGGTTGAAAAGACTCTTCTTTCCCCATTGAATGGTCTGACCCTTGTAAAAAGTCAGTTGGTCATAAATGTGAAGCTTTGTTATGGACTCTCAGTTCTATCCCATTGATGAATGTGCCCATGTGTCAATCTTATGCCAGTACACTACTGGCTTGATTACTGTAGCTTTGCAGTAAGTTCTGAAATTAAAAAAAAAAAACAACTCAGTCTTCCAGATCTGTTCTTATTTTTCAAGATTGTTTAGGCCCTTGTGTTTAGGCTTGAATTTTCATATAATTTTAAGCCAGCCTTCCAATTTTTGCAAAGAAGCAAGCTGGAGTTCTGATAAGTATTGCATTGACTTCTTAGATCAATTTAAGAAGTACCGTCATCTTGATAAGATTAAGTTTTCCAATCCATAAGTATGGATGTCTTTTTATTTATATAAGACTTGTTGAATTTCTTTAAAGCAATAATTTGTAGTTGCCAGGCTATATAAGCTTTGCACTTCCTTTGTTAAACTATTCTTAAATATTTTACTATTATTGATGCAGTTGTAAATGGGATTGTTTCCTCAACTTTATTTTAGAATATGTTTTTACTACTGAATAGGAATGCAATTGATTTTTGCATATTTATCTCTGCCCTACAATCTTGCAGGACCCATTCATTAATCATAATCTATGGATAAAAATCACACACTTGAGAAAGCAAAGACAATCCACCGAGTGAGACAAGATATTAATGACATTTATAATTGGAAAAGTCATATTTAAAATAAGGGACCTCCTACAAATCAATATGAGAAAAGACAGATATCTCAATGGAAAACAAGCTAATGATTTGACCAGATATTTTGCAAAAGAGGAAATCAACATGGTCAATAAACACTTGAAAATGTGTTCAAGCTTAATTACAATCAGGAAGATACAAATTAAACCCACAATGAGCTATCACTACCTACCAGGAGAGCTAAAATTCAAAATAATATGATGTCAAGCTTTAGTGAGGGTCTAGAGCAGCCGAAGTTCTCATCAAGCGCTAGGAGCACTTGGATTTCTCCATCAAAGTTGAAAACTTACGCATTCTGTAACAGCAATTCTGCTTCCATGAAATGCACGTGCATATAACAAGAGACATGAATAAATCGGTCATAGCAAGAGCAGAAGTTAGCCTCAAACTGGAAAAAAAACAAAAGTCCTTCCACCGTGTATTGGATAAATTAAATTATGATATGTTCTTATAGTGTTTCCATAAGCAAGAAAAAGAATCTACAACTATGTGGATGAAATTGACAGATACAATGTTGAGCAAAGTGAATCAGACACAGAAGAACATATATGTCTCATTCCATTTCTATGAAATCCAAAACCAGACGAAACTACGCTGTGGTAATTTAGAAGTCAGGATAGTAATTAACTTTGTAGGGAGGCAATACTGGGAAACTGTCCAAGTGCTTATCTGGGATGCTGACAAAATTCTGTGTCATAGCCTGAGTGGTAATTATATGGATATTTGCTTTGTGATAATCTATTAAGCTGACCATAACTGTTTTTATGTAATTTCATTCACATATTTACCGAATGAAGTATGAGAGAATAGACCCTTCGTTTCTTTATTCTTCCTTCCTTCCTTCCTTCCTTCCTTCCTTCCTTCCTTCCTTCCTTCCTTCCTTCCTCCCTCCCTTCCTCCCTTCCTGTCTTCCTTCCGTAACTGCTTACTGAGCACACATTTTATGACAAGCGCTGTGTGATACACTGAATATGAAATAGTAAACAAGACAGACTTTGCCTTGCTCTTTCATAGACCCCAGAAGTCCGTGAAGGATAGAAGAAGACCAAGCACAGGGCGGCGATGTATTTATTTCAGGTGGAAAACTGGACAACAATTACATACCTTTGGGAAAGAGACAGTAGCCAGGGATACGTATACATTGCCTCAGACCCAAAGCTTTGAAAATAAAACTCTCTATATATACACCCGAATTATTGTTTTGAAATGGCCTAACTCTGCCCAGGACAGACTCTTCTAATTTGTCATTTTGAAGAAGAAGGAGAAGAAGAAGGAAGTGGAAGAGAATGAGAGAGGGAAATCTCAGACTCGTCCCTCTGGAATTTGGCAGTTTGCTACATACAGAAGCTACCATGTAAGAGGCCAGAGCCAAAGTGATTTTATTAGAATCAGGAAAGCTTGCCCTGCTTGTGGTCACTGGGCGGTGTTGGTTGAAACCAAGCACAATGTGAGCTTCAGTGGCTCCGTGTTCTTCCCTCTTGCATTTTGATTGCAAGTTGGTAAGAAGTAGGTATGTTTGAAACCCCCACATATCACATCTTCAGCTTCTCTCTCCGTCTCCTATTGCAGAGCTAGCCTGAGACCCAACCCATCTAGAAGCAGATGAAGGTCCCCTTCAACGTCATGTTCCTTAAAGACAAACAAACATGGAAGCAAAAGTGTTGTGAATGTGGCTTTGGGGCTGGGCACCACATGGAGAGAAAGAAAAGATGGCACCAGGGGTGAGGCCCTCTAAGACCCTCTGTCCCCCATACCTTCCGAGCGCTTCCAGGGGCCAGGCCATCTTGTAATTTCACACCAGCAGTCTCCACCTCAAGTGGCTTATTAAAGTATTCCTTTCTTCCACTCCTACTGCTCTCTTAGAGTAGTTCTGGTAAAGCAAGCTGTTAGTGCTGTTACAGGATCTTTCACCGTGCTGGTGGCAGTCCAGTAGCCTTATATGGTCCCCACAGGCCTGTGCCTTACTAGGCTACCCCTGGACCAGTCTATGAGCCTGTGTCCATGTCATGATCTCAGGGTCACCGTAAGTCCTCCCGATAACTATGACCCAATCTGCTCCTGCCCACATTTAATCCTCTACATGTGCCTTTGTGATATTAACTATTAGAGGCCCTTGTGAAAATGCGTATGTATTATTTGGTATGAATCATACACGGAAGCATGGTCAGTCATAAAGAAAATACCGGTTAGTGTTTTGATTATTTAGTCCATCGACAAGCATTTGAACCACCTACCACCAGCCTACCAGAACTGAGCCTAAGACAATGTGTTTTAGGAGGGATGAGGAAGAGGAGTTTGGGGACATCTTGTCAGTGGAGCCAGGAGTCCCCATGAAAAACTAGACACAGTGTGAAGACAGAAGGGGACAGCATGGGTGGGGAAAGGGGCGAGTGGTAGGAAAAATTAACAACTGTGTGAGCGCTGATGGCAATTCTGGAGGAGGGTGTCATTTATTACGGCCATTCCTGTAGATCCGAAAGAGAGAAACAAGCCTGCTGAATTTGGTTCCTCAGAACTAAGTGTGGTTTAGTGCTCATTCTATTTCCACGCGTTCTCCACTTGCTACAATAAAATCACAGGTTTTTATGTGAAAAGCAATTAACTTGATCTTTGTACCCATGGATTTTTAGATAGGATTTATGAGGACATGGTGTAGTTGTTTGTTTTTTTTTTTTTTAACAAGAGTTAGAGGAATATGAAGAAAGAAAGCTAAGATGCAGCACTTCACAATTAGGTCATGGCTTCTATTTTTCAAGGAAAAATTTCAACTCTCTGCATTCGTTCCTTTCCTCTTAAACAAGGACACTTTGCAGACTTGTACTTGAAACAGAGCTGACAGGATCATTCCCATCTCTCACAATATCGTACCCTGGGAAATTGAGACATAAACAGATTTCTTACCTGCAACGTTTTAAAACAAGTACGTGTACTTTCCTCCTTTGCATAAAGATACTTCCAGAAAAGGCAGATCGAAGATGTCCTGTGACAAATTAGGATTCACTTAGCCATGAATGTTTAAATACCGTTCGAAAAAATAATTCACGTTCCTCTACTTTGTTCTGGTGAGAGGTATTTAATGTTTATCTTTTCAATCATGTCCTTGAAGAGGTCGCTGGGCAGGAAGGTGATTTCTAGTGTCTTTCCCTGCCACCAGGGGAGTTTTCTTATGGCACCTGAGATGTGTGAAGACCCAGCCCGTGACGACCAGAGAACTAATCAGCCCCTCCCGACCTTGAGAAGGCACTGGCCATCTGGCCTGCTCGCTTTGGAAAGCCGCAGACCAGATGGGATGGGGCAGCCAGTGGCTGGCAGCTCCCTGCACAGAGACCTGCTTTCATCCTGACTGAGAATGAGGTGGATTCTTCTGAATTTCAATTGCTTGTGGGTGCTGCCTTTTCCAGCCTCGGTGGGGGGATGTCCCTGTTTCTTGCAGTGAATGGCGAATAGGCTGGCTCCTGTCGACTGCTACTTATAGCTCCAAAATTCCTCAGAAAAAATAGTTTCTTTAGATTATAGCCATTTTTTTACAGGCAGGCCACTGAGCTATTCAGACCCAAAAGGACATTTCTCTTTTGTAGATATGACTCTCCTCGCGGGGTAATTACAGTTTTATCCAGACGATGCCACGGTTGTCCTTTTCCCCATTTTACTCCATTAACCACTGCAGACACTCGCAGTTCCAAACAGATTCGCATGCTCATATTTTCTCTTCTCTCAAAAATAAGAACAAGTGTTGTTAAAAGGAAGGTACAAGTGAAAAATGCTGATGGTATTTTGATAGGGATTGCATTGAATACATGCAGGTTGCTCTGGGTAGCATAGACATTTTAACAATGTTTATTCTTCTAATCCATGAGCATGGAATGTTTTTCCATTTCTTTGTGTCTTCTTCAATTTCTTTCATGAGTGTTCTGTAGTTTTCAGAGTACGGATCCTTTACCTCTTTGGCTAGGTTTATTCCTAGGTATCTTATGGTTTTTGGTACAACTGTAAATGGGATCGACTCCTTAATTTCTCTTTCTTCTGTCTCATTGTTAGTGTCTAGAAATACAACTAATTTCTGCGCATTGCTTTTGTATCCTGCCGCGTTGCCGAATTCCTGTATGAGTTTTAGCAATTTGGGGCTGGAGCCTTTTAGGTTTTCCACATAAGGTATCATGTCATCTGTGAAGAGTGAGAATTTGACTTCTTCTTTGCCAGTTTGAATGCTTTTTATTTCTTTTTTTCGTCTGATTGCTGAGGCCAGGACTTCTAGGACTATGTTGAACAACAGCTGTGAGAGGGGGCATCCTTGTCGTGTTCCTGACCTTAGGGGAAACGCTCTCAGTTTTTCCCCATTGAGAATGATATTCACTGTGGGCTTTTCATGGATGGCTTTTATAATATTGAGGTATGTTCCCTCTATCCCTACACTGCGGAGAGTTTTAACCAAGAAAAGATGCTTTATTTTCTCAAGCGCTTTTTCTGCATCAATTGAGAGGATCACATGGTTCTTGTCTTTTCTTTTATTAATGTGTTGTATCACTTCGATTGATTTTCAGATGTTGAACTGCTCTTGTAGGCAAGGAATAAATCCCACTTGGTCAGGTGAATCCTTTTAATGTACTGTTGGATCATATTGGCTAGTATCTTGGTGAGAATTTCGGCATCCATGTTCATCAGGGATATTGGTCTGTAATTCCTCTTTTTGGTGGGGTCTTTGTCTGGTTTTGGGATCAAGGTCATGCTGGCCTCATAAAATGAGTTTGGAAGTTTTCCTTCCATTTTCAGTTTTTTAGAGCTGTAACAAATAATCCTAAAATTTGTCTGGAACCATAAAAGACCCCGAATAGCCAGAGTAATGTTGAAAAAGAAAACCAAAGCTGGTGGCATCACAATTCTGGACTTCAAGCTGTACTACAAAGCTGTAATCATCAAGACGGTACAGTACTGGTACAAAAACAGACACGTAGATCAGTGGGACAGAACAGAGAACACAGACATAGACCCTCAACTCTATGGTCAACTAATCCTTGACAAAGCAAGAAAGAATATCCAATGGAAAAAAGACAGTTTCTTCAATAAATAGTGCTGAGAAAATTGGACAGCTACATGCAGAAGAATGAAAATGGACCATTTTCTTATACCATACACAAAAATAGACTCAAAATGGATGAAAGACCTAAATGTGAGACAGGAATCCATCAAAATCTTTGAGGAGAACACAGGCAGCAACCTCTTCAACCTTGGCCACAGCAACTTCTTGCTAGACGCTTCTCCAAAGGCAAGGGAAACAAAAGCAAAAATGAACTATTAGGACTTCATCAAGATAAAAAGCTTCTGCACAGCAAAAGAAAGAGTCAACAAAACTTAAAGGCAACCTATGGAATGGGAGCAGATATTTGCAAATGATGTATCAGATGAAGGGCTAATATTCAAGATCTATAAAGAACTCATCAAACTCAACACCCAAAAAACAAATAATCCAGTCAAGAAATGGGCATAAGACATGAACAGACATTTCTCCAAAGAAGACATATAAATGGCCAACAGACACATGAAAAAATGCTCCACATCACTTGGCATCAGGGAAATACAAATCAAAACCACAATGAGATACCACCTCACACCAGTCAGAATGGCTAAAATTAACAAGTCAGGAAACAGCAGGTGTTGGTGAGGATGCAGAGAAAGGAGAACCCTCTTGCACTGTTGGTGGGAATGCAAGCTTGTGCAGTCATTCTGGATAACACTGGAGGTTCCTCAAGAAATTAAAAATAGATCTACCCTATGACCCAACAATTGCACTACTGGGTATTTACCCTGAAGATACAAATATAGTGATCTGAAGGGGCACCTTCACCCCAATGTTCATAGCAGCAATGTCCACAATAGACAAACTGTGGAAAGAGCCAGGATGTCTATCGACAGATGAATGGATAAAGAAGATGTGATACACACACACACACACACACACACAAGCACACACACACAGACCCTGGACTATTATTCAACCATCAAATAGGATGAAGTCTTACCACTTACATCAACATGGATGGAACTAGATGGTATTATACTAAGTGAAATAAGTCAATCATAGAAAGACAATTATCATATGATTTCACTCATATATAGACCATAAGAAGTAGCGCAGAGGATCATAGGGGAAGGGAAGGAACACTGAATGGGAAGAAATCAGAGAGGGAGACAAACCATGAAGGACTCTTAACTCAAGGGGACAAACTGAGGGTTGCTGGAGGAGTTGGGTCTGGGAATGGGGTAACTGGGTGACCGGCACTAAGGCGGGCATGTGATGTGATGAGCACTGGGTCCTATATGCAACGGATGAATTACTGAACTCTACATCTTAAACTAATGATGTACTATATATTGGCTAATTGAATTTAAATTTTAAAAAAAGTAAAGTGCAAGGGCATGGAGCAGAGCACCTCCCATTCTTCTCCCACATCCTCTGCCTAACCTGATGTGCGTGCACGTACAAACCCATGCACACGCACATACACACAGGCATACACACATGGGCACACACGCATGCACGCATGCTCCTTGTTGAGGAGAAAAGGAAAAAGAAGGAACCAAAGGAGAAGAAGGGAGAGGCGGAGTCCATACTGGACTAGCATTGGGTCAGAATGCTGTCAGAGGCAAGAAACAGAATGCTGGATAACAGTAACTTGGATGAGTCAGAGTATATATTCCTCTTCTAACAAGGAATCTGGATGTTAATGACTGGTGTTAGTTCAGGGGCTCAGCAAAGCCAGGGGCATCCCGCGCACCTGCAGAGGAGCCCCACTCAGGCACAGGAACAGGGGTAGGGGCAGCCCCAACTGTGGCTTCTGTTTTTCAGAAGTCTCCCTTCGGGTTTCTGCTCATACCTCGTCAGCAAGACCTGGGGTATCTGGTCCTCCTCTGTACCAAGAAGGATGGAAAGGAAGAGTCTCGCCTGCAACTGGCACACTGCTGACCCGAGCCAACCGAAGTAGCACTGTCAAGGAGGAAGGATTAGAGGCCACTGGCAGGAAGCCAGCACTCCCTTGAGACACTCCTGCTGTGCCCCCTCCATCCCACCCACCTCCCTGGCTCCTCTTCAACTACCCCACCCAATGTGGATTTCCAAATTCCTGGTAAACTGTATGGGCTTGTTTATGTGGACTTCACAACCAAATCATTATGCATAAGAGAAACTCTCCTGTGAACTGCTGGAGTACAATTGTTTGTTCATTTTGGACTGTCTGCCTTTTAGTTATGGGACAAGCGTCCAGAGTCAATTTGCAAAGTAGCAAATGAATTCCTCTATTATAGATAGTTGTCCATAATTAAGAATCTATAGGTTTTGTGACTGCACTAGTATTTTTAATGATTGTATAATTCCTTCCTCCGTACCAATTGCCATTGTAACAACTAATTCAGCAACAAGGAAAAATTAAAACTAAGCACATGTAAAACTGAATCATTAGGGGAAAAGATAGTTACTCAAATGAACCTACTTATTTGATAAATAGAAATATTTTAAATCTTTTAACTCTCTTGAATTTTTAATGAACAGTATTTATGAATTCTCCTCTTAGGTTAAAAAAGTATCAATTATTAAAACTGGCTTCTTAAAATAGCAAAACTATAGTTAGTGACTCGGAATTATAAACCTGTGGATAAGATTGTCTTTATCAGCAAAGGAAAAATCACTGAAACAGGAAAAGTCTTGGCCATTTTTAGTTCTGTTTATTTCTTCATGAAATCAGAGAAGCTAAAAAATAAGCAAAATCTCTCTATACAGCTCTTTCCTCCAAAGATATGTTTCCCAAAAAAAGGACAACTCAAAGCTGCAAATAGTCCAGTGCGGCGTGTCAAGTGCGCATGTACCAACTGGTGTTTTCTGTGACAGCAAACGGCTCTTTGCTTCATCTTTTATGTTTTGCAAGCTTTCGTTTTATGTGACAGTTGGGTTGGTGGTCCTCGTATTACTGCATAGTTAATCAGGAGTTAAATTAGAGTCAAGAGATCATTATATTTGGCAATTAACTCATTCACGAAGCTATCTTAGGTCAAAAATGTTCATTTCCTATAAATTGATGTGTCTGCTTCGCAGCCTTCTTTACCCCATAATACCTGGTATATGTGGCTAATGTGTTCACGGGAGGGCTCTCCAAACTGAAATCGCCGTATTCAGATAGGCTAAATCTATAATGGCATATATTTGTCAGTTCCACTCCCTGCTGAAAATCTGGTTCATCAAAACTGGGAGAACATGAGAAGTCATTAAAGGAAAGGCCTCTGTGGGGACATGAAATGGATATGCATATATTTGCTTCTGGCAACATAATACTTCTTACTGGTAAGTCATTACATTTAAACCTAGAATTATTTTAACATAAGCCATGTTGAGCATATAACCTGACCATGACTATTTCTCTAGCCATGCTGTCCTGATCAGCACTTGGTAGGATAATTTTGTAAGCTAGAAGCCTTCAAATCCTTTAACGTAATAGACATGTAGAGATGTCACTGTTCTCATGATGATTACATCCTCCCAATTTTTCCCTAGCAATGAGAGAAATAATTTTTCATGGAAATTGTCATTTTATATGAAAAAAATGCATAACTATGAAGATGGAATGTGAAAAAAATAACTCTACAAATAAAATAGGATAATTGAGGAGCGCCTCGGTGGCTCAGTCAGTTAAGTGTCTGACTCTTGGTTTTGGCTCAGGTCGTGATCTCAGGATCATGAGATTGAGCCCTGCTTCAGGCTCCACGCTCAGCACAGAGTCAACTTAAGATCCTCTCCCTTTGCCCCTCCCCCTACTCATGCATGTGTGTGCTCTCTCTCTATATATATATAATAAATAAATAAATCCTAAAATAAATAGGACAATTGAATCCATGAGTCTCATCTTCCCATCCATAAAGTGGAGGTACAAATACTTTTGTCACGTATTTGTTGAAGGATGGAACGAGATCGTACAGAAAAAGTAGTATGTGAAGTTCTTCACAGCTCGTGGAGACATGTCTAAGCAGAAGTAGATGCTATCGGTTAAATCCAATGGCAGTTTCTGGGAATTTTAATTTTCTTCTTTATGAATTTCTTGCAATTCATATGTGTTACTTTTACAATCATCAAAAGTTGACATATATCCATTTTGAAATATGCATTCATACACAACTACACAAAAAGAATTTTGATTTTTGTTGTTAGTATTAAAACTTCGGTGATGGGTAGTGAGGAGGACACGTATTGCGTGGTGCACTGGGTGTTGTACGCAATTAATGAATCATCGAGCCTTACATCGGAAACCGGGGATGTACTGTATGGTGACTAACATAATATAATAAAAAAACATTAAAATAAAAAAAACCTTCCAATTTAAAAACAGACATATTGACAATGGGATAGAATAGTGATCCAGAAAATAAACTCATGTGTTTATAGTCAACTGATCTTTGACAAGTGTGTCAAGAGTACACAAGGGGGAAAGCATAGTCTCTTCAACAAATGATGTTGGGAAAACTGGATCTAACATGTAAAAGAACAAAAAGTGGACACTTACCTTACACTGCACAGATGTCAACTCAAAATTTAAGATTGAAGATTTAAACATAAGACCCGAAACTGTAAAATTCCTGAAAGAAAATATAGAGTAAAAGCTTCATGACAACAGTCTCATCTGTGATTTCTTAGATATGATGTAAAAAAGTATCAGCAACCAAAGCAAAATTAGGCTCGTGGGTTTACATCAAATCAAAGAGTTTTGCACAGGAAAGGAAAAGATCAACGGAATGGAACAGCAACCTACAGCACGGGAGAAAATATTTGCAAACTATGTATCTGACAAAGATTAATCTCCAGATTATATAAGGAACTTTTACAACTCAACAGGAAAAAAACCCAAATAACCCAATTAAAAAAAAAGACAAAGGACTTGAATAGACATTTCCCCAAAGAAGAAATGCAAATAGCTAACAGGCATATGAAAAGATGCTCATTATTACTAATCATCGGGGAAATGCAAGTCAAAACCACAATAAGATATCACCTCATACATGGTAGGATGGATATTATCCAGAAAAAGAAAACAGGTGTTGGCAAGGATGTGGAGAAATTAGGACCCTTGTCTACTGTTGGTGGGCATGTAAAATGGTGCAGTGACTGCAGAAAATAGTATGAAAGTTCCTCAAAATGTTAAAAATTAGAATTACCCTATGATCCAGCAATCTCGCTTTTGAGTGTATCTCCAAAAAAAAAAAAAATTGAAATCTGGATAGTGAAGAGATGTACGTACTTCTGTGTTCATTGCAGCATTATTCACAATAGCTAAGACATGGAAACAACCCACAAGTCCAACAACAGATGAATGGACAAAGACAATGTGGTATATACACAAACATAGAGATACGATGAAATAGGATTTAACCTAAGAAAAGAAGTCAAATTGTGCCCATATTCCACAGCACTGAAGAACCTTGAGGACATTATACTAAGTGACAGAAGCCAGTTTAGAAGGTCAAAATACTGCGTGGTTCCCCTTAAACGAGGTATCTAAAAGATTCAAATTCACAGAAACAGAGAGTAGAATGGTGTTTGCCAGGAACTGGGAGAAGGAGGAAATGGGGATTGCTATTCACTGGTTATGAACTTTCAGTTATGCAAGACAAAGAAGTTCTGGAGACCTGCTGTACAACACTGTGCCCACGGTGTGTATGACACACGTCACAACCTACAGAGAGGTTTGATCTCCTGCGATGTGTAATTCGTTAACTGCAAGCACTGTTCTCATACACCCATCCATGGTTCTGAGCAAAAAACCTTTGTGGGTAAGAACTGTGACCTACTCCAAAATGCATAGTTCTCAATCCAAACCAAATAATTTTGTTATAAAATACCTAATTTATATTGGAGGACCTTAGGTTTATGAATTCCATATTAAGAGGGCTTCCTTGGTCCTCTCTATATATCAAAAATTACCTTATCTCCTGCGATTTTACTGCCGAGGATTTACATCTCCTTGAGCCCAAGAAAGGGAGAGCACAGTGGTTTACAATGCGAGTTCAGGAGTCAACAGTCCCAAGTAAGATCTTGAATAAATTGTTTAAATCTTCATATATCAAGTTTATATAGTGATAGTTTATATCATAGAAGTTATGATCATTAAATAGGTTCATCCATGTAATGTGTTCTATACTTTTTTATTTCTTTTATTTTTTCACCTACTTTAGAAAATTTATTTACTACAAACATTCCATAGGCTGTTGTACAAAAATGAGGATATGTGATTTTTTTTGTTTTGTTTTGTTTTTTAATTTCTAATTTTTAATTTTTATTTATTTATTTTTTTATGTAAAGTTCGATGACTCGTTAGTTGCATATAACACCCAGTGCACCATGCAATACGTGCCCTCCTTACTACCCATCACCGGTCTATCCCATTCTCCCACATCCCTCCCCTCTGAAGCCCTCAGTTTGTTTCCCAGAGTCCCTAGTCTCTCATGCTTCATTCCCCCTTCTGATTACCCCCCCTTTCTTTATCCCTTTCTTCTCCTACCGATTTTCCTAGTTCTTATGTTCCATAGGTGAGAGAAACCATATGATAATTGTCTTTCTCTGCTTGACTTATTTCACTTAGCATTATCTCCTCCAGTGCCGTCCATGTTGCAGCAAATGTTGAGAAATCGTTCTTTTTGATTTATTTATTCCAGAGAGAGAGAGAGAGATAGAATATGAGCATGAGTGGGGAGAAGGGCAGAGGAAGAGAGAGAGAAGTAGACTTCCCCGCTGAGTGCAGAGCTCAACGTGGGGCTTGATCCCATGACCCTGAGATCATGACCTGAGCCAAAACCAAGGGTTGGATGCTTAACCCCTGAGCCATCCAGGGGCTCCTGTCCTACACTTTTCTGACACATAGTAAGTTCTCAATAAAAATTGAGGTCTCAGCTGCCTCCTATGAAATTAATTTTGTTAGCCACACTCCTATCCTTCCCTGCAGCCTGACTGTACCCTGCACCAAAGATAAAATAGAATAACAACTCATATGAAAACCACACAGAGAGCAACACCATCAGAGCATGTAATGTGAGCAAGTTGTCCTTCTTGAGAAATTCTCAGCCTTCCAGAGTAGTAAGATGCTGGTGTTGCCTTTCCCATTTCAAACAAACAGGTGCCTCCCCATGGAAGACTGAGTGCATCTTAGATGAAAGAGCACAAGGAAATGTGATCAATCAAGCATACTTCTAATCTTAAATTTGGAAGGATAAAATGGAAGTCTTTGGAAATCACATGCAATCCACACTAGCTCTCCAGGTGGGAGCAGAGCCCAAGCCAGTGACGGAGAATGAATTTCTTTTGATGGCCCTCTGTGTCCTACATCTTAGAAATTCTGAATGATGAGGAAATAGGGACCAACAACTGGTCAAGCTGAGCATCTCTTACATTCAATGATCCAAGCCTATTATTGCATTTTCCCCTAGATTTGTCTCCCACGTGCAGCCTCTCCCATGTCCCGGGAGCTCAAGTCCGGTCATGGATGAGTCCGTGGGCTCATCCTCTCCTTCACCCGTGCAACCTGGACTCCGAACCAAGGTTTTCCTCTTGAGCCCTCTGTCTTCTCATGGTAATAATTAATATTGACCTGTACTTTAGTTTTTCTTCTTCTCATTTAAGGACAATTGAATTGTTTTTTTCACACTTCCCAAATTTGAAACACTCTCTATGGTGATTTTAATAAGCTTTTACCACTTATGTGAAAGCAATAATTTTTAATTTTCAAAGGAGAGAGAAAATGGATGTCATGGTTCTGCAAAGTGGGTAAAAGTGAAGTCCTGTTAGAGCCTAATTGATACAAACTGATTAGGAAAATGACCAAGGAGTTTTTCCCATAACTTTTTAAGTGTTTCAGCAAAATTGACTCAGGAAGTCATCTTCAAGAGTATAAAGATGGTAACAAAAACCCATGGGGACTGATGACATTTTCAAAGTCATCGTAGGATTTGGGAAAAATCTGGGTGCCAATTATTTGCCGCCCTGTGGGCTGTAGATCTCTACCAGGACCTCCAGGCTCCTCTTCCCTTCTGCCCTTTGGACATCCCCCTGCCTCCTTTCTATTATTCAAAGAAGCCAGTGCATTCCCATCTCAGAACCTTTGTATATGTTGTACCCTCTGCATGGGATTCTTCTTTCCATTCTCTTCTTATCCTATGGGTCTCATCTTTCATCTCCCTTCTGCAGAGACCTTACACTGCCTCTGTTCAAGCAGCCCTCAGCCAGGAGCAGTCCTTCTCTGTCAGCTCTCCTTGGGTATTGTCTTCACATCTTTGGCCAACAAATGTTAATACGTTATACATTTAATTTCAGTTCTGTAATTATGATTGTGGGCTGCTTCTCTTCTTTCCTAGAGTCAAAGTTCCATTAAGTGTCCTTATTTCCCTTCCATGTTTCAGCACCTACACAGTACCTGAACCACAGATAGTACTAATAAATATTTGCGGAATGAAGAAATACATGAAGAACTAAGCAAACTCTATGTTTGCTGACTAGGGCTGATTCAGAACCCTCGATTCAAGTGTGCTTGCAGGCAAACCGGATGCTGTGTCTGGTAACATTCACGTGGTGTAATATTTGAAGCAAAATAATCTGAAGGCCGAACCCATCATTGGATGATTAATTTCTTCACGTATGCACTTCCCGTTTTGTTTCCGAACTACATGCAGGAGCTTCGGAGTTACTCATTGTCCAAGCTCCCTTCCAGGAGAGTGGTCTGGGCAGTGCTGTGGAAAGATTAAGAGGCTTTATAACCTGAAATCTGAAGCTCCCCTTCCCGGTCAGATACCACGTTGGACTGTCATGAACTGTCAGTCACATCTTTTCCTGGCATTGTATCTATAGAAATTTGGGGGCTGGAATATCTGAGCTTCTCAAGATCCTCACCCAACAAAAGACAGGACCATAAAGACACATTCCATCTGCTGACATCTTTCCTGGACAGATCAGAGTTGGAGCATGCCTGTCTCCCCTCAGGGACTTGACCTATGGGTCATCGCCAGCAAGCGTCTAACCAAGGGTCTTATCAGCGATGCTGATAAGCCTCAGGAGATAGCATTCCATGTCAGGACTCTGTGCATGGTAAGCATCTCTTCTGCACTTTCAGAGCTAGATTATCGTGTGCATTTTCTTGTTGGTAGCGACTGTTTGTCCTAAAACATTCTGGTCCCATGGTACTTACATTCAGAACTAATATTACATGTTTAGGGTGAAAGTCATAATTACCAATAAAGTCAAAGCATTTAAAACTGCAGCTTATGTGTGTATATGCATATTCCACATAGGTACTTGAACGTGCAAATATGTAAAAACAATATTAGGGAAATATTTTTTGCACACCAGGGAAAAATTTAGACTCACTTGATATTCAGTAATCCAGCTATTCGGCTCATTTTAATTTCTAAAACGAAGTTCACAGCTCTCTAGAATTTCAGTGACTAACAGTCAGAGCAGAGTCCCTGGGGCTCTTTCCCTCCGTTTGGATCGCAGGCCTCTCTCTTCTAGGCTATAATCTTGGGTAGGCACTTCACCCTCCCAAGACAGTTTCTTTTTCTTTAAAATGGGGATAATGGTAGCACGTACTTCATAGGCTTGCTTTAAGATTTAAATTAGTTAATATTTATAAATTCAGTAGTTTGTAGCACATAATAAACTTCACAGGTGAACTTGATAAGTAAATAAAATATCACGTTTCTCAAACTGGGGACTATTACCCATGTGCACACGGCAATGTGCCATGGGGTACTCGGCTCCACAAGATACGTGCCAGAACCTACCTGTGGTAACTACTGAGTAATAGAAAATTTTTTTATTTTAAGTAAAGACAGATGCATTATGGAGTAGACATTTTAAGATAAAATATGAGCTTTCAAGACCTTTATTTTTTTGCAGTTGGCTCCTCAGGCTTTGTTGCAAGACCCTCCATTCCGGCCCACTGTATCTTTCATCCCTTTCCTATAATAATTCAAATTCTAGTCAGACTCTCAGTTTTCTGAGACCATTCCATACTTTCCTATATCACCTCTGCCGGTGATGACCACTCTTCGCATTGTGGCCACCCAACGAAATCCAGCCCCACTTCCAGACCCACAAAACATTTTCTTTTCTGTGAGGACTCTCTTGAGTATGTTACTAAATGTAATTTCCCTGCCATAAATGGCCAGAACACTGTAGGGCTATTTCATGACAGCTGTCACATACTGAATAATCGTGTCTGCTATGCATGGGCACTCCCACTCCCCTTGTTAGGCTGTGAGTGGCTTGAGTTCAGATATGATTCCCTCTATTCTGCTCCTTCCCTTCCCCCACAGACCACCCAGCACCGTGCCTCTCACTTTACTAGGTGTTTATTGAGGTGACTGGACACCATGCCTCCATCAGGAAAAGCCTGCCACAGGGCGGTAGGAAATCATTCTTGTCACAATGGCCTCAATGAAAAGATTACTACTTCAAATAGGTTATTGACTGCAATTCCGGGAAAGTACCGAGAACAAGTGTCTTAATGAATCATCCAGCCACAAACTCCTCACTTTCTGGTGAGTCCAATTTGCTTTTCCCCAGGGAGCCTGTTAGCATGGTTCAGCATCTGCAAAGAGGAGTGGTTCAATAAGGTAAGCAACACCTTTAATGAGCAACCTATTTGCAACAAGGCCTAATTCATACCTCAGCGTGAAAAGGAAACCTAAACAGTCTGCCTGGGGTATGAAATGACAGGCAATTTCTTATCTAGTCATGCCCTTGAAGATTCTACTGGCCTCATTTTTGTTTTGCTAACTTTCTTTGAAGATAGTTGACATCAAGGTTTATAGGAAACAACATGAGAGCATTAACTAATTTTTTTCAAAATAATTCCTGCATGCCCACTCTATAACAAAATGGTCAGGATGGAGCTTACTCACAGTCAACAGTGAGGTTCAGACAACTAAATGGGAAATTAAGTACAGGGTGATATGTTAGGAGAGTGGGAGTACTGTTTGCCAGACAAATATGGAGGAGCTAGATTCAATAGGATTTGCTTGTAGAGTGTAAGAGAAATCAAGGAAAAAGCCCAGCCTTCTGTCCTGATTACTTAAGAGACACTAGAAGAAAAGCAGGTTATCCAGGGTAAGGGTGAGGATGATGATGGCAACTTTGATGTTGACCGGGTTGAGGATGAAAGGTCATTAGGACATCCGAGCAGAGATGTACAATAAAGGGCTGAATATCAACTCTGGAATTCAGGAGAGAGATTCCGATAAAGGCACACATTTCTTAGATACAAAATAAGTAATGGTGATTGAAACACCAGGAATGATCGAGACCGACAAGAGAAGATGCCTCTAGAGCAGAGTAAAGGACAAGCCCAAGAGGTAGGAGGAAAACCAGTAGTGATGTCACGGAGTTCAAAGGAGATTCAAAGAAAAGGGACAGGTTGTACATATCCACACCACTGAGCAACAAAGAAAGATGAGTACTGTAAGGAGGCATTGGATTTAGTCAAAAGAATCCTCTGGTGACCTGAAAGTGTAATGTAGTGAAAAGGTAGGGACAAAAGCCAGTAAAGAGTGGGTGGAGAGTGATAGGAAGGGGCAAACAGAGATGGCAAGTGCTCACTGTTCTTCTCGGAAGCTTGATGGTGGAGAGAGAGCACGTGTCATCCCAGAAGGAGACTTTAGCTCCAGGAAGGATTCTTAAAGGATATTTGGACCTTAAATATATTAACATATTTTGAAAAAATATCCAGTAGTAAGGAAAAGAGGAAGAGGAAGCCATGCATATAGGAAGGGGGAAGGAATTGGTTTCAGAACCTGAACAAGATAATATTTAGGACATTGAATCAGTAGGATTTAGTTAACCAAATATGGTGGTTACAGAGAATTAAAGCATCAAATCATGAAAGTGGATAAGTTTGTTAAACTCAGAGTTCTTATTTTACCAAAATGCAGGATTCCAGAGGTCCCATATAGGTCCTGGATCTGCCTCTGATCCTCGGAGACGTCTTGGAGAAAGTATGTCATGTCCTCTGCAGCTTTCCTCACCCAAAACAACACAGGTTGGACCAGCTTCTCTACAAGGTGTCTCCCCATGGAGGCAGATTCTTTGCATTGGGGAGTGTAACCTGAGAAGGCTCTCGGCAACCCCTCCAGGCCCCTTTCCTTCCTGACACCCTTTTTGAGCAGATGTGGGATGGTGGTTGCCGAGCTGGGAATACCCCAAAGCCTAGAAAGGTGGATACTGTTTTTCTACACTTGTTACCTCAAGATAGGGTGGGGACTTATGGCCTTTATAAGGCTCAGAATGTTGGGCCCTTCTTTGCTAAAGCTGATCCACCAGGTGTAGAAGTTACTCCCTCTTCCCATCCCCCAAATTTCTTTCTTAATGTAAACCATTTCACTCCAGTGAGGCAAGAAGGATCTCCTCTGTTCCTCACATTTATTATTTTTCCCCTGAGGGTCCTGGTTGTATTTATTTTTAATACCCAAATGATACTCCCTGAGACGCTAGTGAACTGGTTGCTCAGAATTGTTCCCCCAATGCCCACCCACCATGTCAAGGACTCTCCTACAGAGTCTTCCACAAATGCCCACCAGCCTGTGGTCAGGCTGTTTTCATTTTAGCTTCCTCATTATACCGTTAGGGCATGCCTGCCACCACCACCGTTCATGCCATCTTTGCTCAGCGGGAATTACCATTTCACAAGATTGTGTTGATCCTGGGGAAGGGAGGGGGCCAGAATGAAGGACTAAGCTGAGAGTAACTCACTTCTGCCACTAGAGGTGGCTACTCTGGGACACCTGGACAAACTTGCCCTCAGATTCAATTCCAAACTGTTTCTGAGATTCATTGTCACGGAAAGGGGGAGTTCACCACATGGTCCTATCACCACTGCCTGGAGTCCTCCAAAGTTCTCCACTCCTTAGAATCCAGGCACAAGATCCCCAACCCTGAAAAATAATATTTCTGTCTCCTAGTGTAAGTGCTGCCTTCTTGAATCCCCATTTCCCATCGCAGGATTAACCTCTATCTCAGCTGATGGGCAATAAAAATCCCATACTCTCAGACGTGTACTCTGCATTCCATGGCCCCCCAAAACCATCCCAATAGTAGCAAGACATTCCTGAGTCCGACTGACACCTGCCAGTTTTTAATGGTATTTCTATTCTCAGATGCAACTAATTTCTTCACCTGTTGTTCTCATCCAGATGAATGATTCTCCATCTGGACCATGTGGGAATATCAGCTGTGGATCTTTGAACGGCAAATGCCCCACTCTGGACACACTGCTATGGATTGAAGTGTGTCCCTCAGTAGTTGGACACTGAAGCCCTAACCCTTGAAGTGACTATCTGGAGATAAGGTTTCTAGAAGGTAATTAAAGCATTGAATGAAGTCATATGGGTAGGGCCCTAATCCAATAGAATTGCTGACTTTATAAGAGGACGATCTCCCTCTCTGTCTCTGTCTCTGTCTTCTATGTGGGGACCATGAGAAGGTGAAGATCTCCAAGTCAGGAAGTGACCTCACCAGAACCCAACCATGCTGGCACCCTGGTCTGGGAAATTGTAGCCTCCAGAACTCAGAAAATAATTGTCTGTTGTTGTGGCCACGACTATGGTATTTTATCATGGCAGCCTTAGAGATCAATGCACTCACCTGGCATCTCTAGGGAGCAGCACAAGGATAAGGATGAGTCATCTCTGCAGCCAGACCTATTGACCACCGGTGTAGCCAGGACCCGGGCCTATTTCACCAGTAGCCACATGTCTCTAGTAGGAAGGAAGGTCACTTCTTACCTGAACTTCTGCTTCATTTTCATGCTTTCCAACAGCGAGCTAAAGGCTTATGTACCTTCCTCTTCCAAACTTCAGTCACTAAACTTCAGTTTTCTATCTTATCTACGTTCTATTAGTCTCTTCTTATAGTAACGCATAAGGGACGATTGGGCATGGCCATTTTTCCCCCAGATCAAATAACTAGTTCACCTCTCTCCTGGGTTCTTCTATGACAGGAGTTCTTGACCTTGTTATCTTGTGGACCTTCTTTGAGAATATGAGGAAAGCCGACACTCCTTCTCCTGAGAAATATGCATGCATGCATGCCTATTTGCATGTGAGTGGGAGGCTCCGGAGATCATAGTTCGCCCAAGGCAAAGGTACCAGTCTGAAGATTCACGATCTACAGCCTTGCTATGCGAAGCCTGGTCTTCCAATGAAGAGCATCACTGAGGGCAGAATCTCAGGGCACACCCAGGACCTACTGCGTCAGAATCTGCAGATGCACATAAGACTCCATGTGACCGTATTCACGCTGAAACTTGGGAGGCACTGTACAACAACTTTTGCTATAAACAACTAATTTATACACATAGTATGAGCACGGTGAGTTATTATAATTTTGTCTTGTCTACCAGAGAACAATAATTAAACAATTCCCTCTGAGGGTTTCTCTGTAGGGAACAGAGATATGAGAACAGACATATTGCTAATTCTCTGTGATGGAGCAATAGAGGTGGGATTCTCCATCCGTGCACCCTTTCTGGCCTGGCCTCCTATGTCCCCTCATTTCCATCTTTGGAGATTTCCATATGTTATGGATATCCCTACTGAGCATCCTTTCCTGATAAAATATCCCAATGCTTGAACAAAAGGGGCAACACTGAGGTTACCAAAATAACTCCTTTTACTGCTCTTTGAATTTGAGGCTACTAAATCGTACGGGGGAAAAAATGAGCCCTTAAAACATTTCCATATGTTCTGACAATATGATCCTATTGTACCATTTACAAACTTCACATACTAAATTAAAAACGGTATTTACTTCATCTTCTTGGTGTGAAATCACCCCTAGAGTCTGACCTTCTACGAATGTGGCCACAGCTGACAAATCAATCTCATTACAGCAAGCGATGAGGGAGACACTTCTCAGCTCCCTGAGCAATTGAAATGTACAGCTGTCTCTCGTACATATTTTAATTAGAGATTTTTGTTTTTCTGTGCCCTAGGGCTTTTTGTGAAGGTACATTTCCCAAGACTCATGATAAAAATAATGATATCGCGTGGTGCAAATTCACGCAACAGAACACAGGTGCCGGACATCTTCTACTTGGATTTCTGTCATGGCTGAAGGATGGAAAGGTTGTTGTCAAGGCTGAAAGTTAAGCAGAAGGATGAAAGAAGGTGAAAAGAATGCAGTGTGCATGTGTAATTTCAGAAATGTTGCCATGACCTCTAATGTTAAACCATTCTCCTTTCTTCACCCAAAGATGCTCAGAGGCAGCACAGAAGACAAGAATCTAGTCCACATAGGGTCGGCTACCAGCTTTTGGTTCCACAGATTTATGTAGGTGGATTCCATGATTTTATGATGCGAATCCTTCTGGGCAAGAGGCTACTGTATGTTGAATCCATCTTCCTTCCCTCTGTTCCATCTCTCCTTCTCTGGAAGGATATTCCGTGAACACTCTCTTCCTAGGAAACTGCTATCCATCCATGTTCTAAAACCAAAGATATGTTTTAAAATATTTTTGTAACACCTTCCTCAGAGAAGGACTATTCTCTAACACAACTAGCCTACAACTGAAAGGGTCTTCCCTGATCATTTTGAGTCCAATCCTCTTTAACCCCTCCAAATCCTTCACACACTCGTGCACATGCGTGCACAAACACACACGCACTATCAAACACTCAAGAACATGGGGGGAATGCTTACTGCTTATAGTAAGCTTCAGAAGGGAGTAGGCAGCAAACACGTAGCTGAAAGTGATGTTATTTTTTGTACAGCATCCTGGGAGGAGGTGAGGAGGCTCAAAGATACAGGAGTCAGCATGTGTTTTGATTTAAAATAGTGTTTCTAGCCTGGAGTGATGTCAAGTCGCTCTTTGCTTTTAGATTCCTGGTCCAGATCCTCACTTCAGATGGAGCGTTGGTCCTAAATCATGGAATTCCCACACCCCCTCCCCCCAAAGTGGATGACTGTGGGCAGTTTTTTCATTATATATTACACATAAAATTTGAGGATATAGCCATGCCTTGAAATATCTTTTTCAAAAATGTGACTTTTTCAGTGGTATTGTTGGGTTGCATTGGTCAGAGCGATGGATGCTGGGCGCTAAAGCGAATCTCCTCCAGATCTTGGGGGATGAGCCCAGTACATGTCTATTTCTCTCTTACAAGCACATCCAGTGTTGTCTGGGAGCCTCTGCCTCAGGACTGCACTCACCAGCCCAGGCTGCTTCCTCTAGTGACACCCTCATCTTCACCACTAGCCTGCCCTGTGTGGCCACACCCAAGGAGAGGAGACCATGGAGAGTCATGTGCAGGGCTTCGTGGCCGGGCCGAGGAATTACTACATCACTACCACCCTCGTCCCATTGGCCAAACTCAAGACTTGGCCCCAAACAAACGGCAAGGCAGACTGAGAAACACCGTCTTCTCCATGGCCAACAGGAGGGAGATGGAGCAGGCTCTCCCTTCCAGCGTGCACGCACTCCCTGGCCAACTTGATAGTACATGTCTGTCGATTTCATGAAAGCAAACACCCAAATAATCCCCACTCTGTGCTACGGCTTCATGGTTTCCTTGCTACCAGGTACAAGATTCTCTTTTGCTTAAACAAAAGCAAAACATGGTATGAGTGTGTGCGTGTGTGTATGTGTGTGTGTGTGTGCATGTGTGTGCGTGTGTGTGTGTGTTAGAGAATAGTCCTTCTCTGAAGAAGGTGTTACAAAAATATTTTAAAACATATCTTTCTTGATAATCCCTAGAAGCTCTAAACAGCAAAGTCTGCATTTCATCTGTTGTCTGAATCCTAATTTTGACCACCATCTATTTACCTCCCCCACCCTACATTCTCTCTGCCCTCCTACCGTGAGCACTGAGCCTTCCCCAGCCAGCGGATCTATGATATATTAAAACTAAATTTAATGAAAGCTGTTTAATGCTGAAAAAATGAACTCACAAAAAAATTGAGTACAGAACTGACCTAGAACACATGGGAATTCTGTTTATGATAAAGGAGATGTTTTAAATCAATGTGAAAAAAAAGGAATTTTTGGTAAGTTGTGTTAGAACAATTAGTTATCTGTTTGAGTAATAGAAAAGCGTAACTTCCTCTCACTCCACCACAGTAAAATTTCAGATAAAAGACATTAACATTTAAAAAATTGACATTATAAAAATCCTAGAAGATCACAGATAAATTATTTTTAATATCAGAATAATGAAGGTTTTTTAAAGTAGTGCACAAAATCCATAGGCCATAATAATAAATTTGACATAAAAACTTAAAACTTCTATATTATAAAGGTACAGAAAATGTCTTGCTAATCTTTCCCTTCCTGTTATTTAATATTTCACAATTTAATTAAAAATTACATGCTATAAATAAACAGACTTGTGGGAAAAAAGAGACATTCACTTTTCATTTCAAACCTTTGCTATGTTCTGAAATTTCCAAAAATAAACTGGGAATATTTTTGAGTACACAGGTTTAATTTTCCTCAAATTACAAAAAAAGTATACAAATGAGGCAAAGATAATAAAAGGTCAATGAAAAGATGGCAAAGGGCATTGATAGGCATTTATAGAAAAGCTAACCAATAACCATCAACAAATAATTTTTTAAAAGATTTTATTTATTTATTTGACAGAGAGGGAGAGCAATAACAAGCAGGGGGAGCAGCAGGCAGAGGGAGAGGAAGAAGCTGAGCAGGGAGCCCGATGTGGGGCTCCATCCCAGGACCCTGGGATCATAACCTGAGCCGAAGGCAGACACTTAACTGACCGAGCCACCCAGGCGCCCCAACAAATTCTTAATTCAAAATCAAAGATGGAAATTAGAAATAATAATGATAAATGTCATTGTCCTTAACTTACTAGATGCTCAAAAGGAGAAAGATATTGACAATCCTGATGTTGATGAAGGTCGAAGAAATAGACAATCTCTTTATGAGAAGATGGGACTTTATAGGTATACAAAATTGTGGCATTCGATTTGCAAATATAAATCAAAATATTAAATATGCTTAACCTTTGGCCTAGAAATCTGCTAAAATTTTATCCTATGTATATCTTGCCTTTAAAATGTTTGCAGAGGTGGGGCGCCTAGGTGGTACAGTCAGTAAAGCGACAGGCTCAGGTCATGGTCTCAGGGTCATGATCTCAGGGTTGTGAGATCGAGCCCCGTGTGGGGCTCCATGCTCAGCGTGGAGCCTGCTTAAGAATTTCTCTCCCTCTGCCCCTCCACCCCCACTCCTCTCTCTCAAATAGATAAATAAATCTTTTTTAAAAATTAAAGAATAAAACGTTTGCGAAGGTGTGTATGTGCAAGGATGCCCCCAGCACAGTTTACAACAGCAAAACCGAAAAGCCATCGGTGGGAGGCACATAATGTATCCTGATCAGCGCAGATGTTAGAACGCTCACAGCAGGCAGAATAAACAAGCTTTTTCTGTGCTGATGGAAAAGACTAAAAAATACTTGCAGGGAAAAGAGCAAGATCTCTGTTTTTATCTTTGTTCTCTGGGGGGAAAAAAATCTCAAGAAACTGCTAAAAATTTACATTAAAAAGAACTTGTGGGAAAAGAGAGACGTCTGCTTTTCATTTCAAACTTTTTCTAGGTTCTATAATTTCCAACTTTGTCTAAATATTTCTTATTTATTTAAGTTATAATTATGAAAAACAATTATACTTGTGGTTGTCGGGATGAGATTGGGAGTTAATATTTGCTAGGATCAATTCTCCCCTCGCTGAGGTAGGTTGAAAGGGAGAACCTTAATGACCCATCCAAATTCTTTCCGATCATATTTTACTGCAAATCCACTAAAATGCCATGTACTATACGTCATTCAAGCACTGGCACAAGCTCTAATTTATAACAGCACGTACCCTCCGTGGTGGTTTTCAAGACTGACCGTAAATCCCCTGCCCCAGACACCCTTTGCAATGTGACGCAGCAACTCATCCCGTTAAGGGGGTGAGCCTGTGTCTCCGTCCCTGCAGCCGGCTGGGCCCCACGCAGTGTGCGGGCAGAGCGCGACCTGATGCCAGTCCCCAGCCTGCCGTGAGAGTCATCCAGTCAATGGTGGGAGACATAGTCAATTCAACTTCTAGCCATACTTCAAATTTGAGTCAGGTCCCTCCTTCTTTTTTTTTTTTTTTAAAGATTTTATTTATTTATTTGACAGAGATAGAGACAGCCAGCAAGAGAGGGAACACAAGCAGGGGGAGTGGGAGAGGAAGAAGCAGGCTCATAGCAGAGGAGCCTGATGTGGGGCTCGATCCCACAACGCCGGGATCACGCCCTGAGCCGAAGGCAGACGCTTAACCGCTGTGCCACCCAGGCGCCCCCAGGTCCCTCCTTCTTGAGACAGCCCTCCTCAAGCCCACATGTTGACTCTCTGCGCCTATTATGGGCTTGCTTGTGTTCCTGCAAAATTCCTGTCTTGAAGTCCTAACCCCAGTGCTCAGAGTGTGACTGTATTGGTGTTCAAGATATGGTGTTCAAGAGGTAATTAGGGTAAAATGAGGTCACCAGGGCACACCCCAGTGCAATATGACAGGTGTCCTTATAAGAAGAGGAGATCAGGACACAGTGACACACAGAGGGATGCCCATATGAGGGCACGGGGCGAAGAAAGCTGTCTACACCCCAAGGAGAAGGGCCTTAGGAGAAACCGATCTTGCTGACACCTTGATCTTGGACTTCTAGCTTCTCCAGAACCGTGAGGGAGCAGACCTTTGTTTTTAAGCCCCTCGTCTACGGTATCGGTCACCTTCTGTGTGCTTCCGACTCAGCCTTCTCCTCACTGTGATGTGGGCATGCGTGGAATCCCGAATCTCCTCGCTAGACGGGGGGATTCTGGGGGAAAGTTTATTCCACCCATTTTTGTTTCAGCGCAACAGAGCAGACCCATCGGCTGGAAACCGGGAGCCGCTATGCAGACTCCAGCAATCCCATTCTGTGCTGACGTTCGAGCATTCACTGCCGTTCATCACAGTTCTGGGTCCCCCCTGGAGTCTAGTGTCTGGTATTTGGGTGCCTACCACTCTTCTCTATAGCCCCCTCTCGTGCCCAGGTCAGTAGTCAACACCTGGGAGGCTCTCAACGATGATCCACAGACTCGAGAGGGGGAACAGAAGCCTGAGACATGATGCTCTCCAAAGCAAGAGGGGGGCAGAGCCAGGGATCTCTCTTTCCTGACAACTAGGCTAAGAAACGAAGTTTGTATGTCCTAGATTTCGTTCAGATAACTGGGAAATCAGACCCAGGAGGCACCTTGTGTGGTTATATAACAGCCTGGGATGATTCCGGTGTGTCTGCAAATTAGAACTAATGCAGAGCCTAGAACAGGCTATGGCGCTGGGGGGAAGTCTCCAGAAAGCCTGGAATGGCTGACTTTGCACACCACCGGTCCATGTCCGTCTGCCGGTCAGGCACACAAAGGGGCGATGATGATATTCAATGCCACCATCATGGCTCAGCAACTTGTTGGGGGGGATGACCCTCTGTTTGGAAGCAAGAAGAGGGTAAGAGCCCCACTGCCTCTATGAAATGTGAAGTATGGTATCTTTCTTTGGCTCAGAAATATGTCCCGGGAAAGGCAAAAATATACTTACGAAAATATGAAGCCACAAATGGTTATCTGAGTAAAATTGCTCCAAGATTTAGCAAGGTAGGAATATGAGAGACTGGTGGACACGTGGGGTTTTTTGGTCTGAGGTCGTTCTCACCGAGAATTTTGAAGACCATTTCACCAGCCCCAGACCCCACAACATGTTTTTTCTGAGCTCATGCCTGCTCTCACCCCATGTCTGTTTATTATGAGCCAGCCTGCGTTTCTCTCTTCTTGCTTTTAGCATTTCCTTCCCACGTCGGCTACTGTTTCCCCTCTCTTCCTTGCAGTTACACCCCGAGTTTCTGCACATATTCACTCTGCGCCCACTGTACCTGTCTTCTCTAGGGAGTCACCTGTCACCTCCGAAGTGTTGTTATTGTCATGTTCTGCTTTCAGGCAAGCCGGCATACGGTGTTTCATAGGGTAGGCAGAGCACTGTTACTCAACAGTGAAGCATCGGGAGAGACGGAAACTAGGCTCTGTACACCCATTTTAGTACAGGAAAACTCGCTCATACCCTTGAAAACTAAGACTGATGATTGACTGCGTTCTGCTCCCCATGAATGCGTTGTAGATCAGGAGCTGGAGACAGACCGTGGGACATTAACATAAATCGAGGTTTCTTACATTGTCTGTAGCTGGAAAGGAGCACTCTTTGGAGGAGAAAGTCATAAAGCACTATTACCAGATGTTTTCTTGGCAGACTTTAATTACTCTCCTGCTCCCTGTCTTTTTAATGATATCCACTGGAGACAGCTACTAATTCACGCTTCCCTGCTTTGTTATCCAGGGGAGGGGCATGCCCCTGGGATTTCAAGTTTTTCGTATGTGTCCTCTATTCCCCAAAGGTCTGAATTGTCAAACAATTCAAAATACCATCAGCAACTCTGGCAAACGGGCCAAGGGTTTGGAAGTGTAAGTGGCAAAGACATCCTACGGGGAGAGCAAAGGGTAACGATGGGGACGATGTTAATCTGACGAGATCACAGCGCAACAGAAAAGGGCGCCGTGCACAGAGCTAAGGGTTCTCATTCTTCAAACACCGTGATGACTTAGCTAAACATAAGGATATTGAGGATTCAAAACATGTCTTCTCTCAGAATTTACTTCCCATCTGGAAACACTGTCCTTATTAACCAATTGACCGCAAAGATTGCTTTTACTGGAAACAGCAAGGGAAAAAGAACAGTCTTCATAAAATATTACCAGTAAGGAAACACTGTGCAGGAAAAAGAAAAATCCTCTCATTTCACTCATGGCTTTTCTCCCAGAGTAATAGTAAGATTGGGCTGAAAATAGATGTAAGACTATCAAGAAATTTCCCTAATTGCAGGCAAAGATGCCACATACGGGTTCCCAAATTTAAAAACTCTTTCCTCGCATTCTAATCTTTCCTAAACTTTGGCTCTATCCCAGTGTATTTCCAAATTCCCGGGTTTCTGCCAGCCCTTTCAAGGATGATTTTTAAGAGGATTCTGGTCTTTCTGTGCTTAATGATTTAAAGCAGAGCCAAACTACCAGGAAAGTGACAGGGGATGGTCTTGCTGACGATTCCTTTCAGGATTGCACTGAATGCTTTACTGAGTCTCCAAAGAGGGTAGAAAAATGATCTGAATGGATTCTTATTAAAATTTTTGAAAAGAATATTTTGTTTCGTGGAACCGATCTGGAGTACATAAATGCATGTCTCCCCAGAATGTGAGGACAATTTATTTTATTAAGTAAATGAAATACGCCTTCCAAAGTACTGGTGCGATTTTAAGCTATTTAACCAACTTTTCCATTCCGAGTAGTACGAGCTTCAAGCTAATCCTTACTAGTGCTCAAAATTCAATTTAAGGGGATCTGAGTCAGTGAGGATTTACTACATCAAATCACTTTTGATCTTAAAAGAATAAAATGATTTGTCAAAAATAAGATACTTGGAAGCCAAATGTGCTTCAGAAAACTGAGCGAAGTCATGTGCCTATTCTTTTTGTTTCTAAAGGATCAGCAAGGGTATAAAATTTTAAATCAGAGGCTCACTCGTGACCACACACAGAAGGGAAATATTTTTAAAGGAGGTTTTTAAGGCATGAATCACTTTTATGAGGATATATCAGACATGCAGAGGCAATTTGACAGAGCATCAATGAATTGTCAATCACCTCGTTATGCTGTTTGACCTTCCCTCTTCTTGACCTTCACGATCATAGCCCGACAAGAAAGCTGACATACCTGAACAGGTGTAATCATAGCCTCGATTCATTCTAAGTACAGGACCGATAGCCTTCATGTGATTTAGAAGCAGAGTTTCTAGTTTAATTTTTTTTTAAGATTTTATTTATTTATTTGAGAGAGAGAGCACAAGCAGGGGGAGCAGCAGAGGGAGAGTGAGAAGCAGACTCCCCGCTGAGCGGGAAGCCCAACGCGGGGCTCTATCCCAGGACCCTGGGATCATGACCTGAGCCAAAGGCAGATGCTTAACCGACTGAACCACCAAGGAGCCCCACAGAATTTCTAGTTTAAGACATCATGAAGTTGGACCAGGACACTGCTTTGCGTTTGTCTAACCTGAAAAGAATTGTTAAAAATGTTCATCAAATTACCTAGACTGGTCCAGACTCATCCAAATATCTAATTTATTTTCTCCTAGCCTAAATACTCCATAATTTGCATTTTATATATTAAGTAAAATAATGTGATATGCATTGATACCAGTGTGGGGTGATTTTTTTAAATTTTTCTTGCACAGTGGCTATTAGAACATACTAGAAATACAATTATTTGGAATCACTTACAGTAGTGACACCAAGGAAACCAATGCACTCGCCCCATTTGTAATTTAGAAACCAATGGAAATAGTAGGTCATGCTTACCATTTATTGAGGGAAACAGCCTTCAAATATATTTCAGATACTAAGTCCATACACATTTCTTTTTTCTTTTTTTTAATTTAAACTCAATTAGCCAACATATAGTACATCATTAGTTTTTGATGTAGTGTCCAATGATTCATTAGTTGAGTATAACGTCCAGTGCTCATCCATATGTATTTAAAGGACCAATTGCACCTTTCACTCACGGATGTGGAAGAGCAGCATTCCAGACAAGAGTTACAAAAAGGCCTGATAAAATTAAAAGTACATAGCACAGAAGTGTTTTCTTTCCTTGGGCGTCTTAAAGGAAAGAACAATGTGTGCAGGATGATAAGAATTTGATGAAAAAAAGAGCAACTGAAGGCTGAACCAAAGGATTTCCTGCAGGAAGATCCTAGGAGTCTCAAATTCCATGACCATCTGTAAGGCTTCATTTCGGAGAGACCATCTGGGTTCACGGCCAAAGCATGGAGCGCAGAATCAGCACACCTAGGCTTCAGACTGACATTTAAGTTCCTTGAATGTCAACTTTCCTCAGGGTCTAAAATGGGGAAAATAAAGTCTGTTGCTCTTTTACTTTCTAACACTTCATTTATAGAAAGACTCTGAACTCTCGAGCTCAACTCCTGTAGTCTACAAGTCTAAGAAAGTATCACGATCATACAAAATGTCAATGTGTAGGTTATTCGGAGTTTTCTCCAAAGGAATTCAAGATAAAAAACAAAATTTGCCTATCGAAGCACTTTACGAACCAGATTAAATTTTCCAGATTCATCCGTATCTGCACCCAAAGTGATGTAAATAAACTCAAGCTACCCTAATAAACAACTAATGTAAAACTGATTTCCTTTCCTTCTGCCCAGTGCTGACTACAGGGTGCTAAGCAGTAAAACCAACATACAATTCAGACTTCCAACTTGACCATTTTATCATTAGCAGGTTATAAACCCAGAAAATCACCGTCAGAAACACCGAGTGAACGACAAAGAGGCTGGCTGACTACAAGGACAGTTTTTTTCTTTCCCTTAGGAAAAACAAAAAATAGGTTTTTCAAAAATTACTGAAATAAAAAAAAATAAAATTGGACTTTTTTTCCTAAATAAATTAATGACGAAGTTAGCCAAATATAGACTCTGGAATAAAGACAGATTTTTATGAATGTTAAAATTATCCTTTGTGTTTTAAGAGTTCACTGTTTGACCAAAGCTATCATGGAACTTAGTCATTTTAAGCGCCCCAGGAAAAACTGAAAATGTAGATTAATGGTAGAGCATTTTGTGCCCAAGGGTAAACCGCACCTACTACCAGAGATAGAAACTGTAGACCAAGCCCTGCCTGGTTAACTCCGGGCTGTGGGAAAAGAAGCAGAGATTTCTTTCCATTCTCCTTTATTTCCCTTTGGTCTTTCTTTTCTAGGTTTTAACACCTTCTCCTGGATATCCAAAGTCCTAAATCTGACTCCCATCCTTTCAGCGTGATGCCTTTCTATCCAAACTAGAAATGTCCAAATAGGATCTGATTCCTTTGGTTCACTAAAAGGAAAAGAAAAGAAGGCAAACCCTTAAATTTCTTATGATCCAAACTTTCAAACATTAATAACAGAAGCAAGTTCCAGTAAACAATCAAACTCTTTTCTATTAAACTGGTTCTATGCAAAGTACCTTCTCAGTGCTTGTGGTTGTTCACCCCAAATACCTCAAGGACCAAACTCATTCTCTTGACTTTTCCTCTTTCACCGCATTGAAAAATTCTCAGACCCTCAGCAGACTACCTGCTACCAACCCTTCCCATCACCTCTCCATCTTTCCAGCTCACTCCAAAATTCAGTGAAGACTTTAATGTTAGGCTCACACTCATTTTTTCCTCCCTAATACAACTCCTTCCTGTGTAACTTCAGTGTCATCAGGAAAGCTCATCTCAAGGTTGCTTGTCTCAAGGTTTTTTTCACCTTTAAGTTCCTTTAAACTTTTTTTCCATTCTACCACAGTGGTTGGTTCCCCTGGTCACATCCTGGATCTGGTTATCACTTGGAAAATCTTCATATCCTAAAATAGTAACTTCGATATATCACAAACCCAACTCTTTCCTCTTGTCCTCTCTTCCTCCCACCACATTTGTGGGGTTTGGGGCTTTCAACACCTAGTCATTTGACTCCACTTGGCTTTATGTTTTTTAAGCTAACCTGCACCTAACAGTGTCGGCACCCTGAGCTGCTTTCATTCCTGTTCGTGTGCCTCACATGGGCCGCACTCTGCTGGACCAGCGCTCGTCTTCTATGCACAGAGCTGCTCCCTGTTGTAAAGCATTGCTCAGTCCTCTCTTCTGGCCCGGTATTATCCACTCCACCACCCAAGCTTTGTGACAGAACAGTCCTCCTATGTCCAGCAGACAACTCCCTCCCCCATTTCCTTCATTGACTCATAACCCTCATCTTGAATTTTCTCCAAATTAATGAATTTGTAGATCTGTCCACACATCAAATAGCCTACCTGTTTTCCCATCTCTTCTCCTATTTACTCAGCCACTTATTCAAAAATGTTTATTAATGGTTCACAATGTGCTAAATAGTATATTAGGCAATGGGGTAAAAAAAACCCCACATAACAGGGAATGTTTATTCTTGGGAGGCTCATAATATAGCAGAAAAGACAAACATAATTAATTGCAACCTCAGGCTTCATGGGCACTCTATTATGTTAATGGAAGAAGGCACAACAGGTGAAGGATGGTTATGTCTCTGTACAATAGAATTATAACTGATTTTTATCTTAGACTTTCTACTTGTTTATATTTATTACAAAATTTATCATTTGAATATGTATTACTCTTAAAATAAGAAAAGTGGTATGTGTCAGTCAGGGCTCTCCAAACGAACCAAACCAATAAGGATAGATATAAATTTTCCAAGGAACTGACTCAGGGGATTGTGGAGGCTGGCAGGTCCAAAGTTTGCAGGGCAGGCTGGACACTCAGGCAGGATTTCTGTGTTACAGTCTTGAGGCAGAATTTCTTCTTCTCCAGGAAACCTTGGTTTTTGCTCTTAAGACTTTCAAATGACTAGGCGACGTTCACCCACATCATCAGGGGTAATTGCCTTTACTTCAAGTAAACTGCTCGTAGATCTCAATAACATCAACGAACTATCTTCACAGCAACATCTGCACAAGCATTTGTCCAAGCAATTGGGTGCCTAACCAGCCAAGTTGACACATAAAATTAACTGTCCTAGGGTATTATGGACTGAACTGTGTCCCTCCAAAATTTGTATGTTGAAACCTTAATCCCCAATAGGGCTGTATTTAGAGACAGGATTTAGAAGGGGGTAATGAAGGTTAAATGAGGTCATAAAGCTGGGACATTCATCCGGTAGGACTGATGTCCTTATAAGAAGAGGAAGAGACACAGAGATCCGAGGACATGCAAAAGCCAGTCATTTGCAAGCCAGGAAGCTGGCTTTCCTCAGAAGCCATCCTTGTTTTTGTACTTACAGCCTCCTGAAATGTGAGAAAACAAATTCCTGTGGTTTAAGCCACCTAATCCGTGGTGTTCTGCTATGTCACCCTAGCAACACTAATACACAAGGTATTATTAAATAAAGAAAAAAGAGAGAGAAGGCCACCTATTGAAGACAATGATTGGTACAACACTAACATTCAAACCTGTCTGTATATCAGATTATCCAGGGAACTTTCACAAGTGTAGTTCCCACGCCCAAACCCTGGGGTTCCCACTCAGTACCGGGGGATGAGGAAGGTGTGCACCTATGTGTCGCACTGTTCAGAGCAGTGCTCTGCCAAGCCAAGACTCGGCAAAGAGGGCTGTGACACAGGACACTGTAGTGAAGAAGAGACCTGATTATTTCTATGCGTATAGTATATATTTGTATCTATAAGACGAAGGATTGGGGCCTGAATGATATTGAATGTGTGGATGGATTTCAGTGCTCCTGTTCAGGCCAATATCCGATAGTCCCTATAACAGGCGAACAGGATGAGGTCCTCAGCGTGGCAAGGTAACCTCTGATGGATTAACCTAGGCCAGGTTTTCTACACCCCTTTGCTCACCCTCGACAAATGCTGTCATGGATGCCATATGGGTGGCCAATTTACATACAGCAGTAAATAGATTTATGGGTATAATCAAATCTCAACTATGTAAATCCCCACAAAATGGACAGCTGGCTTTAAAGGATTCCAGTACAGAAAGTAATTATCGAACATAAAGCTCACAGCGCAAGCACAGGTGACCAACTGGGGAGGGCAGCGCTTCCAGAGTCTTCTTTAGTCTTCAAAAGAGGCAAAGGCTAATGGTCTAATGGGTTTGACCAGAGTCAGTCCAAAACATTAAAAATTGTCGGAAGACTGTTAACAGCGCAGATTTACATTCACCTGCATTAGCCATCATACTCTGCATTGAAATATTAGCAAAAGGTACTTTGAAGCGGTGGCGATTTATGGGAGATTTAAGTCTTATCCACTTTATTTTTAATGTAAGAGTTTTCATATCTCTTTTGGGATACATTTCATGATTCATATACTACATTAGCACATTAGTTCACATAGAGTCTACCATATGGCGCTAAGAATTGGAATGGGCCATAGGATTTGAGAAAGTGACAGTTGTTGGGGGCCTTGATAATGGCGGCTTCAGTGGGATTGTTGGGTCAAAGTCTTGCTTGAAATACACTTGGATGAGAATAGAGGTGAGAAAGTGAAAACAAAAAAAGACAAATCTTCTCAGGAAATCTCCTCTCAAGGGTCAGGGTGAAATGGAATAGTAGCTAAAGGGATAATTATGCCATGGGAAGGATGTTTTAAAGGGAGAAAACGAAGCATTTTTTAAATGCTGATGCAAATAACCCTTTGAAAATTAAAATTTGATTATATAAGATGTAAAGGGAGTAATTTCAGGAGCAAAATTCCAGAACAGATGAGAAAGGGAGGAGTCTGGTGCACAGGGGGAGAGCTGGCCTTTGCCAGGACAAGGAGAATCCACTCCTTGTCACTGGAAAGACAGCAGAGATTATGGGTATAGACCGAAACCATTGGCAGAATTGGTGGGGAGAGGGTGAGGAAGTTCTCCTCTGATGGCTTCTCTATGAAATCAGGAGCAAGTCTGTCAGGGGAGCAGAATCTGCGTGTACCAATATCTGGAGCTCTTCACCTGGTGACAAGAAGCTTCAGGAAAAATGACAATCCATATTATGCAAATAATAAAGTCTATGGTTTACCCTAAGTATCCTGAATAGTATCAAATACCACAAACTATCAATAACAGTACCCCGGCTTCCAATTTCTTGTTATTATGGAATTAGAGTGAAACCCTCATTCTCCCTTCTGTGGACCACTCCACAGTGCTGTTCTTCATATCTGGGCCTGCGTCCACTGCCCATTCTTGCGTCTCCCACCGCTTTTGTCCCACCCACTCTGGCTTTTCCAATGCCATGTCCTCCCCTCTGGATGTTCATTGCCATTTTCAGAAAATTCCAGTCTTGCTCCAAGTCCCCGTAGAATAGATTCAGCCCCAACTCTGCTGTAGCATGAAATTGTGTTTGTTCCCCCAGACACAATGAGATGCCTGTTCCAACTGAATTCTCTCTGTCTTTGCCCAAATCTTCAGTGTCCATATCTTACCAGTGTGTTTCCCACCAGGTGCCTACTGGCTCTGGCCAGGAGAGTGTTGGATAAGATCTGAAGAGTGAATGTTCCACTCTGCACGACGCGGACATGAAGATGCTTCCTGCTTCCTGCCGTGAAGTAGCCCTTGGACTGCAGCTCTGGGGTTGACCGCTTCCCATCTTGGCTCCCAGTGTCTTGCTGGCATGGGCCAGCAGAAGCAGTTCAAGATGAGAAGGGAGCACAGAGGGAGGGCTTCTTGACAGTGCCTTACCCACTCTGAGCCAGGGCATGGGGCTCATAGCAGAGTCCTTTGCAAGCTTACAGCCTGCCCATCTGCTCCTTTTCCATTTACCGGACTAAATAAACCCTATTCTCATGCAAGCTCCCCATGTGACTATTCTCTATGCTCCTCACATTCTGTGCAAACACGTGCAATCCTAATGGTTAAAGCACAGAAAGGGCCAGAGGACTCCAGGTCGAACTTTCATTTAGAACAGCTCTCCCTGGTGATGTTAGAGCCATTTGTTGCGGCAGGAACAAAAAACATCAAGTTATGTAACTTGCCCACTATCACACATGACTCTTGTTATCACTACCTGACCAACACAATCAGAATGTGGGCTACATTTCAAAAGTCCTTTCTGAATCAGGGAAAGGGCAAGGCAAATTTAGGGGAAGGGAACGTGGCAAAGCACAGCCCCACAGAAATTCACAAAGAGGAATATGCAGTTGAAAGTTGCATTTGATGGGCTTCCTTTTTGCTGAAAGGGATTCTTGACTTGGGAAGAGATGTGGCACAGGGAAGCATGACGTCACAATGGAAGGAGTGACAGGGCCTGTCTTCCCTCTGCCCTGGGTCTGCTGGCTCTCAGACCAAGTCCATCAGGCTTAGTTTTGCTTCTCTTTGCCTACTTCCTCCCAACTTTATTTCCAGAGAACTCTATCTAGACCGACCTAAAATCACTGATTTGTCATGTTTATTGTGCGCCCTAGAGCCAATCGGTTTCAGGTGAGGAGGGAAGTCATAACCAGCTATAAATACGCGTAAGTCCTCTTCCAGTTATTAATTTTCTCCTTCACACTTAAGTGCTGGCTAGGGAAAAAACGTAATGGATTATGTCCCCCAGCCTGCAAGCCACAGGAATTGTTGGTGAAAAGTAGCATTCACTTAGAGAACCTTGAAAGGAGGGCAGGGGGCACGAGCTGACTCCCCAGGAGGAAAAGAGCTACGACTTCCGAGGAACTAAATATTGCAATTTTCCATGAAGGAAAAGAAGTTTTTCCATTATTCATGCAAACACTGTTGATGATTTCATTTCACGTTCAAACCAGGAGGCCTAGCATGGCTAAAAATGGAAGCTAATATCAAATGCCACAGGCATCGGTTTCACTGGTACCTATAAAGAACAAAGCACTTCAAACAGAATAATAAAAATAGCACATCAGTCATCTTACCACATTTGTTCATCATAGGTAAGAAAAATCCAGGCAAACCAAATTTTGCAGGCTCTTGTTTCTTGGGTAAAATAATTCCACATGATTAATTCTATGAAAATGCCACCTCAATTTATGGATTTAGGCCAAACTGCAAGATTCATATTAACTTTATTGATCTTAAACTTCATCTGATCTTGCCAGTATTTTGCATTTAGTCACATACCAAAAAGAGATGTATGTTTTAAGGTATGAGTAAAATTTAGAGGCTGGCAGCACTAAGCCCTCACCACTAGTCCTATTAAGATTTTTTAGATAACGTGAAGAATTTATTGGTTGTTTTATTAGGTGGTATGCTTGATTCATTTGTGCTGCCCAAGCCTGCTGGTAAGTACTTGCCTGCCCAATGTAGTTCATTTGCCTGAGGACAAGCACAGATCTATAAATCCTCATTCAGAGTCCCAGGATGCCAAATCTAGCCCACGGTCCCTGGGCAAAGAGAAATTCAGAATCAAACGGTGCATGACGATAGAAAGAAGGGTGGAAATGTAGAAGACCGAGTGATGCGGAGGAATATAACGGAATACTTGTTCTGAGCCCAGAGAGGTGGGGAGCACGGTGAGCTGGAGGCCCTGGGCGGAACTCCAAGATGAAGAACAGTTGATCTGAGCCGTGACAGAGAGGTCAACCTTGGAGAGGGGGGAGGAAGATTTGGAGGATGATTGGCGTTAGGTAGCGCAAAGAGATTTAGCAGTCAGAAGTGTAGAAAACGCACAGCAACTTCAGACGGTGGTCTACCAGAGGCGAGCTCCATGGAGGAGAGCAGGGGAGATGGAGTCTGGTACGAGAGGCCTTGAACGCTGGATCAAGGCATTCGACATTTATCCTCCAGATAATAGGGAAACCTGAGACATTTTAGGGTCAACTGATGACATAATAAAGCATCAATTTATGAAGGCTAGACTTCCATCGGCCTACACCGTGGACAGCAAGAACCCATAGTTTGGAAGCTGCTGCCTGAGGGCAAGTGACAGGTGACAATGCCTGCACTGAAATGGTATGGGAAGGAATAAACAGGGGGAAGACTTGAGGACAGGGTACACAGAGTGAGATGGAAAAGGCAAATGTAACAGAGTTCTTTTTTTTTCCCTCGGATTATATTTTATTTTATTTTTTTATTATTATGTGATGTTAGTCACCATACAGAACATCATTAGCTTTTAATGTAGTGTTCCATGATTCATTGTTTGCTGGCTAGGGAAAAAACGTAATGGATTTTATAACACCCAGTGACCAGGAACACGACAAGGATGTCCACTCTCACTGTCATTGTTCAACATAGTACTAGAAGTCCTAGCAACAGCAATCAGACAACAAAAAGAAATAAAAGGTACTCAAATTGACAAAGAAGTCAAACTCTCTCTCTTCACAGATGACATGATACTTTATGTGGAAAACCCAAAAGACTCCACCCCCAAATTACTAGAACTCATACAGCAATTCAGTAATGTGGCGGGATACAAAATCAGTGCACAGAAATCAGTTGCAGTTTTTTTTTTTTAAGATTTTATTTATTTATTTATTCAACAGAGAGAGAGAGAGAGCTAGCGAGAGAGGGAACACAAGCAGGGGAAGTGGGAGAGGAAGAAGCAGGCTCCCAGTGGAGGAGCCTGATGTGGGGCTCGATCCCAGAACGCCGGGATCACGCCGTGAGCCGAAGGCAGACGCTTAACGACTGCACCACCCAGGCGCCCCCACTGCGCCACCCAGGTGCCCCCAGTTGCAGTTTTGTACACTAACAATAAGATAGAAGAAAGAGAAATCAGGGAATTGATTCCATTTACAACAGCACCAAGAGCCATAAAAATATCTTGGAATAAACCTAACCCAAGATGTAAAGGATCTATACTCTAGAAACTACAGAACACTGATGAAAGACATTGAAGAGACACAAAAAGGTGGAAAAACATTCCATGCTCATGGATTGGAAGAATAAACATAGTTAAAATATCTATGCTATCCAGAGCAATCTACACGTTCAATGCCATCCCGATCAAAATACCAATGACATTTTTCAAAGTGCTGGAACAAACAATCCTAAAATTCGTCTGGAACCAGAAAAGACCCCGAAATGTTGAAGATGAAAATGTTGAAAAAGAAAAACAAAGCTGGGTGCATCACGTTGCCTGATTTCAAGCTGTACTACAAAGCTGTGATCACCAAGACAGCATGGTACTGGCACAAAAACAGACACATAGACCAATGGAACAGAATAGAGAACCCAGAAATGGACCCTCAACTCTATAGTCAATTAATCTTTGACAAAGCAGGAAAAAACATCCAATGGAAAAAAGACAGTCTCCTCAATAATGGTGCTGGGAAAATTGGGCAGCTATATATGGAAGAATGGAACTTGACCATTCTCTCACACCATACACAAACATAGCAGAGTTCTAACCTGAGGGGCTTAGAAACATGAAGCATAGAGATATTAGGGAAACAGAGATGAGAAACGTCTTGGAAAGAAAGTTCATGCTAATTCAATTATGCTGAGGTCAGGAAGAGAGTTGAGCAACTAACTAACTGCAAATGTTCAGGAGGAAGGTTGAGATATGGACAAGAGCCTGGAATGGGAGTCTGGCTGGAAAGGGGTTTGCAAATGGCTCGCATGGGGTCAAGTGCTCGGAGGGAGAGATGAGGCCAAGAAAATGAGGGGTGGAGTCTGAATCTTAGGGCTGCAAGATGAACATGGGTATCAGGCACGGGAAGGAACAAATGGAAAACTGGATTCTAAAAGTAGCCGAGAAGTTCTGAAGGACAAACTTCTGTTCCGATTCCAATGGTTTCAGAGTTTGGCTTAATCTAAATGGTAGGTCTAAAATTGAAACTAATCATTTTCATTAATCTTATAAAAGAACACAGAGAATTAATGAAAATACATGGGAAAATAGGCTATTTCTAAGATTTTTTACATTATTAATTCAAAAATAATTTAAAACATTTAGAAGTCATTGTTATGCTATTATCAGAACTTTGGTTAATCTGGACTCTAGGTCTGGCTCCTTAACCTGCCACATAAATGTTTATTGAATTGATGGATGGATGATGGATGGATAGATGGATGGATATCAGGGTAGTGCTAGTTGCTGTGGTATATTAGCACCACCAGAATTTGACTGTAAATAATTGCTTATATCCAAAAGAAATTTATTTTCAATGAAAGAGGAAAATTTGACAAGCCCGAGATAATGTGCACCGTAGGGATGCTTCCACCTAAACCTTTGGAAACAGGTTCAATCACATGACAGTGGGAGACTTGCTATCTAAACCAGGAGGCAGAAAACTAGGGTCTCGGGCTCATTTCCGTTCTACAAAACAGCTATGGTACTTACTGCATGTCTTGGGCTATCAGTGGTTTCAGCTGTGAGTCATGGTAATTATGCCTTCCTTCGCCAGAGGCAAAATATTCCTTAGAGACATTTTGTTGCCTAAGGCTTCTGATACAGATAATAAGAAGTGACAGGCCTTCCAGTTCAAACATGGTGGGAAGAACCCACACAACAAGCCATGGTCCCTCCTGGGTCTCTGCCATGGGAGAATAAAGGGCTAAAAAGCTCATGAAACCACAAAGACAAAACAAGGAGAAGGGGAGACAATGGTGAACGAAAATCAAGTTTTGGGAGCTAGAGAGCAGATGCGCCCATGAGTGGTAACTCATTTAGCAGAATGGAAAAAATATAAATGAAGGGCCTACGGTGGGGGATCCCAGGAGGAATGTGGTATCATGTCACGAATGAGGAAGGTCTAGGAACACAGCTACCATCCTATGGAGGAACGTCTGATATCAGTGTGGGAGAAGCAGAGCCCCCATCTCTACCCCAGCCAAATGCTGGAATTCTCTTTCTGGAGAGTTTGAGCCACAGAGATTCTACTCTTAGGGCACAGAGCTCGACCAAGGACAGGCTACCTTCCTGAAGATGGAGTGAAAGTCTAGAATGGCACTTTCCAAATGAACTCTCTGAAATAATGAAGATATTCTATACATAAGCTGCCCAATGACTCAGGAGCCAGTTCTGCCTCTTGAATGCTTGAAAGGGGCCTAGTGAAAGCAAAGAAGTAAGATTTTCATGTTAACTCATTTTAATCCATTTAAATTTAAAGAGCTCCGTGTTGTCCAATGTAGGACAGCAAAGGTCTAGAAACTGCATGTGGTTCTCCCTGGGCCCTTATCCCCACCCAGAACCTAGTGTAATAGCAGCCAGCTTAGGGCACAGGCAGGAGAGGATCGCAGATTTCTCCTGGGAAAACTGAGCCGCCCGAGAAGAAAGACCTAGACATGGACGTATTTGTGGGTTCTCCGGGAGAACAAGGTAGTCTCCATTAAGAAAACCTGTAGGACGGCCCCCTTCAGGGAGGTGCTCACTTGCACGGTATGTTGAATCGGGTTTTTATCAACTCCATTTCAAATAAAAATGGGCAAGCAAGCATTGTCAGTCATTTGAAGAAGTCCTCCATCTTGCATTCAGGAAAGGATGGGGGGGCGCCTGGGTGGCACAGCGGTTAAGCATTTGCCTTCGGCTCCGGGCGTGATCTCAGTGTTCTGGGATCGAGCCCCACGTCAGGCTCCTCCGCTATGAGCCTGCTTCTTCCTCTCCCACTCCCCCTGCTTGTGTTCCCTCTCTCGCTGGCTGTCTCTATCTCTGTCAAATGAATAAATAAAATCTTTAAAAAAAAAAAAAAAGGAAAGGATGGGAAGCTGCGGGGGGAAGTGTGATGGTTATCAGGGAGCAGCCACCACAAAGCCCCAGGGAAATTAAAACAGAGAGAGAGTACGGTTCAATCCAGGAGTGAGAAGAGAAGGAAGGTGGGGAAGGCTGATGAAGGCTGAGGTCAGTGGTAAGAACAGACAGTGCACACATGAAGCAAATCCAGATGGTCAAGGAGACTCTGAGCTGTTAGGTTTCCTTGAAATTCATGGGCATCTCATGGGCCACTTAGCCTCTCTTAGCTGTACAATTGCTCAGGCATAGTGGGGAAGACCAGGAGATTCATGGCAAATTCTTCCCCACCATGGGGCTGAGAAACAGTAGCTGACATCTGTTTTTTTTTGTTTGTTTGTTTGTTTTTTAAGTAGCCTCCATGCCCAGTGTGGAGTCCAGTGCAAGGCTTGAATTCATGACCCTGAGATCAAGACCTGAGCTGAGATCAAGAGTTGGACACTTAACTAAGCCACCCAGGACCCCCTGACATCTGGATTTTACTTAGAATGTACAATAATGCAGCCTGGGAGCCCAAGCCCTTTAGAGCCCCCGGGAGTGGCTTACCCTCCGCTTCCATGTGCAGTGATGGCGGGCAGTTCCTATGGCCTGACAGCCTCCCTGTTCCATGATGGTCCTGAGCGGCTTGGGCTTCACAAGCAGCCTCACGAAGTAGGCACAAGACAATGAAAAACTTCCAATTTAGAACAGCTTCGAATAAACATTTATTTAGAACAAGGAGATAATGAGCGATTATTTTCATTTCTAGACCATCACAGATGTTGTTCATTAGGGTATGTCAATCAGAAACAATTCTTTCATGTATGTGAGTCCATTGTCAAGAATTCCCAGGGATTCATTTGAACAAAATTGAAGGGATTCTTTATAACCCAATTCTAAAATCCAAGGAAGCCATCGAGGGGGAAGTGCAGAGGCTGGGGTGTCTATCTCGCACTGAGACATTTCGGCTGGGTGGATTAATACACACAGCCTTTTCTTCCGCGTCCCTTATGATCAACAGAATGTTTTTCTAACTGATTTTTGTTTCGGGTTTGCTGTTCGTAAAATGTGAATCAAGTCAAGTAAAACAACCTCTACGTTCTAATAACCAAAAAGCATGACGTAACTTACATCCTGGAATGCAGACTCATAGCCAGCAATCCCTACATTATCAATATAGCTAAACATTTGCAGAAGTAGCAGGTCTGAGTTCAAATCCCAGCCTTACTATTTGCTCGCTCTATGACTGTGAGAGAACCGCCTAACCTGTCCATCTGAGCTTTGGTTTCCTCATCTGATACATGTGGTATTGGGCTGCAAAGTGAAAAGTATCCTAAGAATGAAAATTCTAAATACTAAAGAGAAACCAGAGCCCAGAAAAATCCAGTGTGTACCCTAGCCATGTCTACCTATGAATATTAATCAATATTTAGTCATCCAAAGAAACGTCTATCAGAGCCACGTGTTTAATTTAACATATTATATTTAGCACAATACAGTTGCTATCATCTCCAAAAGACATTCGTCAATATTTGCGTTCTGTTCCTCTGTTTATTGAAGTTCCACAGAAAACTGCTGTTGGCATTTTCTATAAAATTAGCAAAAAGTCACTCTCCAAAGCTATTTAAATAAGTAGCACGAGGTGCCTGGGTGGCTCAGTCAGTTAAGCATCCGCCTCTTGATTTCAGCTCAGGTCATGATCTCAGTGTTGTGGGATCAAGCCCCACGTCGGGCTCCTCACTGGGCGTGGAGTCTCCTTGGGATTGGCTCTCTACCTCTCCCTCTGCCTCTCCCCCAACCAAATAAATAAATAAATAGCACATACCTTTCTCAACACACACACATGCCTGTATACTCACCCACATTCACAATGTACTTCATTACAAGACATCACTTCTCTGACCGATATTGCCTGCTGGTAGCAAGTTCAGGGAATTGTGGAACTAAAACCACTATTTTTCATTTCCCCTGTTGGTAGTCCTTGAAGACCGTGATCACGCACTGCTGGATTTTGGGAGTGACCCCTGCTGCAAAGACTACATTTGTCACTTAATTCAACGCCCTTTTCAATATTCTTGACTATCGTCATGCAAGGCCGCACATGCGGTCAGCGATAGTATGAGGACAAAGATATAGTTAAAGCAATGTTAGCAGAAGAGCAGGGGCCTGAATTCAGAATCAGGGGCTTAATGACAGAGGTGGCTCCATGCTGGGCACGGAGTCTGCTTGAGGCTTTCTCTCCTTCTCCCTCTGCCATTCCCCCCAACTCTCTCTCTCTCTCTAACATAAAGAAATCAATCTTAAAAAAAAAAAAAAAAAGATGGGCAACACTGAGCTGCAGGGGCTGGCGGAGCTTAGAAGAGGAGGGAAATCAGAGCTGCTGCCCAGCCCACACGTGAGTTAGCCGGGGTGCATGTCTGCCTCTCCACCTTCCCTCTTCCTCGCCGGTCCCCGCTATGGCCCCCAGGTCGTCCCAGGTGATTCTCCTATGTCCCTGCTTTGAGTTAAGTGTTTTAGACACTCCAGATGAAGATTAATTTTAATACACGCACAGAGATCCCTATCAGCTGAGAATTCTTAATGTTTTATTTTGTTTGCTCTACTTTTGAACGTAGGTCACCGCAAGAAATAAAACACAGAAAGATGTGAAAATTAATCTATTAACAAAATGTTTAGGTCTTAATTTAAAGCAAGGGTTGAAGCAGCACTCCCTTCGCCTCTGCCCCGAAGCAGCAGAAAGTTCAGGATGGCATTCGACCCAGCCTGCCTGGCCAACACGCACGGGGTGTCTGCACCCACAGCAAGCAGCCAGTAGCCTGACCGAGCTGGAAGATAGGTCAGGATATAGATTTTCCAGCATTTTACCAGCTATGTGGCCCAGGCAAATCACCTCTCCATGCAAGGGCCCAGCTTCCTCATCTGTGAAATAGAGGTAATAACATTTAAAGCATTTATCATTTACCTTGCAGGGCTGTTGTGAGAGCAGAGGAGAAGGACAGTGTTGGAGGAGCTCATCAAGAGGATGTGACCGCTGGTCCTGGGCCCTTGGCAGCTCCTCACCCCTCCTTTGCCCTTGGAATGTACATTCTGCCCACTGCTCCCATTCCAGCTGCCCTTTCAAGAACAAGCCTCAAGAAGCAATGAGCTGTTGGACCATCATGTGGCCTGAACATGGACTGAATTCTGTTAAGGTGTCTACATACACTTTCGGGACTCTAGCAGGTGGGCGTGCAGATCTGTTTGTCTCGCTGCTCAAGACAAGCCTCTGTGTAAGCTCCCTTGTTGGTGAAACGTGCGGCCTCCCGGGTGGAATGGTCCCCCTCTTTCCCCAGTCTCTCCTTGCGAACCATGTTTAGGAGCTGGTTTGCGAACCAATGCAAGGTGGTTAAGAGGTGAGAGGAGGGAGGGAGGAAGTAGAGGCGGTGGGTTTGCGCCTTGAAGTCAGACAGCGTGACATTCTACAGCCAGCTCTGGCGCTGACTTTCTTTACCTCTGAGCTTCGCCGAGCTTCAGTTTCCTCTGGTGTAAAAAGGTAACGCTGGTGATCATGGGCACGTGACTGGCTGTGGGCAGCTGTATCACGTTTAAGAGTTTATCGTACAGTAAGAAATTCAACAACCGCTGGCTATACAAAAAAGAAACCTATAGAATAAGAAGGTTTCCTAAGGAAAATGCTTTGGAAGGTAAGATCTCGCTCCTTTGATTCCCCTTCGTCAGAGTGGATGGCGAAGGGCCTAGTGGGTATTCAGACCTCCCCCAAGCAATATAAATTTTGCTAAGCAAAATATAATTTTGCCAGGGACAAAATGTGTTGCTGGTGAAATTAGGATTGGTGTTTTTACAAACAATTAATATGATATCCATGCTTCCAGCCTTTAACCCTTTGGGCCATTTCTATAATGATTCTGTTCATATTAACAGACTTAGATTTGCATTTCTATGTCAGACCTTATAGCACATTTCAACAGTATCCACACTGCCAATTTGAAAAATTCATAATCTAAGGGCGTATTTACTATTTTTCCAAATCTAATAATTAAGCAATTGTAATGATCCAATACAAACATTGAATTATTAAAATACTGATAGAAGAGGCGTTCTCACTATGGGCTTTGACAAAAAATTATTTGTTTGACATATAGACTTTATGTTTATTTAAAACCATCTGGTTTTATAAAGCCCTCATTTCCTTTTTTTGGATAATAATATTTTTTTATTATATTATGTTAGTCACCATACAGTAGTACATCCCCGGTTTTTGATGTAAAGTTCCATGATTCATTAGTTGCGTATAACACCCAGTGCACCATGCAACACGTGCCCTCCTTACTACCCATCACCAGCCTATCAATTCCCCCACCCCCTCCCCTCTGAAGTCCTCAGTTTGTTTCTCATAGTCCATAGTCTCTCATGCTTCATTCCTCCTTTTGTTACCCCCCCTTTCTTTATCCCTTTCTTCTCCTACCGATCTTCCTACTTCTTATGTTCCATAAATGAGTGAAACCATATGATAATTGTCTTTCTCTGCTTGACTTATTTCACTTAGCATTATCTCCTCCAGTGCCATCCATGTTGCAGCAAATGTTGAGAAATCGTTCTTTTTGATGGCTGAGTAATATTCCATTGTCTATATGGACAACATCTTCTTAATCCAGTCATCTGTTGAAGGGCATCTCGGTTCCTTCCACGATTTAGCTGTTGTGGACAATGCTGCTATGAACATTGGGGTGCACATGGCCCTTCTCTTCACTACGTCTGTATCTTTGGGGTAAATACCCAGTAGTGCAATGGCTGGATCATAGGGTAGCTCAATTTTTAACTTTTTAAAGCCCTCATTTCCTATTTGATTATTAAGAGAGACAATCCAAAGATCAGTATGGCCAGAGGGGGCTTTCACAACTCTTCATGAGCAAATGTTCTCTTTCAGGCCTCTGATCCTCCAAAGCCATAATGTTGGGCGTGCACAGGAGCAGTCCGCATGAAGCGGAAGTGGTACATACAAGATCAGACCCTGAAGGCACGGGTAAGTTACATGAAGGAGGGGCCCAAATGCCCATCTCCCCTTCCTGCTACTCTGCTTTCCCTCTCGCTACCTTTTCCCCACAGGTGAGGACCCAGAGAGAAGTGAGCTCCCCAAGGCCACAATACTGGGTCAGGTTTCCGGATTCCCAGCCCAGGGCTCCTCCACTGTTCCATTCCATCTGGAATCCAGTGAGCAAAACAATGTGGAATGAGCTGGACTTGAACCATGGTAAGATCCCCGGAAGCATTCATGAATACACCACTTTACTGCAATTCTGCCACAGCAGAAAGCTGAATTCTCTCGGATTCTATATTTTAATGTTTGGCAGTGCTTTGAGTTATGAATGGCTTTAAATTATTCACTCGTATATAATAAATATTCAAAATAAATTTTTGTGTGTTGCTTCTTGTGCTTTTGGAATAAATATCTGTCAGCGGCTTGATTCTACGGAGGTTATTGTGGGATAACAGAAATGCATGTTAATTATCCCAACACCGCTGCTCGTCACCAGACACTGACGGCAAGATTGCTGCTGTCGACAGCGGCAGAGAACGGAATGTCTGTGGTTAAACATCAGTATGTTGTGCACCCACCGTCATTGTCAATTACATGCTCCTAGATAGCCAACTAAAGATTTATTTACAACCCATTCTTCTAGGCACTGATTATATTGTAGCCATTCTAGTGTTGAAATATTCAGTCTCAAGGTGAAGAAAGAAACATCTGGTCATGTTTATTTTCTGGGAACACATCAGAATATATTCTTCAGAAAAATAAATTGTTGTAAATAAGCATATTTGCAAAGACGTAGTTATGTATAGACTCTTTTTTAAAATTTTTTAAAAGATTTTTTGTGTATTTATTAGAGAGAGAGAGCACAGGGGGAGAGGGACAAGCAGATTCCCCGCTGAGCAGAGAGCCCGATGTGAGTTTCAACTGCGGACCCCGAGGTCATGACCTGAGCCAAAGGCAGTTGCTTAAACGGCTGAGCCACCCAGGTGCCCTGTTACGTATAGACTCTTTAAACAAAGGATCAAAAGTGATCATGGTGTATGACCCCGTTAAGTTCAAATCCTATAGTCTATCTGCTTGAATAGGTAACATTTGAGAAATATACAAAGAGATATTAAATAGTGCTGTCCTCGTTGGTTTGGACTGCTAGAGCAAGAACAGCATAAACTGGGGGGCGTATAAACAACAAACATTTCTTTCTCTGGAAGCCGGGAAGTCAAAGACACTGGTCGATTCGGTGTCTCGTGAGAGTCCACTTCCTGGTTCATAAACGGTGTCATCTCGCTGTGTCCTCACATGGGGAAGGGAATAGGGAGCTCTCTGAAGCCTCTTAATGAGGACCTGAGTCCCATTCTGTCCTTATGACTTAGTCACCTTCCAAGGGCCTCACCTCCCAATACCATCACCTTGGAGGTTAGGATCTCAATACATAAATGTAGGGGTTATGGGGAACATAGCATTCAGTTCATTGTGAATACTTTAGGTTAAAAATGAGTAAGCAAAGGACATTTATACCATACAAAAGAAGATGACCTCTTTTATATTAATGTTAAATTCAGTCTTACTGCAAATAAAATCATATACTGAATCAACAATCAGCATGATGGCATTGATTTTATTTTATTTTTAAACCACTTTATTGAGGTATGATTGACATTAAAAAGCTGTACATATTAAATGTATACAACTTGAGTTTGGAAATAAATATATCCTTACCACAATCAATGCCATCAACCTATACATCACCTCCAGAAGTTATCTCTTGATTGATGGATTGATTGATAAGAACATTTAACCCAAAATATGAAAAGGTGATCAACATAACTAATCATCAAGGAAAGGCAAATTAAAACCCCAGTAAGATATCGCCTCATGCCTCTTAGGGTGGCTATTATTAAAAAGAAAGGGGTGCCTGACTGGGTTGGTGGAAGAGTGTGCAACTTTTGATCTTGAGGTTGTAGGTGTGAGCCCCACACTGGGTGTAGAGATTGTAGAGATGAAAATAAAATCTTCAAAAAAATAAAAACATGGTGCACCTTGTTGGTTCAGTCTGTTAAGCATCTGCCTTTGGCTCAGGTCATAATCTCAAAGTCCTGGGATCTAGTCCTGCAGAGGGTTTCTTGCTCCTTGGGGAGGCTACTTCTCCCTCTCCCTCTCCATGCTTCTCCCCCTGCTTGTGCACTCTCTCTCTCTCTTTCTCTGTCAAATAAATAAAATCTTCAAGAAAAAATATAATAAAAAGACAAGTGTTGGCAAGGATGTGGAGAAAAGGGAATCTTTGTGCACTGTTGATAAGACTGTAGATTGGTACAGACACTATGGAAAACAGTAGAAAGAGTCCTCAGAAAAATCATATATAGAACAACCATATGATAGAGCAGTTCCTCTACTACGCATATATCCTAAGGAGTTAAACCAGAATCTCTCTCTCTCTCTCTTTTTTTATTTTTTAGAGAGAGTGCGCATACGAGAGAGGTGGGGAGAGGCAGAGGGAGAGGAAGAGAGAATCTTAAACAGTCTCCACGTGTAGCATAGAACCCAGTGTGGGGCTTGATCCCACAACACTGAGATCATGACCTGAGCCTAAATCAAGAGTCAGATGCTCAACTGACTGAGCCTCCCAGGCGCCCCTGAAATCAGAATCTTGAGATGTTTGGTCTCCCGTGTTCATTACAGCATAATTCACAATAGCAAAGACATAGAAGCAAGCTAATTATCCATCAATGGATAAATAGATAAAATATGACATATACACACAATGGAATATTACTCAGCCTTATAATAACAAGGAAATGATGTCATTTGTGACAACATGGATAAACTCAGAGGCCGTTATGCTAAATGAGGTAAGCCAGACTCAGAAGGTCAAATACTGCATGATCTCACTGAGATGGGGAATCTAGAATAGTCAAACTTGCAGAAGCAGAGAGTAGACTGGTGGTTGCCGGGTGTTGGGGGAGAGGGGAAGTAGGGGGTATGGGTCGAAGGGCACATAGTTTTAGTTCTGCAAAATGAGTAAGTCCCAGATGTCTACCGTACAGCACGGTGCCTACATGACCAGTGCTGGATCGCGTGCATAGAAGCTTGTTAAGAAGGTAAACACTGCTTATCGACAAAGGTTACAAGAATGATGCCAACAAAGTCTATTTCAATCGGTCTGTGTCTGTAGCGACTTGGATTTAGACTCCCAACAGAAAACTGCCTTTAAAATTTCTGACCCAGGATCAGTGATAAACTACGTTGTGACACTTAGTACAGTGAAAAAATTCCCATGACAACAAAAATAACAAAATACCCAAGAACCAGCTTAATAAGATGTGTTATGAATAAGCTATGTTACCTTTATGAAGAAAACCAGGAAAATATTCTTACAGGAAAATAAAAATGACTTGAAAATACGAAATCTGTTGATAGAGTGACTACAATGATTTATAAATGTCTCAAAATTAAATTAAAATCCCAACAGTATATGTTCATAATCTCACAAAATGCACTCGAAGTACTTTTGGAAAAAAATAAACAAAGGTAAGATAATCGAGAAGATACTGTAAGATTGATAAAGGAAGATCTCCCTACCGATATTCATATGGACCATCAAACAATAAACAAAGCAGGCAGAACTAGTAAAATATTAAGACAAGTTATTTAAGAATGATGAATATCTGGATAATTTGGATTTACGTTTTCACAGTCTCTGTGATTTCTAGGGTGGCTGGGAATTTCTTCCCCAATTAGACACAAGACCACATTCCTGAGAAGCAGTCGTATGGTCGGCTTCCCTCCCCTCCCCTCCCTCATTGTATCTGTTTCAGACGTGTAGGGGCGTGATGTATTTTACTTCCACAGCACATCGCTTTTCTGTTTCTCTACTGGTTTTGTTCATCAGCTTATACATATCTCTCTATCACAAAAAAATCCTCCCTTGGCCCTCCCCCCCACCCCCAGTCTCCCTTCTCCTCCTCCTTAGCACCTTCTTTCTGAAAGGAGGTTCATGGGCATTGCCTCCCACCGACCCACCCAGGACTCTTCCTTGCCCACCGTTTGGCTACATGGCACTTACACTGCACATGGAGAAGTCACTCCTGAGCCCGTGTCACAAATCCGATGGTCTTATCTCTGTCTTCATTTCACTCTACCTGCCAGAGGCACTTGTCCCAGTGGGCCAATTCACCTTTCTTGAAGCATTTTCCTTCCTGGCTTCTGTGACTTACTTAGGCTCTATTTTATCACTCACTGTATTATATAACTCATTATATAATAATTATCTCATTTCTTAGTGCTTCCGCATGTTGCCATGAGCTTGAAAGCAGACCGTGAATTACTGACTCATCAGCTTTACTTTTAAATGTGAAGCTATTATAAATAATTAGTATTTCTGAAAAGGCTGTCCCAGATTTATGGTGGCCTTAGAGGACACGGGAAGATTATGTAACATGACACTGGTCACCATGATCCACACGGTAAGTGGGAGACAGCATTCACATGAATGAAATGTTTGGCAAATACCATACCATGGGGTGTAGTGGTCGTTTAAGTTGAGAGGTGTATTAGTCAGGGGTATGTTTATATATATACAGATCTTTCCGAACTTATGACAGAGCTATGTCCCAATAAACCCATTCTAAGCTGAAAATATTGTAAGGCAAAAATGCACCTAGCCTACCAAACATCATAGCTTAGCCCAGCCTACCTCCAATGTGCTCAAAACACTTCATTAGCCTGCAGTTGGGCAGAATCATCCAACACAAAACCTATTTTATATAAAGTGTTGATCATCTCATGCAATTTATCAAATAGTACCAAAAGTGAAAAACAGATGGTTGTGTGGGTACAGAATGGTTGTCCCTGTCTCATGATCACGTGGCTGACAGAGCTGGGGCTCCCTGCCACTGCCCAGCATCATGAGAGAAGATCGTACTACATATCACCAGCTCAGGAAAACATCAAAATTCAAAAATCAAAGTATGTTTTCTACTGGATGCATATCGCTTTTGTGCCATCGTAAAGTCGAAAAATCGTAATTCAAACCATGGTAAGTTGAAGACTGTCTATATGTGTATATACACACGCACATATACACACACATACACTGTATACATATGTTTGTACACATACACAACTGCATGTATGTGTATATATACATACACCATATATATACATATATACACATATCTCTGTGTGTATAAAATAAATTTATTATAGGAATTGGCTTACGCAGCTATGGTGGCCAAGTAGTCCCTCAATCTTCCATCTGCAAACTGGAGAAGCAGGAAAGCCAGTGATGTTACCAATCTAAGTTCAAAGGCCTGAGAACCAGGGGAGCCTATGGTGTAACTCCCAGTCTAAAGCCAAAGGCCTAGGAACTGGACGGCCATTGGGGTCCAAAGGCTCACGAACAAGGAACTCTAATGTCTGAGGGCTGGGGAAAATGGACGTCTTAGCTCTAGCAGACAGAGAAATAATTTGCCCTTCCTCTGCCATTTTGTTCTGTTCTGGCCCGCAAAGGATTGAATGACGCCCGCCCACATAGGTGAGAGCCGATTGTCTTCACTCATTGTGCTAAATGCTAATGCCTTCCAGAAACACCCTCACAGACACACCCCAAAATAATGTTTCACCCGCTCTCTGGGCCTTCTTTAACCACTAAAGCTGACGTAAAATTAAGCATCATAGGTGGCAAAGGATATAAATTACATATCTTATTTTTGAAATAAAGAGATTTTTCAAGTCATAGCCAATGTGGTTGCAAAGGGCCATATTTATCACCTAGTGTTACTTGATTTTATCTGCTCACTCTAACAACTTTGAGTGCAACAGGCAGAATTCATGACATATTTCATCAACAACATTCCTTTGATCTTTGGTCTGAAGAGATGCTTTTAGTCATACAGTAATTTTCTAGATGTTATCCAAGCTAGCCATCACGATGACAATAACTTTGTAGAAGTTGTAATAAAATACATCGTCTCAGTTTATATTAGTTGTGGTTTAGTGTTCTGGTGAGATTGGAGATAAATCTTAAATCTCTGAAAAGCTGGAAAGAGCGCTCTACTTTCACCAGTAGGACAAACTCCAGGAGAGAGTTTGAGGCTGTTTGCACATAGAAACACAGACACAGGGGCGCCTGGGTGGCACAGCGGTTAAGTGTCTGCCTTCGGCTCAGGGCGTGATCCCGGCGTTATGGGATCGAGCCCCACATAAGGCTCCTCCGCTATGAGCCTGCTTCTTCCTCTCCCACTCCTCCTGCTTGTGTTCCCTCTCTCGCTGGCTGTCTCTATCTCTGTCGAATAAATAAAATCTTTAAAAAAATAAAAAGAAACACAGACACAAATTTGAGACTATCTTCTTCCAACTATTCACTTCTAGAGAATAATTAGCAAAGAGAAGGGGAGCATTCACAGCCTTTCACCTCTGTGTAGACAACTTGAAGTTAGAAACAAACAATCAACATTGACTTGGGGAATAAGAATCTACACAATGTCCAAAAAACCAGTTCAAAATCTAGACATATGATTGTTTGGTATCAGTAAACACAAATTTTATTAGTTCGTTCTCTTTTTAATATTTGTTTATTTTGTTTGAGAGAGAGAAAGAGCAGGAGCAGGAACAGAGGGAGAGGGAGAGAGAGAATCTCAAGCAGATTCTGTGCTGAGCGCAGAGCCCCGCAGGGGCTCCATCTCATGACTCCGAGATCAAGACCTGAGCTGAAACCAAAAGTCGGACACAACTGACTGAGCCCCCCGGGCACCCCTTATTAGTTCTTTCATGGGAATAGCAACATCTGGGCTAATGAAAAAGAAATAAAAAGCAGATAAAAATTTGATATCCATCCTTCTTTCAACTAGTCATGATCTGAAGAGGGTTGAGACCATCGTAAACGAGTTTGGGGTCATTTTTCAGTGTGGTGTGGACATATGATTCACAGATAAGACAACTGGAAAGAGTCACTTGGCTTGTCATCTTAGTGGAATATTTTTCATGAGAAGCACTAGGGAGCCTCTTTAGTAGAGCAAAGACTGCAGACCCCAGAAAAGCTACGTATGGCAAGGCCCATCTTGGCCAGTTCACCTCACACCCATTGAGCACCTTGAGTCTCATGGAAGATGAACAGATATGTAATCATAGGGTTAGTAAAACAGTCCATGTGCCAGAAGCCAAGCGAGTCAAAGAAATAGCTCTGCCATTTGTAGTAATATTAGTGCCATTCTATTTGCTCCCATGAAAATCTTGGTGGATGTTTGCCAAGGAAAATCCTGTCTGTTAGGCAGCCCCCACACCATGTGGTTTTGGCTGCTGGGTCACAGCCAGCGTGGAGACACTCATTAGGGTGACAGTGTAGCCTGAGCCTGGGATGCCTGGGAAGACCCACCTGACGTCCTGTGGGGGATTAGTCACCCCATCCAGGTTGAGTTGTCAGCAGGAAATCGAGGCTATTAGGCACAATAGTTTGTTGGCAAGTGCGTTAGACATGAACCAGTGAATAAACTACTCCATAAATCACTCACCGAGCAGGACTCAGAGCCTGTGCCCAGTGTTTGATAAAACAAATAAATGACAAGCACGACAGCACCACCATTTTTTTCTAGAACCCTTCACACACTTAATTTAAAGAAATTCTAACTCTTGGCCAGAAGAAAAGGTTTGCCATCTTTTTAAACTAAGTGGCTCCTGGGCTCCTGTCTTCCCGAGGACACATGGAAGATACAGCTACACAAAGAGCAATTCCCTCTGAAAGAAATCAGAAACCTTCTGAAAGACCCTTATCCATCAGGCGAATGAGAAACCCACATAGAAGCAGGTAGGGAAAGCAGAGACAGTCTCCTCCAAACCTCGCCCCTGGCTCAGCACCACACGGTCAGGACGGAGCTCCCAGCGCCCAGCTTCTGCCTGAGGAACGGATGTAACAGAAAGGGGTTGCTGGTTTTATTTAGCGCACCGCAGTTAACTAAAAACACCAGCGTGGACGCAAGCTCAATCAAGCTCATTAAACTCTGTCTTTCTGAATGTCAATTACACAGAAAAATTAGTCTATGCTTCTTAACCAACAGAGTAAAATTGTACACAGAGGGAAAGCAACACCAAAAAATAAGGGGAAAAAGTCATCTCAGTAATGCAGTTTAAAGGCAGAGGCCGGTGCATGTTTCCCAGACCCGTCAGTAGTGTTACTCGATACCAAGGTCCTCTTTGCTGCCCTGGCCGTGAGCCATCATCTGAGCGCCTTTATGAGGATAACATCCAAAACGAATAGCTGAGAAGCCCGTGTAAATGAGCACTTCATCTACAGACAATAGTCGAAGGACCCCAAGAATATCACATCACCTGAGTATTTGGGGACAGGAAGTTAACTCCAGGTCATTCGTACTCGGCGTATCCACATTGTAAAACGCCTGCTCGTCAGAAAGCTGGAAGCAACGATGGTGAGGAAGGGATAAAGAGAAGGGAATCCAGGCTTAAATGCGGTGCCCAATTCTCTTTCTCACGTGAAGAAGATGAGGAATTTTTAAAGAGAACTGTAATTAAGCAATGAGAGAACTGTCCTTGTTTTCATTAGAAATCTAATTTCCAGGACTATATTTTCAGCATGTGAGGAAAGTATGTGAGATCATAACAAAATTGAAGCTGTTTTAAGTTAAAATATGCAGACTGAAATCCTTTCAACTTTATGTTCATCAGAGCCTTGAACTTAACAGACAGGCGTGTGCACACACGCGCACACATGTTTGGCACACTCTTATTGGGATTTTGTCCATGTTTGTGAAGATAAATGAGAAGTAATACCACAGATTGCTCTGACTTATTACAAAATATTTTTGACCACCACTGACTCCAGACCAATGAAAATGGAATGCAGCCCTGAATAATCCTCAGGAGTGATTGGTCTCGGGAAGGACAAAAACAAACAGAAATGCCATTGTTGGCTTGGACAGACAGAAAGTTTTATTTTCTGAACTCTTACCAAATTACTGATGCTCTAATTTTCACTGATAAGTGCCATGGGGGTTTCAAGTAGACACAGCCTCGTGGCCACAGAGGAGAAATGTTCTTTTTAATTAGTAAAGCCTTTTTCAGCCTAGAGAGGGAGTTTTTCCAATACAATGTTCATAGCATTGTCTACAATAGCTAAATCATGGAAGGAGCCGAGATGCCCTTCAACAGATGACTGGATTAAGAAGATGTGGTCCATATATACAATGGAATATTACTCAGCTATCAGAAAGAACGAGTTCTCAACATTTGCTGCAACGTGGACAGCACTGGAGGAGATAATCCTAAGTGAAATAAGTCAAGCAGAGAAAGACAATTATCATATGGTTTCTCTCATCTATGGAACATAAGAACTAGGAAGATTGGTAGGAGAAGAAAGGGATAAAGAAAGGGGGGTAATCAGAAGGGGGAATGAAGCATGAGAGACTATGGACTCTGAGAAACAAACTGAGGGCTTCAGAGGGGAGGGGTGTGGGGGAATGGGATAGGCTGGTGATGGGTAGTAAGGAGGGCACGTATTGCATGGTGCACTGGGTGTTATACGCAACTAATGAATCATCGAACTTTACATCAAAAACCGGGGATGTACTGTATGGTGACTAGCATAATATAATAAAAAAATATTATTATAAAAAAAAAAAGAATGGGTGGGCATTCATCTTCTCCAGTCCCTCCCACTGATCTTGCTAATGAACTGAGCCTTATTAGATGGACTAAGACAAAAATCATCCTAAAGTAAAAACTAAAATTTTATCAATTAAGACAAAATGGGGACCATGACCCACAGAACAGCTTCCAAGGATTTGCTTTATTTCTTTTCCTTCTTTAAAAAAAGTGGTAAGAACACTTACATAAGATTTGCGCTCTTAACGACTTTTTAAGTGTACTATACATATTGTTAACTATAGGTACTATGTTGTACAGCCGATCTCTAGAACTTACTCATCTTCTATGATGGAAAATGTGGGTTTATCATTGTCATTTTTTTTAAGTTTTTATTTAAAGTTCAGTTAGTTAACATACAGTGTAATATTAGCTTCTGGTGTACAATATAGTGATTCAGTGCTTCCATACGACACCCGGTGCTCATCACGACAGGTGCACTTCTTCATGCCCGTCACCTTTTCCCCCATCCCCCACTCCCCTCTAGTGACCATCCCTGTGTTCTCTAGGGTTCAGAGTCTGTTTCTTGGTTTACCTCTCTATCTTTCCCTTTGCTCATTTGTTTTGTTTCTTAAAGTCCTCATATGAGTGAAATCAGTGACTTTGTTCAATTATCAGTTGTTAATTAGAACTACTGGGCATTGGATGGTGAACCATGGTTCAATAAAAGAATACAAAGAAATTTGAAAAAAAAAAAGAAACAATTATACATGCAAAAGATGATGAGGGTCAATGCCCATGAAGGATCAAGGGGAGCAGGGGTGAGCATGGAGGGCCTTCAGGTCAGGATGCAGGTCTGCTTCCAGAAAAAGGACAGACAACAGGAAGGCTTGGGCAGCAGAAGTCTCAGAGTGCAGGGAGTGCTGAAAAGCCTTGCCCACATGACACACAGTGCCTGGACCAACAGTGCCTCCGAGAGGAATCTGCACGGGCAGGGGTGGCCAGCTTCTGCTATGCCCACCATGCTCAGTCACTGGCTAGATGCAGCCCCAGGGGAGTGTGGCTGGCTGGACCCAGAGGCATGGCAGCTGGAAGCTGTCATCAACCAGCCATGCTCTTGGAGCCTGTTCTCTAGAGAAGAGACTCTGTGGGACCACACATTGGCCCTTCCCTCTTTCCTCTTCTTAATTCAGAGCCTCTGCTGTGAGAGGCATCTGTGATTTTTGAAGCTAGCATTAATTTCCCTATCTTCCGGTCACAGCACCTAGATTTTCCTTGGGGAAACCACAACCACGTTCTAGTCTGTGGTTTAGGTGCAACTGACTTTCTGCTCCCCCTCCTCCCCCTGCACATGTGGTCATACAATCCTACATGATCAGAACAGGGTCTGTCCACACCACAAGGGACTAACGGAGAGAAGGCCACAGCACCCAGAGCCACTGAAATCATCCCAGGGCTTTTGCTGGGGAAGTTGAAAGCAGGGACTGTGTCTCTCTGCTGGGCTTGCCGAGGGAATAAGAATGAGCCTGGAGCCTTTGGAAGTGGCCTTGACATGACAAGGCAGAGCCTGCCGGAGAATGAAGCCAACAAAGGGAAAAAGCAAAAACGAGGAAAGGGGAAAACAACATTAAGACACGATGATTTCTGTTGAGCCCCTTGGTCCAGCCATGCTTGAAGGTAGGGCTCATCCCTGGACTTTTCAGTCAATGAGCTGATGGATTTCCTTTTCTGTTTAAGTTAGACCCTCTGTCACTTGTCACCACGAGTTTTGATTGATATATTTACTTTTCACTAATAGCTTCGGTGGACCATAGCCCATATTCGGATGCTTTTGTAGCAGGTCAAGAATATGATTTCAGGCACTCCAGAAAAATTATACTAGAATGAATTTGTATTGTCTATGAAATTGATGATAAAGGAATTTTACTTAGAGTCCTTAATGATGTCGTCTATATCAGCTGGGATCCAGATAACACACCAGTTAACGTAACAGAGAATTTAACACAAAGAATCATTAACTGGGTATAAAGAACTGTTAAGTAGGTAGCCAAACGGGTCAAAACAGACCATTATGGTGCCCGCTAGGCAGACACTGCAGGAAGCCGCTATCACCACCAGGGCTGCAGGGAAAATTGGAATTATTAAAAGTTGGACACTTGTCGAGAGGGCCCTGCAAAGCTGGAACTCAGACCTCCAATGAGGTGTCTCTGAGCTTGGAGGAGGGGCTTCATGGCCTGTCATCTTGGCATCCGAGACAGGGCACCTGCTGGCTGGTGCTGACGTCCCTGGGTAGGTGCCATAAGATCCATTCAGCCAGGGCCGAGAGAAACCTACAAATGGGCCTCCACTCCCAGAGGAAGGAGCTGTCACCACCAGAGCAAAGGTGTCTGGTGGATTAAAAGTCCAGAAATGAGACACACAGGAGGTCCGGTCTCCCTCCTCTGGTCTCCGGTAGTTCCCCCCACCCTACCTGCAAAGCCTAGCCTAGTTAGTTAGCATACAGCAAAGGACTAGCACGGTTTCCAGGGATGCAGCACAGAGAGGTGAGCTGGGAACTGAGACACTGACTTAACAATCAGCATAGGGTCAGATACCCCAGTGAGCCCAGCAGCACTGGCCAGAGATCGAGGCCCCCAGCAAAAACAGATGGCCCACGCAGCGCCGACCTCCACAGGAGTAACCTCATGACAGACGGCCCAGGAAATGCCTAGAAAGGCAATTTCAAATGTTGTCGAAAGATTTTGTAAGCCTTAAGAGTGAGATCATTTGACATACCAGTTTAGTGATGGAACCCCAAAATTCATGAGCCCTCAAAACCTCAGAACCCTCCTCAGGGCCCCATCTGCAACTTGAACATGAAGATCCCCATTTTTTAGTTTAACCCAGAATGGCTTGCCCCTGGGTTCAAAAATAAATAGGTAGTCACATATTTAGAATATAAATACATATATATAATAAGTTAATTTTTTAACCTACTGTTAGCTCAAGTAGAACTCTGAATTTACTGTTTTTCTACTCAGTAAAGATTTTGAAGGATAACTATATTATATTTTAAAGCCCTAAGTGGAAAGGTTATGTGTTTTGTTTTGTTTTTATCTCAAAAAATCCATTTATCATTTTTCTGAGAGGCAGTCCTGATCCTGGTTGGCATACTTCTCACGTAGGTCTACACCTGCCGTGTTTAGGTAAGTAGGGGAAAGAAACCAAACAAATTTTGCGATTGAACTCTTCCTACTGGATCTCCATGGTGAGGATCTCAGCGGAGAAGGATATTCAGAACATTTTTGTCGTCTCCCCTACCCTGACCATCAGGGTGCAATCCTGTGGGGACACAGTGCTAAGTGCATGTACATGGGCCGGTCCTGGGAGTGAGCCCATGATTGAGGGAGACCCCATCCAAGTCCACGCATATGGCACCCGGCCCCACCCCGGCCCATCTCCAGGGCCTCCACATGCATTCCATCGGAGAAGGTGAAAATATTGTTAGACCATCTGGGGCAATAACTTCTTTCTGTCCATGGCTAATTTCCATATTCAAATATCTACAGGGGCAGTGAACTCCAAGTTGCCTTCCCTTGCTAACTCAAGGGCCCACTTTTAGCCGAGACTTGAGTGATCACCTTATTTGGAGAGTTTGTCGACTTTCATTTCAAACACAGTAGGTGTCAAAAATTGCTTTCCATGCTAGTCAGTTATTTCTGTCTCTAAACACTGCAATTTCGTTACAAAGAACTTACAGGGTTATGAACTTTGTTCTAATCTCCTATATGCAAAAGAGCTGATAACACACTGTTTGTTCCCTATAATGTTAAAACTGCTTGTTCGATGCCATGGGGATTTTTAAATTATTTGTCTCCAAGTGTTTCAAAGTACTTGAAGTTTTCATTCTGGTTTTCTCTAAGCTCAAATGTCTGTTTTAAAATTATAAGACTTCTTGAGGTTTCCTGGAGATTCAGTCATGTTGCTCATAAATATATTCTGGAAAAAGAAACAACACCTTTGGTTGTTTTTCCTAAACATCTCCAATAGCCAGCATCTGTTAAGCACATACTCCAGATAGTCCATCAGGACATGGTCTAAGGATCCAAGTTGAGGGGCTCAGTTTCCATCACTGAAAACCATCCAGCTGGCAACCAGAGAAAAAACATTTCAGATGTAAAAAGATCCTGTAACCTTGGGTGCAGGATCTTCTAAACTGACCAGAGAACATCTAGGGAAACACATTTTGCAGTCTCATCTGCTCTCTACCTTTGAAAAATGCAAACCAGACCATTTCTGGAGCTTAAAATTCTTAACTTCCAACAAGGTGCATTTTTTGAGATGTTATCTTGTTACTGAAACACAAGAAATGACTTGATTAGAACCTCCCTGAGGGTAGAAATACCAGAGGAGAGGAAGAATGAGAGAGAGAGAGAGAGAGCTCCCTCTCATGGTAGGGAAGGGTCCATGCAGGAAGATGACCCCTGAGTCCCTTGCCCTGTGCTGTCTAGAACTTACCACAAGATTCTTTTGCTTCTCCCACTCAGAGGAAAATCGTTACCTAGGCTCATGGGTTCTGTGAATCTTTGTTTCTGTTCACGTGGGCTTGTGGAGGGAACATAAACCTCAAAGGATGAGTGAGAGAGAAGGAAGATAGGCAAATACATGGAGATGAACCAAATGTTACCTGCCATTCTTACCTGTTGGTCTTCAGATGTCCTGTGTCTTCAACTTGTAAAGTTCCTGGAAGCAAGGGCTTCTATCGGAGATTTATTGTGGCACCGTCTAGGCCACAAATATGACACATCCCACTATTATCTTCTAAATTATCATCTAAAACTAAGCCTTCTCCAAAACTTCAGGACTGCTCCTGTGAAAGCTCTCTTTTTGTCTGAAATCTGTGAAGTGAGTTCACTGCTCACAGGAAACTTGCAGCCAAATCAGTTCCCTTATTTGAGACAGTGGCAGCCCGGCACGCTGGGAGAGAAATTTTGTAAATGGATTGGCAGTTGACTTATATTTCCCCATAATACATCCATCATAAAACTGGATGAACCAATTTGGGAAATCATAGCTCAGTCCAATAATGCAAGTGTCCAGCAGGTTCTGGGAGGGTTCTGTCTTTTCTAACCCACAGAGGAAGGACGTGCTCCCCCAGGATATGCAGGCAGCCAGGACTAGGGAAGCAGAGTATTCTTGGATCTTAGTGTGCAAAGCAGGCAACCCCCCTTAGTCATGCTTGGTCCAGCAGCTCCTCTGCTAGAAACCCAAACCAAACCAGCTTCTCCTTTAACCTCCACAAAGGGAAGCTCCAAGAGCCATAGATAAAAATCCACATGCCACTGCCTATACCTTGGCCCAAGAGCCAAAATCAAGTAGCCATTGTCTCTGGTTCTGATGGGAAGAGAAAGATTATAGATGACAGCTGTCTTCTCAACCACCATGGGCAGAAATACCATGAGAAACATCTGTCAGGAGGAACAGGGGAAACAAATTTGGGAAATTCAAATTTCTGGGCTTTGTTGGTCCACGCTGTGTATGAAATGCCCCTTCTCAATCACTGTTGATGCATACCATCAACAGTTTCCCTACTGATATAATAAGAAATACTTGAATTAATATGTAAAGGCACTTACACTTTGCAAAATAGCATTCACGTTCATTTTGCACATGCGCTATTTCATCAGATTCCAGGGTGAATCTGTGTGATAACCATCTCCCTTTTGGCAGAGGAAAATCACCCAAGACAACACTGGAAATCAGAATCATCCATCAGGTTGCCGGAGGGATCCAAGAAAATCAAGGCATTATTGGGGCGGGGTGGTGGTTGTGAAAATAATTCATCTGGCTGTGTCCAGTGAGGGGTGACTCAGTGCATCAGGATGTCCTGAGACCTTAGAGCACAGACCACACAGCAGCATCGCACGGATGACATTCTTGCTCTGTTCTCTGAATCTTGCTATTCAGTCATCTGGGCCAGATTAGAGTAATGGTTCTTTGACAACATGGCCTTAAAACAAAGATCTTTTGACAAGGGTCATCTTCTTTTGGAACTGCAGCAAGAGCCATGGAATTGATTAGTAGTCATGAAGTAATGTGGGTCACCAAGATGACAAGACATCTAACGTTCAGTACTAAATATTGTCAGGACCTACTGCCAGAACCGGGGCCTGGGCTGCAGCCTGATCCTTAAAAACAAGACAGAGGCTCAACAAGAGCATCTGAGACCTGGACTGACCACCCTACTAATGTAGAAAAGACTTAGGGGGTCTCATTCAGCTGGATGGGGCTGGGGGGGGGCAGGGGAGATGCTGGGGAAACATCCTGTCTGGTCATCCCAGCACAATTTCCACGGCAAATGGCAGTAGCAGATCAGAGCCCAAGCAAGCCAACAGTAGGGAGGGTCATTGTGACTGGAGAGTGACTGGTGGAACGTGATGCTGGCGAATGCATTTGGAAAGTACTTGGAGACACCTGCAGATATCAGCTCCGAGCAGTCTGCAGTGAGTGACCCATCTCTGGGAACTGGGGCAGGACTACAGTCTCCAAGGGAGGCTGGCAATAAAGAGGTGGGGCTCCACTGGGGAAAGGATGCCTAGTTCTAGGTAAGTTAGTTGAAATAAGCATGGACTCAGGCACAACAACTATGACCCGTATCAAACCATGAGAGTGAAGAAGGTTTAGCAAGCAGATGTCTGAATTGGGTGCCAAAAAACTATCTAGAAGCAAATGTCTTTGTGGCGGGGACAGCTGGCTATTCCCCAAAACGTGTGGTTTCCCTGCCCCATAGTAGATAGTTGTCACTGAGAAATGGCTTCCCAGCAAGGTCTTCTATCCACCAGTCCCTTTTGTATCCAGAAGGAGCTATGTGAGGAGCCTTTGCCAATGGAAGTGAGGGATGCAATGGGTGCCCCCTGCCCAAGGCAAGAGGCAGCATGGCCTCCACTCTTCTGCCCTTATCCATCAGTTGGGAGTATAGAACAACAGACTGATGGACCTTGGAACTCTGAACCAGCACAGAGAGGAAGCTCCTTGGGGGAGCAAGGAACAAACAATTTATTGTGTTAAGCTGTTTAAATGTAAAGGTTTGCTTGTGGCTAATTCAAGGTCACACATCTGGCAAATGAAAGTCCTGAACTTGAGTCCGTGTCTACCTCCGAGCCCAGTGCTCCTTCCACTGTGCTCTGGCCGTCCTTGCACTTGGACTTCTAATCTGACCATGTCCCGTGGTTTGGTCTGACAGCCCACATCCTCCCTCAGTTTTGAAGAAAGCTAAGGGCTTATGGAAAGACCTTTGAACTTGGAGTTGATAAATCTGATTCTGCTACCTAACCAGATGTGTAAGCTTGAACTAGGCTTCTACCTCTGTGGCTTCAGCTTCTTCCCTCAAGAAATGAGGTGAGTCGGCCAGATGGGTCATGAAAAACATGACGGCATAAGTGTGGTAGTCTGGAGAGCTTGACAGCTCCCCAGCTCAACAACCCTGCGTAGTGTCCTCTTCTGGCTTGACCTGACTGCAGACACTCAAAACCTGAAATGGATGTTATCCTAAGGGTGCCCCCTAAGCCCTGACCAAAGTCATAGCTCGCCAGGCCTGAGACCAGAGTGGAATTGGCCCAGACTCTTCTTTGTGGGCCTGTGACCCCTATTACAGGATTTCTCCAACTGTTCAGGTTCTCTATTGCTGCACAACAAACCAGCCCAAAACGAGTTGTTTAAACAACCATGATAGCTTGCCCACAGTTTTGTGGGTCAGGATACAGGGAATAGCCTGCTAGACAGCCCTTATTTAAAGTTTCCCAGACAGGTGCAGTAAGATGTTGGCTGGGCTGCAATTATCTTATGGCTCTACTGTGCTGTGTCAAGATGCTTACTCCGGGGCTTGTGGACCAGGAACCTCAGTCCCTCTCCACGTGAGCCTCTCATGGAACTTCATGGGCTGCCTCTAAGCATAAGGGAATGTCCTGAGAGATAGCATTCCAGGAGAATGAGATGAAAGCCTCACCATCTCTTATGACCTAGCTTCAGAAGTCTCAATACATCATTTCACTGCCTTCTGTTGGTCAAGCAAGTCACAAGTCCAGGACAGATTCAGGTGAGGAAAAATTTATTCCACTTCTTAAGGGGAGGAATAGCAAAGGATTTGTGGTCATGTCTGCCCTCCACACCATCCTTGCCAGACAGCATCCAAATATGCCTACCTAGGGCCACCCTAAGGATAACCATTTTGCATAAATCACAATAGAGTCAGGATCCTTCAAAACCTGGAAGACACCAATTTTATCCATGTAAATGAATTCCTACCAAATCCAGACAACCCCTGCTGATGCTATCTTCTTGCTGGCAAGTTGATTCCTTCTAAGACAGTGCCCCTCTCCTCCATGAATCCCACTGTGTTCCATAAAAATACTTGCCGTTTCCGATATGAGGCAGATTCTTACACTGAGCTTACCTGCAAGGGGTAGCTTCCAAGAGGAGTTTCAGAAGACTTTGTCCATCCTTCCACTTCATCCCCCAGCATGTTGTCATACTTGGCGAAAGGAATGTGAGACACTGAAGACCTTTATAAAATATTAGGTACTAATACGCAGTATCTTTACGAAGTTATCTTAGAAATCTATTCTACATTAATAAAAAATGTAGCCATGAGGCATTTCTAGGGCTAGTCTGACTTACTATGGAATATTCTAGTTTTGCTATTTATATCAACCTCTTAAACACAATCATGTAGGAGTTTGCACTTTAAAAGAGACATGGTTGTTTAAAATAGATTATCATCCTCTTAAACTCTCTCTGAATTTCTCTATATAGTTATGGGCTGTTTGAGTAAAGACCAGGAATGCATCATCTGGTCATCTGGTTGTCCCAGTGCTTCTCAAACTTTCAACCTTTTTACTTTCATGGTGCCCACAGAAAATTGTATTTGTCCATCCCATTAGCATAAATACTGGGTCTACTGAAAGTAGAAGTCGATAGGCCTGGGGCTCTTGCAGCTCCAAGAGCCAATAAAATGTGGGAGTCATCGCAAGCGCAAAGGCTGGGAAGCTCTGTTTCGGCAGACTGGCATTGGTGACTGTCTACCAAAAGAAAGAACAAGTACCTTTCAAGCCTGTTTGATGTGCTATGAAGAATGCAGATCCATCGTGAAAATGAGGGTGATTCTTAAGCAGCTCACAATAGCACTGGGGACACTGGAATGATTACAAGCAGGGGAATGAATGAATGCATGAAAGGGTTTAAAACAATCACAGCAGATATATAGCCAATCACAGTAAAACTATGTGTTTCCGCGCAGGTAACTTATCAGTACTGCTGTCATGATTCAGAGGTCAGTAGTAGGATGGGTAGGGAAGAGCGCAGTGAGGTGGACCTTGAGCAAGACCTGATGAGTAGAATTTGAATAAACAAAGGCAGGGACAGTTTCAGGTGAGAACAACAGCATTTGTGAAGAATGGCCATGACTTCCCTGTGGGTTGGAGAAAAGCCCTCTTGCTAGATACCCGATGAGGTCATGTTTGTGAAATTGTCCTGCACATTATAAAGCACCCATTAATGTCATGTTATTAGGAACATTTTTTTTTATTGTAGTGGATATTGCGGCAATTGAAGTTAACCCAAGAAGGGTTCTCATCCCATCTTTCTCGTATACTGGGTAATTGTGTGTGAGTTACTTAGACCACCTTGCTCGCTTGGGCACATAGAACTCCTCAGGGGATTAAAGATCCCATATGTAATGTACTTCCCATGGTGTCTGGTCTTAGATGCTCATTAATGGTGTCTAGTACGCGTGCTCCATTTTTACCACGGTTGTGTATTTTGTCTTCCACTCTATCAGGCAGGTGTTCTGCATTTTCGAGACAGGGTTGAAAAGAAGGAGTCATTTGAAATCCCTGGATTCTCTTTGCACTCAAATGTCCTAACTGACTTTGATATCCCTCCCTTGGGGTCAACATGAAATTAGGGTGAGTCATCCGCAACCAGAACCAAGCCAGGATGTAAGTTTGCATGCTACAGATCATCTGCAGCCCAGATAACACACCAAAACCACATTTCTGAACTTTCTGGATAATCAGCTTTACTGGAGTTCTTACCATAAGTTCAGCTTCCCAGTCCTCCTCTGGATATTCTGATTCATTGGGTCTGGAATCCTGCAGATTACTTTTATGCTAGGGAGCCTTGAGAAAACCAATGCTGGCTGATGATAAGGCCAGCATTATCCTCACTATCCTGAGGAAACAAAAGTTCTGGATAAATTGGAGCTGTTTTCATACAACAAACCCCTGACACGCTTTCAAGGGATTTGTGGAGGAATGGAGGTGCTCTTTGTAAAAATTTGTTAATCTGGCATGTAGAATGTGGAGGACTACCTTGACCTAGTAAAAACCTATAGAATGTAAGGTCTACATTTTGTCACAAAGTGCATTCCTTTCCTGTGAAGTTAAATAGCATAAGATATATACAATTTCTATTTGTCAATTACATCTCAATAAAAATGGGGAAAACTTTTGAAAAGCTCAAATTAAAAGTCAAAAAATATTTTAATCAAAATATACTTTAAATATTTATAAGAAGCTCATTTAAAATCCAAAAGTAATACTGATTTTCACATCTTATTAAACTGGTTTAATATTATTTTACTTCATACGCTGTGTTTTCTCAAAGCATGATTCACTTGAATGTTTAAATAAACTTTTTATTATTCCCAATTGCAGTCTGAATCCTTCCCCAGATTTAGCACCAAGAAAAAGCCTATGCCTTCTGATGAATTAGTGGGTCTTTTGTTATTGGATAATGAGAACAATTTGACACCTGAGTTTGACATAATCATAAAACTATAAACTTCTAAATATAATCAACCTCTAGATGTAATCCATATATGTTAACAACATTAACTGTAAACTTATCAAAACTGGCTGACATCGTTTATATCATAAGGAAACAATAGCTGAAATACCTAGGGAAAAAATCTATGAGCTCATTCATACAAAAAGTGACTCTTTACCCCTGAATTTTGCCACATGCATATTTTTGACCAACTTTCACTACCTTGACATGATCTAAATGGTTGTTCAATTGTTACACACACTCAAAGGCACCATAAGCCTATTGAATTGAGGAGTGGGGGGGATTTTTATCTATTTCACAAGAGATTCAACACAAGGTTTACAAACAGATCCAGAATCCTGGGACTTTTATAGATGGTTCGCCATTGCCTACCCTTTAGTTTTATGGAGGGCAAAGCTGGAAGCCAGAGATGTTGTGGGATTTGACTATGGTGTGAGTACAGGGAGGAGCATGGGACCTATGGCAGGAATCCAGGACAGAGGCAGGGCCCTGGGAAACCTGGGAAGCCAGTATCTACTGGCTCTGTGCTCCATACTCAGAGCCTGGCACCTACTAAGGTCCCAGTGAATGGTTGTTAAATTGGATTGAATTCAATTGCTCTTCTAAAAACCATTAAAAAGCTTGAGGAAAATACACTATAAAGCATGAAACTCACTCTCGAGGAAAAAGCATTGCTATAAACATTTCAAAAAGAATCCAGAGAGCAAATGACAAACTGGTTTTTCTTCTGGAAAGGATAGGGAGAGGGAGGTAGCATCGTGTTAACTCAAGCTCTGCAGATGTTGGATAATTTTGGATCTCATTTCTTCACAGAGAAAACAAAATGTGGCCTCATTACAGTCAGAAGAGGGTTATTTGAGGCAAGCTGATGTAAACTTGGTAAACACATACACACACAGGGGTGCTCACAGAAATATGGACAGCTACGCCAAAACAAAGCCTAAAAAATCTTCCCCTGTCTGTGCCTCAGAGGAGAAGTGAGTGATCCCTGAGCACCCCCCAAAGCTACTGTCCAGCGTAGCAGGCACAGACGCACACAAGAGTGGTTGTTATACAGAAGCAGAACTGCAGACTGTCATTTGGAATCCCTCCAATCCCTTTAGCATTGTAACCAAAGACATGACTGACAAAAACAACAGTATAAGGTATGTACACAAAGGGAAAGTTACACATGGGTACCAGAGAGGAGGTCTGGTACTATGTGCAGTCAAGTCCCTCTGGGGTGCCTATCAGAGTCTGCATGTGTAGGTGCAACTACCTTGTCCATGATCATAGCATCCCAGGAGAACCCCACGCACCCAGTGCACTGACTTTAGGACCCTCTCAAACAAACATCTGTGCAACTCATCTGTGTGGAACACAGGCAACAGGGACAAGTTTGGATGTGAGTTCTTGCTCCATTCCTCACTAGCTGCATGATTCAAGGTAACTAATGTTTCCATCTCATGATGAAGATAAAGATGCCACCTACCTGGTAGAATTATGGTGAGGATCAAAGGAAAGTACAGGACTGGACACATGCGAATGTATGGTACAGATGGATGGTGGTCACTGGTATCATTACACAAAGTCATGTTCCTTGAGAAACAAACAAGGCATAGCAATAGAGGTGGTAGAGAAAGGAAAACACTTGGCTATTCCATCCTTCATGCCAGGCACCTCCATCTGCAACTCCCTGCCTATTTACTGGTTTCCTCATTTATACCTCCCCGCCCCCCCACCCCCGCCTTCCCTGAAAGCCATGCCTTCTCCATCATTACATCCCTAACAGACAGTAGAAAGCAAATTAAATGCTTGTTGGATTTATGACTTCTCTCTGTGCATGCTGACCTTTCTTCCATTTTTGTCTGTCTTCTCAAGACAAGTGTTAGAAAGAGGGAGGATAAAAAGAGAGAGGGAGAGCGAGCTGAAGAACTCCAAAGAAAAACCCAAATCTTACTCCCAGTCTCCTAGAGATGAAGCCTGTGGTGCCACCATATTTCTACCAGGCCACAGCAGTAAGTATGAGTACAACAGTTAAAAGCAGGAAGAACAATGAAAAGAGTTTCATTGTTCATTTCTAAAGAAATGAAGAATTCTTCAGAATGAGTGTCCCATTGTAGGTCCTGGGTATCAACCGTCACAACTGTGAGGCCAAACCTACATGGTTGGGTTGTCTTCATTCTTTGCAGAGATCTTTCACTTAGCCTGAGTGTTTAACCTACATGCAATGCTATAAGTTAAATAGCTCTATCCATTGTGTAGGCAAAGAAACAGATTCAAATCCATTATGACTCACCCCATCAAGCATCTTGTAAGTGAAAGAAGACTCAAATCCAGCACTTACACATGCAAATCCAGGGCTCTCCACAACACCCTGGCTCCATGGGCACCCTGGCCCCATGGACACCCTGGCCCCATGGGACACCCTGGCCCTGTAGACACCCCAGCCCTGTGGATAGCCTGGCCCCATGGATACCCTAGCCCTGTGGACACCCCAGCCTCATGGGCACCCCAGCCCTGTGGACACCCTGGCCCTAATATCTACAGGTAGTTCCCATGCCTGTCATAGCTCTTAATGCTGTCAGATCCTTTTTGACCACCATTCCATCCCTCCTGCTCTCCACCCACTGGCTGCCCAGTGCGCCTTTGAAGCCAAGAATGGGATGGGGGTGTTAATGTACATCCTTTGAGGTCATGTATCAGATCTCAAAGACCTTACTAGGGGAAGAATTTCAAATTTTGTGAAAAGAGTGGCAGGCATAGTCCACTTTCTATTGCTGTTTCCTTCCTCCTCTTCATTCCCTTCTTTCTCTTCTTATCTCTATAACTAGTTGGTCCCCTTTTTCTCAAGAGCATCTTGCCAGCCAACTAAGTCAGAGTGCAGGGTGGGTGATGTCATGGTGCCTCCCTTTTGGTGCTTTAGACCTGCATTTGGGACCCTGCATTTGGATAGGCAGCCCCTTCCTAAATTCTTTCACCAAAGGAACCATAAAAGAGAGTGCATCTGGTATCTTATGAAGGAAGGGAGAGAGGGGGGAAGGGAGGGAAAAGAAGGAGGAAAAAGGAAAGCCGAGGAAAGGAAAGAGAACAGAGAAAGAGAAGATAGAAAAGAGGGAGGAAGGGAGAGAAGGAAGGAAGAAAGAAAAGAGAAAACCTTCTAGTTGCCTGGAAAATATTTTTGTTTCACTCTTACAAAATTCCAAACACACGGTTAAGAATTTGAAAACAAACAGGCTACCATGAAGGTTGACCAGCACTCAAAGGAGAGCAGTCTCCAAGGGGCCCTTGGACATGAGGGTTGTGTGCCTTTCTCATGTTTCCTGCTTGGTTTTCTGCAGGGCCTCCTATGTGATAGATGCCATTGATGTCCGTTAAGTGGATAAACACCTACATGAAACTATAGTCTTACACAAATTCTTTCAAGAAAAGAGGGAGAAAAATCACAGAAGTGCTTTAAAATTTTCTTGTAGCTAGTTCATCTTCATCTGCCCTATCTACAGAAGCCAACAAGCACAGTTGGAACAAATAGGTTAATAAAACCAAGCCAGATGGCCAGCCATTAATTTTGCTGCTTCTCTGCAGCCATTACAGATTTATCTTTTAAAGTTCTACACTAATCAGAGTGTAAATTCCCCTGAAGCCATTTGGTGCCTTGGCAAGTAAGACAGACCATGAATTTCTAAGAATACTGCACCCTCATTAGTCCCTACAGACTTCTCCTCATCCTGTTATTGATCATGAAAAATCAGCTGTCTTGAAAACATCATTCTAAAACATTATGCTTTGATGCTATATTCTTTCATTAATTTTTATTTCTCTCACTTGAAATGTGTGCCCATTAGAACAGATCTTCAGTTTACATTTGAACTCCTGGTGAGGGGAAAATTGAACTTCTGGCCCAGGTGGTGTGGTATCTGTCAAATCTTTCTTCACTCCACCACCATCATCACCATACACATAGGAATAACCCAGAACATGCAACTGAGAGGGTTAGGAGAACATAACTGAGTGGAGAAGTAGGACAAACATCTTTGTCACTGGAAGAGGAAAAGAAACAGAAAGGGGAAATTGAGGCTGACCTGCACCTGCTGTTCTCCAGAACTGAGGGAAGATAGAAGTGTACAGGAGGGTGCATCTCTTGGGTAGTTAGGGATCAAAGCCAAGCTCTCTATCTAAACTGAGTTGGACCAGACTCCTCTTTCTACCAAGGAAGGACAATAGGAACAAATGTGGTGGGAAATGTGAGCTGTTTATCTAGAAAAGCACAAGGACGTTGACCCTGGCTTGCAGGCAGGACCTGAATCTCAGCAACCCAAGGCTGTTTTGTAACCGGATCAGAAACACCCAAAGCAGCAGGACAACACTTGGTTCTGGACTCTGAGCTCCAGGGAAACAAGGCACCGGCATGCACAAAATGATTAGCTAGGGCAGGTGGAGAAAGGGGAGGGGCATGAAGGGAATGGACAGGGGCAGGGAGAGTGACTATATGAGCCTGCAAATCTAAAGTGAGAAACAACAATGCTAAGAATAACACACCACAAATCAACCACCAGGAAATGAAATGACCCCAGATGAAATAAAAATCATTTTAAAATGTGAAACATGGCTTTAAAAAAAGTTATGTTTGAAACTCAGAGATTAAAGTAAGAAATAACACCTATTCAACAAAAATGAGAGGTTCTGAAACAAAATGGAGAGTAATAACATAAAAAAGAGCCGATTAAAATCCCTGAAAATTAATGCAAAATAGTTTGTGAATTAAAAAATACCCAGTTTAAAAAAATACTTTAATAAAGTATAAAATAAAGTACTTTTATTCTAAAAATAAATTTTTAAAAATTAAAGAATTAAAGAATATTTTTGAGGGGCGCCTGAGTGGCACAGCGGTTAAGCGTCTGCCTTCAGCTCAGGGCGTGATCCCGGCGTTCTGGGATCGAGCCCCACATCAGGCTCCTCCGCTATGAGCCTGCTTCTTCCTCTCCCACTCCCCCTGCTTGTGTTCCCTCTCTCGCTGGCTGTCTCTATCTCTGTCAAATAAATAAATAAATAAATAAAAATCTTTAAAAAAAAGAATATTTTTGAAATGTATCTATTATACAGAAGACAGAGATAAGACATTTGAAATATGAAGAAGACATGAAGGATCTCCACACATAATGACATAAAGGTAAAACCTAAGTGGTATTAAGAGAATCTGCAAAGCTGCCAGACTGAAAATGCTGATTACCTACAGAGAAACCAGCAATTAGCTGGAAAGTTAACATTTCATCAATGACAATGAAGGACAACTGATGCCAGAAGACATCCAAAAGCTCAGGGGAAAATATAACATCAGATATAACATCAGATGAAAAACTATCATTCTAAAGTAATAGGGAAAGAAAAGGTATTTTCAGAGCATAAAAATAAGAGTTTACCACCAATCCTGGATCAGTTCTGCAAAATAGTCCAAAACTATTAAAGTACATATTTAAAAAGCAGAGGAGTAAACCTAGCGTGAATGTGTGGTACTTGAGAAACCATGGTGAGTGTAGAAATTGATGAAATACATTGACTAACTTCATCAACTATGGAGTGTTGACAAAATCAGAATGATAACATATCGATGGCCATTAACAATTGAAATGAGGGCAGAAATAATTAGAGAAGTGGTGGAAGGAAAGGTAAAGAGAGACAACATTCTTTTCTTTTTGAAGACAGAACAAATGAGAATAAATTTAAGCTTTGTCAGAAATTTTTATATCTGTGTACATATCTTAAGAAGTTAAAGCAACCATTGAAAAAATAGAAATGTAATCTGTAATTCCCAGACCAGAAGAAAAACATGAACCAAAAAAAAAAAAAAAAAAAACAAAACAAAACCCAGATCCACTCAGCGAAAGATGGAAACAGAGGAAGAATATAAAAAGTAACATAAACAGAAAACACAAAAATAAGGGCATCATATTCATGACAAAACGGTCTGAGTGTGGACGTCTCCCAAGCAGAGCTCGCTAGAAAGACTTGGACATGGGTAGTTTTTCGGGAGATGATTCCAGCAAGTGTATGTGAGAAAGGGAATGTGAGAAACCCGTTAAAATTGTGCTAGTGAGCTGGTGGGAGCTTTGGGCACTTGGGGTTCAGTTGCAGGGAGGACCCTCTCAAATTATGAGAACCTAGAAGTAAAATCACCCATTGTGCGGAGGAGGCACTGAGGCACGGCCCCGTTGACAACAGTTGCCTCCCTGTGGCTCAACTTCCCGTCATTTCAGCACTGAGCCTGTCTTGGGCAGAGCAAGTGTCTGCAGCACCTGAGAAGGCCCTCAAGCAAAGAGGAAGGAGGACATGAACATGGGAGCTGAGGAGGTCAACCTGCAGGGACATGCCTCAGCTCAGGAGGACTCCGGAGGGCAGAGGTGATGTGGAAAGTGGCAGCAACAGCATCTGCCACAATATGTAATAGAACTGAAACCATCCACTTGAGAGATGATCAGATTGGCTTGAAAAAATAGCCACATGTTGCTTACAAGACACCCCCAACAAAATTAAAAAGACAGTTTCAAAATATGGGGCATGAAAAAATGTACTGAAGAAAAATCTTCACACTTGTGCATAAGAGCAGGCACAAAGGTGCTTGCTGGGACAATGATTGTAATGGCAACAAATCAAACACCCTATGTTCATCGAAAGGAGAAGAGCTAAATAGATTATAGTCACATAAGGAACCCTGCACGGCATCTATAAAAGTCAAATGGGAAAATCCTGTGAAAACACTGCGCCACTCTAATCTAGTTAACAGAAGGACTTAGCAACACTGTTCGTGTTTGCAGATCACTTATATTCCAGTATATTTCACTAATTTAATTGTCTTTTAGTATAGTTCAACATTTTTGAACTCTTAATATTGCCAAAAATTTATGATTGAGTAATCATGAGCTTTCCCTTTAATTGATTTTCCATCAAAAGTTTTTCAATAAAGAACAAAGACTTTTAAACAAAGATATTCCCTCTTTGAAAAGTCATATGCAGAAAGACATTCACTGGTTTTACTAATAGTTAAAACTTAATTGTTCTACCAAACATTCAAAGAAGAAATAATACCTATTCTCCTAAAGCTATTTCAAAAAATAGAAACAGAAGGAAAGCTACCAAACTCATTCTATGAGGCCAATATTACCTTGGTCCCCAAACCAGGCAAAGACCCCAACAAAAAGGAGAATTACAGACCGATTTCCCTAATGAATATGGACGCCAAAATCCTCAACAGGATCCTGGCAAATAGAATCCAACTGTAGATTAAAAGGATTATCCATCATGACCAAGTGGGATTTATCCCTGGGATGCAGGGGTGGTACAACATTCGCAAATCTATCGGTGTCTTAATTTTATTCAGAAACAAAAATTCAGAAATCATATGATTCTCTCAATAGATGCAGAAAAAGCATTTGACAAAATACAGCATCCTTTTCTGATTAAAACCCTTCAGAGTGTAGGAATAGAGGGTTCATTTCTCAAGCTCATAAAAGCCATCTATGAAAAGCCTACTGCAAATATTATTCTCAATGGGGAAAAGCTGGAAGCCTTTCCCTTAAGATCAGGAACACGACAAGGATGCCCACTCTCGCCACTATTATTCAACATAGTACTAGAAGTCCTTGCAACAGCAATCAGACAACAAAAAGGGATCAAATGTATCCTAATCGGCAAAGAAGAAGTCAAACTGTCTCTCTTAGCAGATGACATGATACTCTATATGGAAAACCCAAAAGAAGCCACTCCCAAACTATTAGAAGTTATAGAGCAATTCAGTAATGTGGCGGGATACAAAGTCAATGCTCAGAAATCAGTTGCATTTCTATACACGAATAATGAGACTGAAGGAAGAGAAATTAGGGAATCCATCCCATTTACAATAGCACCAAAACCATACATTACCTTGGAATTAACCAGAGACGTAAAGGACCTATATTCTAGAAACTATAAATCACTCTTGAAAGACATTGAAGAAGACACAAAAAGATGGAAAAATATTCCATGCTCATGGATCGGAAGAATTAACATAGTTAAAATGTCCTTGCTACCCAGAGCAATCTACACTTTCAATGCTATCCCGATCAAAATACCGATGACATTTTTCAAGGAACTGGAACAAATAGTCCTTAAATTTGTCTGGAACCAGAAAAGGCCCCGAATCACCAAGGAACTGTTGAAAAGGAAAAACAAAGCTGGGGGCATCACAATGCCGGATTTTAAGTTGTAATACAAAGCTGTGATCACAAAGACAGCATGGTACTGGCACAAAAACAGACACATAGACCAATGGAACAGAATAGAGAACCCAGAAATGGACCCTTGGCTCTTTGGGCAACTAATCTTTGATAAAGCAGGAAAAAACATCCAGTGGAAAAAAGACAGTCTCTTCAATAAATGGTGCTGGGAAAATTGGACAGCTACATGCAAAAGAATGAAACTTGACCACTATCTCACACCATACACAAAAATAAACTCCAAATGGATGAAAGACCTCGATGTGAGACAGGAATCCATCAAAATCCTGGAGGACAACATAGGCAACAACCGCTACAACATTGGCCAAAGCAACCTTTTTCATGACACATCTCCAAAGGCAAGAGAAACAAAAGATAAAATGAACTTGTGGGACTTCATCAAGATAAAATCTTCTGCACAGCCAAGGAAACAGCCAAAAAAACTAAGAGGCAGCCCACGGAATGGGGGAATATATTTGCAAATGATGCTACAGATAAAAGACTGGTATCCAAGATCTACAAAGAACTTCTCAAACTCAATACGTGAGAAACAAACAAACAAATCATAAAATGGGCAGAAGATATGAACAGACACTTTTCCAATGAGGAGATACAAATGGCTAACAGACACATGAAAAAACGTTCAAAATCATTAGCCATCAGGGAAATTCAAATCAAAACCACACTAAGATACCACCTTACGCCAGTTAGAATGGCAAAAATCGACAAGGCAAGAAACAACAAATGTTGGAGAGGATGTGGAGAAAGGGGATCCCTCCTACATTGTTGGTGGGAATGCAAGTTGGTATAGCCACTCTGGAAAACAGTGTGGAGGTCCCTTAAAAAGTTAAAAATTGAGCTACCCTATGATCCAGCCATTGCACTACTGGGTATTTACCCCAAGGATACAGACGTAGTGAAGAGAAGGGCCATATGCACCCCAATGTTCATAGCAGCATTATCCACAATAGCTAAATTGTGGAAGGAACCAAGATGCCCTTCAACAGATGACTGGATTAAGAAGCTGTGGTCTATATATACAATGGAATATTACTCAGCTATCAGAAAGAACGAGTTCTCAACATTTGCTGCAACATGGAAGGCACTGGAGGAGATAATGCTAAGTGAAACAAGTCAAGCAGAGAAAGACAATTACCATATGATTTCTTTCATCTGTGGAACATAAGAACTAGGAAGATCAGTAGGGGAAAAAAGGGATAAAGAAAGAGGGGTAATCAGAAGGAGGAATGAAGCATGAGAGACTATGGACTCTGAGAAACAAACTGAGGGCTTCAGAGGGGAGGGCGGTGGGGGAATGGGGGAATGGGTGATGGGTAGTAAGGAGGGCACATATTGCCTGGGTGTTATATGCAACTAATGAATCATCGTACCTTACATCAGAAACCAGGGATGTACTGTATGGTGACTAACATAATGTAATACAAAAACATTAAAAAAAAAACTTAATTGTTCTGCGTAAGTAAACAGTTGCAAGTTTTCAAAGGATGTGGGCATTAAAAATAAATGTTATATGAAAAACCTTATGAAATAGTATGCACACATGATTCTAATGAAGGTGTGAGAAAGAGAGGGAAGGAGGGAGGGAAATAAACAGAAAAGTAAAGTAGAAAAAGCAAAAGAAAAAAATTCAAGAAACAATTGTGATAACAGAAAATGATGAAGTAAGTCAATTATCCTAAATGCCTATTTTTTATCAGAGCAGCAAAGAAATGAAATACTTAATTTTAAATATAACGGAAGATATGCAAAATTTCTATGCTGAAAACCACAAAACACTGAGGAAAAATATGGGGAGAAAATGAATAAGTAGAGAGTTACATAGTATTCATTAATTAGAAGGTTCAATATTGATAATTTTCCCCAAAATTGATCTATAGATGCAATGAAATCCCAATCAAAATCCCAGCAGAAATTTTTGTTGAACTAATAAGTTGATTGTAAAATTTACATGAAAAGGCAAAGAAACTAGAATAATCGAAACAATTTTTTAAAAAAAGAACCAAGTTAAAGGACTCAGCATGACCTGAATTCAAGACTTTTTATAAAGCTCTAGTAATCAGGATAATTGGTATGGATGAAAAGGATAGACACATAGATCAATTGAACAGAATAGGGAGCACACAGATAGGCTCACATGTAAATGATCAAATTATTTCCAACAAAATTGCAAAGGTAACTTAATGAGGGAAAGACTAATCTCAACAAATAGTGTTGGAACCATTGGACATTTGTGTACAAATAAATAAATAAATAAATAAATAAATAAATAAATAAATAAAGCTGCCCCATATCTTGCACCATTTACAACCACTAACTCACAACCTAAATCTAAAACGATCACATTTCTACTAGAAAACACAGGAAAAATACTTGTGACCTTGATTAGGCAAAGGTTTCTTTCTTTCTTTCTTTCTTTTTTTTTTTTTAATTTATTTGACAGAGAGAGAGAGAGCACGCTAGCACAAGTAGGGGGAGTAGCAGAGGGAGAGGGAGAAGTGGGCTGCAAGCTCCCTCTCCAACATGGGGCTCTTTCCCAGGACCCTGGGATCATGACCCAAGCTGAAGGCAGATGCTTAACCGACTGAGTCACCCAGGCGCCCCTAGGCAAAGGATTCTTAAGCACCAAAACCATGAGCCATAAAAGAAAAAAAATCAATAAATTGAACAACATCAGAAGAAAAATAAGATAAAACCAGAGAGAGAGAGAGAGACAAACCCTAAGAGACTCTTAACTGTAGGAAACAAACTGAGGGTTGCTGGAGGGGAGGTGGGTGGGGGATGGGGAAACTGGGTGATGGGCATTACGAAGGGCACATGTGTAATGAACACTGGGTGTTGTATGCAATTGATGAATAACTGAACTCTACCTCTGAAACTAATGATACCCTATATATTAATTAATTAAGTTTAAATAAAATAAGATAATTTTGAAAAAGAAGTAAAATCCCCTTTGCATTGGAGGACTCCATTAATAAAATTTAAAAAGTGAGCTGCTGACCAGAAGAAAATACTTACAAAGAGCATATTTGATAATGAACTTGTGTATAAAAGATATAAAGAGCTCTCAAAACTCAATATCAATGAACAACCTTATTAAAAATGGGAGAAGGGTTTATACAGACACTTAACCAAGAAGATGTATGGATGGAAAATAAGCACATGAAAAGATGTTTCATCATCATTAGTCAGTAGAAAAAAAGCAAATGAAAGCCACAGTGAGATAACACTACATGCTTATTAGAATTAAGTCTTAAACAACACCAACGAATTGTTAATTGGAAATACCAAGCAGGAATATGGAGCAACTGGAATGCTTATACACAGCCAGTGACCATGCAAAAGTTGCAACCACTTTGGAAAACAGTTTGGCAATTTCTTATAAAGCAGAACATGCATTTACAATGTGACCCAATGATTGCACATCTAGGCATTCATCCAAACGAAATAAACACTGAGGTCCACAACAAGTGAATGTTTACAGTGGCTTCATTCATAATCACCAAAACTGAAAATGACCCAAATGACCTTTAGCCAGTAAATAGATTAGCAATCCAGTACAATCACAACTTGGAATAGCTCTCAATAACTAAAAAAATCAATCACTGATACATGCAACCTCATAGGTGAATCTCCAATGCATGATGATGTTAAATGAGAGAAAGAAGATTCTTGGCAACCGAGGTGCCCGTGGTTGGAGATTCTGCCCGGGGTTGGCCCTGTGCTTGCTTATCCCCGGAGTGGCCACTCTGCGCATCCTAGGTTCACTAATGGGGGACAAGGAAAAAAGGGTTGTCCGTGATTCATATCGTGGGGTTTGATGGAAAGAGATAGGAGTGTCTCTGGAGTTAATCATCACTAGGTGTCAAAGCATTTGGAGAACATCGATCAAGGAAACATTTTACTGACTGATGTAAAATCACTGGGTTATGCTCATCTGCTCCTGCTAGAAAGTTATGCAGTGTGTTATGTAGCATAGAGCATGTACTAATGTGGTGCATAACAAAAACAATGAAAAAAGCTAAAAGAAAAGAAAAGAAGATTCAAAAGACGAATGCTGTATAACTCAGTTTATATGATTTATGATGAAAAACTAGGAGAGAAAGCCAATCTGTGATTGTCAGGGGTGAGGCTGGGTGGAGGGCTTGGCTACAAACTGGCATCAAACTGCTTTTCAGGGTCATGGGACTGTCTGGTATTTTAATTGTGTCGATGGCTACATGACTGTAAAAGCTGGTGGACAGAATCATACATTAAAAAGGGTGACGTTTACTGTGTATAAACTATGTCTCAATCATTGATTTAATTTAAAAAGTACTTGAAAGTTTTCTTTTAATTCATACGTTCAAGAGGATACGCGTTCTCACATCTGAGTGGCAATGCACAAAGAACCCGAAAAGGGCCTTCATTCGTCTGGCTGGGGACAGTGTGAAGGCAGGAAACCTCGGGTGTGAAAAGGCTCGTTTCCGTGGAAAGGCTGAGAGCGGCAGACCCTAAAGACACAGGTTGAGAGCCTGGAGGGAAGCACCCCTCTGTGGTACAATATAGGAAAGGTATAAGGATTGTAAGATCTCATTAGGGTGCCCTGTGTTTTGAAACCATTGTTGGAGAATCTGCAGTGAGAACAACAAAAGTTCCTCAGTAAACCGAGGAGAGGAAGTGAATTAAAACCATTCCAAAACAGTCATGCTGGTCCTTTTAGCAAGGAGCTTAAGTCAATTCAATTCAATAATACTGTACCCTGGGCGCCAGCTCTATGGAGAATACCATTCCTACAGCACAGTCCCCTTGGTGGGGTGGGGGGGGGGGGAGGTGAAAGCACTCAAGAGAGGGACATCCTTTGGAGGGCTGCCCCGTCCTCTGTCTGCTCCTGAGGACTCCGTAGGGAAGCTGCCATCCTTAGCAGATGAACGAGCCGGAGATGCTCCGGGCTCTTGGGCAGCTGACTGGTCCACACTAGCAGAAGCTGAAAGTCTTCCTCTGAACTTACTCTTCGAATTGGCTCGAACTGCATTCGTTCCCTAGAAGCTGGAAGGGTGCATATGCCCAATATTACCTATGAAGGGGATACAAGGACGCCTCAAAATGATGTTGGATTCTTGAAAATCTCAGCAAATGTGAAAGGAAGCCCAAGGAAGTGTGTTTGTGAAGACAGACAGAGGCCACTTTAAAGATCTCCACACCCCACACACCCAACAGCCTCACCTCTGGTGATCAGAACTCCCACATAGTCATTCAGTACGTGTCTTACAATCCCACAGACACACTGGAGGCCCAAGCACAGAAATAGAATGACCTGTTAAGGTCTAGTTGAATAATCATGGATAAAAAGTAAGGAAAAAGACCTAACATTTTACACTGAACTTTTTAATAAGGCTAAAATCTCTCAGTCTATGCATAGAAACTGGCAATGCTATGTATAATGGATGGTTTTTGCCACCAAAAGTCTATTAATGTTAATGAGAAAGCAAATGCATATCTTTATAAACTAAGTTTGAAAAGGAACCGCTTACTAAAATATTCACAAAACAGCACGGTTATATAAAACTGGAGAATATTAAAGAATTTAAAAATCTACATTACAAATGAAAATGGGAAAGGCACTTTATAACCCACACAAGGTACTGAATTTCAGCAAAGTGAGAAAATGAAGCAAGAGAAGAGAAATCATAGCAGTAAACATTCATTATGAGCTGGAAACTTGAGAAATTATCTATACTGCTGCGGTCTAAGCCACCTCTTTCCTTTTTGTCCTTATTTCCATTTAGGTGAACAAAAAAGAAACTTCTACAGACAATCAATTGGATCGCTTTAAATATTGGTTAGTGAGATGAGTGTAAAGTTCATGGAGGGGTGACCAGGATGGAAAACGTAGACCAAGGGAATGCTTACATCAAGGTCAAGTTCAATAGTTCCTACTGATTTTTTTCATAGGGAAACTTATGAACAGTCTTGGTTAGTCTATTGTATAAACCCTGAAATGTGGGGTTTCTGATTCGTAATTGCCAAAAATGCAAAGAACTCAAGTATCTTGCAACTGATGAAAGGACAAGCAAATTGTGGCTCATTCCTACAATGGGATCGTACACAGCAATAAAAATGAACAAACTGATACATGCATCTAAATGGGAATGTAGCCTGTTTCATAGAACTGATTCCATTGTTCACCCGTCTGTGCCCAAACATAGACTGATGTCTCTTGGTGAATAATCATAAAAATAGTAATGACACAGAATCACGTCATAGGAACCCCGTGCTTGTTGTATGCCGAGGGTACTTCTAAGTGCTTATGTATACTCACTCGCTTCACTTTAAGTCTCCATGAAGTAGGTCCTGTGATGATCTTCATTTTTTAGATGAGCAAATCCAAGAAAAGAAACAGTCATTGACTTGCCCAAGGCCACACGGCCAATAAGTGGCACAACCAGGATTCAAGCCCCTACTGGCATCATCTAAAGTCCTCGTCCACTGGAAGTCTGTGCTTCTTATAAGAGCTTGACTTTTACTGAACTTCCTACGTTTTCTTTGGTGGGACAGAATTCCTTGCTAAATGCTAAATCATGTTGTAACAGACAGATATGATATCCTCTAGGAGGGAGAGGAAAACGCATGCCAATCTGACATGAGTGCTTCTGGGTTTGCATAAATTACAGTTTATTTATTACGGATTGCCATTATGGTTTTCGTTTCCTTCAGAAATACTAGCTTGCCTTTACAGCATAGCTCACAGGTTCCCAGACGAATATTCCATTGCGCTGCAGATCACCCAATAAACAGACACGGTGACGGAGGGAGAGGTGGAGATTGGCTCTAACCTTGTTTCGTTCTGTGTCAAGCAGAATCTTCAGTGAAACTGGGAAAAAGAAATGGCCTGCGTCCTAAACCAGCAGGTGCTACAACTGTCCATAGAGTCAGCAGTGAGGCCAAGCGGGGGACCTGTGCCCATGGGCCCACGTCCCAGCTCCTTGAGCGCAAGAGCAAGGGAGAAAGCGTCACCTCCAAACTGTCACAAAGTGCCTTCCTGCCCTTCGTGTAGTCGTGTCTGCCGGTCCCCAGGCACAGAAGGCAGGTGCAAGAGGAATTGTTTGAGTAAGAGAAAATTGCAATATGATTTGAGGATTCTTTTCAAGGTATTGGGTTTTTTGTTTTTACTGGAACATACTGTTTTTACATTAAATGGTAACGATACAGAAGCAATGGAGGGAGACTGGAGAACTCTGAAAAAGTTCGCAGGCTAGAAAATCAAGAAAGAGGCTGATTTTGGTGCGTCTTTAAAACTACATTCCTAGATTTGTGGAATGAAAGAACTAAAAGCTTTTTCACGGAGTGAAAAAGATGAAGATGAGGCAGATGAAAAACAGAGTCCCAGGGGATTCACTGACTTGCAAATTGTCACCCTGGAAGTTATTTCTTGAGCCATTCCCATTTGAATACAACTCAGACACCTCAAAAATACTACCCACAGGTAAATATTTTGCAAATAAATGTGTAAGAGGTGAACGAGGAGGAGAGTAGTATAAAAATGAGAATTGGTTCAACTGCAGCAAAGAACTGAAGTCTGAGATCTTGGACAAGTCAAAGGACAACGACTGAATCTGCTAGTTGCCCCAGCCTGCCAGGATACAAGGAGGCAACGTGGGAGAAGAAAAGCAGGTGGGTGCATCTTCAAGCCAGCTGTGTGGGTTTGGGTCAGTCCCTACCCCCCCCCCCGGAAAACCAACAGCCTCTATCAAATGAACCTACCACTAATGCCAGCTTGCTTGCCTGCCTTGCAAAATTATAGCATGGATCCAATGACATAATCTATGAGACTTTTAAAAATAAGGTGCACTGTACAAATGTTAGTTCTTAGCATTGGGACTTTATCCATCAATGCGCAGGGAGGACAAATCAGGGAGATGGCATTCCTCCTATTTTAGATTGTGAGGGTTGAACCCAGCGTGGCAGTAAAGCAGAGCGACAGTTATGTATTTGAGGGAAGGAGTGCTTTCTCCTCTCTCCTTCCCCTTCCCCTTCTTTTTCTTTTGAAGGGTGGCCCTGAGGAGCAAGAATTGAGTTGATCCTATGCCCTGATCCCTGAACATTAGCATCAGTGGAGAGAACACTGGCTTACTTTTAGTATAAATTGTTCCCTTTTCAACCCCATCCCAATCCCATTCCCTGACCTTAAATAAATGAATCCATACTTAGTTATTTCCTCCGTACAAATGTCTAAAGATCATCAAAGTCTGCACCTTCTCACACCAGAAAAGAACCCTCAGGTGCACTCATTCCCCTCCAGATGTCCTATCTCAGCTACCTTCGACTAACACAGCGGTATTACCTAAAGGTTAGCTGCAGATAACTGAAGGTTGCCAATGTTCCCCTTCATCCCTCCAACGATAGTTATTATGCTTCTTTTAAATATGTGTTCTTCATGTCAAATTAGTTTTTATTTTACCTATTAGATGTTGTTCCCATGGTTGCTTGTTTGACATTTGTCTCGTTATTTTCCCTGTGAGCTCCTCTTTATTCCTTGGGACAGTCCACTGCGTCAGCTAGTGCTGTTGACTGGGAAAAGGCCCAGTAGCTTGGCCTTCTTGCTGGGCTTGAGAAGTGGGAGGAGTACTCCTCAAAACAGGGATTCCCTCCTAAATCTGACCCCATCGAGTCATCTTCTAGTCTATTATTACTATTATTATTATTATTATTGTAAGAACACGTAACATGATATCTACCCTCTTAAAAAATTTCTAAGTTCACAATACAGTGTTGTTAACTAAAGGTTCAGTGTTATACACCAGATCTCTAGAACATATTTACCTGGCAAAATGGAAGCTTTATTTATTTATTTATTTATTTATTTATTTATTTATTGAAGAACAACTCCCCATTTCCCCTCCCCCAGCCCCTGGCAACCACTATTCTACTCTGTTTCTATGAATCTTACTACCTCAGAGACTTCATCGAAGTGGAATGATGCAGTATTTGTCCTGCGACTGACTTACTGCACGTAGCATGATGTCCTCAAGGTTCATCCACCTTGTCCCATAAATCAGAATGTCTTTCTTATAACATTCCCATGTATGTATGTATCACATTTGCTTCATCCATTCATCCAATGGATATTTAGGTTGTTTCCATAGCCTGGCTATTGTATATAATGCTGCAATGAACATGGGAGTGCAGATACCTTTTCAAGATCCCGATTTCAACTTTTGGGTAGATACCTAGAAGTGGGATTGCTGCATCGTAGGGTAATTCTATTTTAAATTTTCTTAGGGGCTCCTACCATTTTTCATAGAGGCCACACCATTTTACAATTTCACCAACAGTGTATAAGGGTTCCAGTTCTCTACATAGTTACCAACTTTTTAATAATAACCATCTCAACAGTGTGAGGTGACATCTGATTGCTGCTTGGCTTTGCATTTTCCTGATTATTAGTGACATTGAGCATCTTTTATATACCTTTCAGACATTTATATCAATTTGGTAAAACACATATTCAAGTCCTTTGCCTAATTTTTAATTTATTTTTTGCTATTGAGTTGTAATAGTTTTGCTTGTATACTTTGGATATTAATCCCTTATCGGATATATGGTTTGCAAATATTTTCGCTCATTCTGTAGATTGCCTTCTCACTCTGTGGAAGTTTCCTTTGCTGTGCAGAAGCTTTTTAGTTTGATGTCATCCCATTTTTCTGTATTTGCTTTTGTCGCCTGTGCTTTTGGTGTCAGATCCATGAAATCATTGCCGAGACCAATGTCATGAAGATTTTCCTCTATGTTTTCTTCCAGGAATGTCACAGTGCCAGCTCTTCTATTTAAATATTTAATTTTTTAAATCTGTAATTTTGAGTTGATTTTTGTGTATGGTGTATGATAAGGGTCCAATTTAATTATTTTGCAACTGGATATCCAGTTTTTCCAAGCTCTTTTAATGAAGAGACTGTGTCTCATTTTCTCAACTGTGATTTCTATTCTTTCAACCTATTTCTCTTCTTGTGGCTCCTGTGACGGGTGTCTGAGAAGAAACACACAATCTATGCCTAGCTGACCTTCTTTTTCCACAGTCTATATAAAGAATCTACTAGAAAATTAAGCAAATATTGATTTTCATGTCCAAGAAAAAATAGTGCTGGTGATTTAATAACCATAGATTTAAGCTGTAGAACTACTGAATTGATTTGTTTAAACATAAATATATCCACTTACTAAATTGCCGATAATCTGTGTTTGAGCGCCAAGTGCAATGCGCACTTATGTTGGTATCTCAGTATGACTGCCTCGGCATTTGTCCCCAGGACCTCTGTATGGGCTGGGTCTCATCATGCAGAGTGAGAACACAGACATTTCAGTCTGCTAAATTTGAGAAAATGTGCTTCATCCTATTGTTAAAAATGAAATTCAACGGAGTAAATTTTGAAGATCTTCTTGACTTTATCAACAATCATAAATTGGGCAACAACCAATCCAGCAGACAGAAAGGATCTCCAAGGAGCTGTATAAAATGAAAAACTTTTATAGGAAAAAGGAGGCAGAAACAAGGAAGTTATACTAACCCAAAAACTAGGTTAATTTTTGCAAGATCACTTTCCTTTAGGGGATAACAGGGTCCATTAGAAGGTTACATAAATAGTGATTAGGTGATTCTTGATCGACTGGTTTAAGATTTCCTTTCTGGGAGAGTAGAAATTCTAATTAAGTTAAGTCTCAGTATGATGACATGAGGCTAAACAAAGATAACTCCATTTGGGGCCTGTTGTCTTGTTTTTAACGCTATCGAGTTTCTGAATATATACTTGTCAAATTCTTTTTTTTTCCCTTACAATCTACCATCAGCAGTTTTATTTCTCTCCTCAAATCGTCTTTAAAAATGAGAGGAAAAAAATATGAATCAAAATCCTGAAACATCAGAGGGCAAGCTAAGGGGCATTCCCATGGTTGGAGGGTTTCTGCCTTGTATGACCTCTGGGAATTGTGTCTGATTCCTGGGTGGGTTTTGGGCTTTCCTTAATCTTGGGCATGCCTTAGTCACTTCTTACTCTCCTGTTATTATAATTATCTGTAGCATAAATATTATAGTAGTGACACTAATGAACTAACTTCTATTACTATGAATACAGCAGAGAGAATTCTGTATCTTTTTTCACTGGAATATCATAAAATAAAATGTTTTCATATGTATTACTACTTGGACTTCATAATTTTTTTTCATAATTGTTTAATATTCTATCAAGTTAACATACTATATTTTATTTTCTACTGCACCATTTTCATATATATTTTGTTTATACAATTTTAATAGCATTTCAAAGATTACCTCTTAAAAAAGATCATTTTTTTGTCTTTCCATGGATTAATCCCTGAGGCAGGTTTTAGATAAACTACCCAGTTTCCTTCCACAGACTTTACGAATTTACTGACAGTGGCCATGTATGGGGAGTAAGTTCACTAGCTTTTCATCAAAATTAGTCCTTACTCTTTTAGGACTTTTGTCAAATTAATAGGTACAAAATGGACTGGTAACCACTTCCCAAACATGGAAATAACGACTCCAGCCTGAGTCAGAAACAGAAAGAGACACTGAAGCAGAATTTTCTCTACTGGAATTTCTATAGATGCTTCTGTAAAAGTTGACCCAATGGGTCATATCATTGCATCTTGTTCCAAAAATATGGATTCAGATTGGATGTATGATTGCCTTCTTTTTTTATTATTATTATTTTTTTATTATAATAATATTTTCTATTACATTATGTTAGTCACCATACAGTACATCCCTGGTTTTTGATGTAAAGTTCCATGATTCATTAGTTGCGTATAACACCCAGTGCACCATGCAATACGTGCCCTCCTTACTACCCATCACCAGCCTATCCCATTCACCCACCCCCTCCCCTCTGAAGCCCTCAGTTTGTTTCTCAGAGTTTATAGTCTCTCATGCTTCATTCCCCCTTCTGATTACCCCCCCTTTCTTTATCCCTTTCTTCTCCTACTGATCTTCCTAGTTCTTATGTTCCATAGATGAGAGAAATCATATGATAATTGTCTTTCTCTGCTTGACTTATTTCACTTAGCATTATCTCCTCCAGTGCCGTCCATGTTGCAGCAAATGTTGAAAAATTGTTCTTTTTGATAGCTGAGTAATATTCCATTGTATATATGGACCACATCTTCTTAATCCAGTCATCTGTTGAAGGGCATCTCGGTTCCTTCCACTATTTAGCTATTGTGGACAATGCTGCTATGAACATCGGGGTGCATATGGCCCTTCTCTTCCCTACGTCTGTATCCTTGGGGTAAATACCCAGTAGTGCAATGGCTGGATCATAGGGTAGCTCAATTTTTAACTTTTTAAGGGACCTCCACACTGTTTTCCAGAGTGGCTGTACCAACCTGCATTCCCACCAACAATGTAGGAGGGATCCCCTTTCTCCACATCCTCTCCAACATTTGTTGTTTCTTGCCTTGTCAATTTTTGCCATTCTAACTGGAGTAAGGTGGCATCTTAGTGTGGTTTTGATTTGAATTTTCCTGATGGCTAATGATTTTGAACATTTTTTCATGCGTCTGTTAGCCATTTGTATGTCTTCACTGGAAAAGTGTCTGTTCATATCTTTTGCCCATTTTATGATTTGTTTATTTGTTTCTTGTGTATTGAGTTTGAGAAGTTCTTTGTAGATCTTGGATACCAGTCTTTTATCTGTAGTGTCATTTGCAAATATATTCTCCCATTCTGTGGGCTGCCTCTTAGTTTTTTTGACTGTTTCCTTGGCTGTGCAGAAGCTTTTTGTTTTGATGAAGTCCCACAAGTTCATTTTATCTTTTGTTTCTCTTGCCTTTGGAGATGTGTCATGAAAAAGTTTGCTGTGGCCGATGTCGTAGAGGTTGCTGCCTATGTTCTCCTCTAGGATTTTGATGGATTCCTGTCTCACATCGAGGTCTTTCATCCATTTGGAGTATATCTTTGTGTATGGTGTGAGAGAGTGGTCAAGTTTCATTCTTTTGCATGTAGCTGTCCAATTTTCCCAGCACCATTTATTGAAGAGACTGTCTTTTTTCCACTGGATGTTTTTTCTTGCTTTATCAAAGATTACTTGCTCAAAGAGCCAAGGGTCCATTTCTGGGTTCTCTATTCTGTTCCATTGGTCTATGTGTCTGTTTTTGTGCCAGTACCATGCTGTCTTTGTGATCACAGCTTTGTAGTACAACTTAAAATCCGGCATTGTGATGCCCCCAGCTTTGTTTTTCCTTTTCAACAGTTCCTTGGTGATTCGGGGCCTTTTCTGGTTCCACACAAATTTAAGGGCTGTTTGTTCCAGTTCTTTGAAAAATGTCCTCGGTATTTTGATTGGGATAGCATTGAAAGTGTAGATTGCTCTGGGTACTTAACCTAAGTTAGAATTTGAAGCAAAGACATTCCAAAAAAATGTTTTAAAATCCTCTGTAACCTGACCTTCACAAATACCAGCACTGAATGGGTTTCCATTGTCCTTCCAGGAGACTTACCTCCAAGGAGCTCATTTCTCTTGTTTTGTTTCATTTCTCTTGTTATATTAAAATCAAACTCCCTTAAAGAAAATCTGTTTGAACTCTCTGGAGTATTGTGTCATTTTGTAATTCCAGAAGAGGGGATGATTTAAAAACGAAATGCATACAATTGTGAGATGATCGTGAAGGTGCCCCGAGAAAGGAAAAGAGACCTATGGATGGAGCCTAGAGATGCACTCAATATCCACAAAGCAAACGTGCTATGGACACAGTGATGGCGTTCATTATAGAGATAATGATGACTGTTTTTATTTTAATATTGTGTAAAGTTTAAATAGAAAGCACAATTAAAAAGAAAAAGAAAGCACAATAGCTCACGTGAATTTTCTCCAAAACTTGACTTATCCCCCAAATTTTAGGAATGCGAGGATGTAAAATGTAGCCCTGTCACGCTTTGTTTATTCCATTTATCAAATCCGTAAAATCTAGACATGAGATCTACCAGGTTTTCCTTCCTAATAGTGAAATTTGTCCACTTCCCAATCATCAATTTATCTAAACTAAAACCCTACTATGGAATTGATTTCCATATCACCAGTCTTGGCCAGCCTTGGGAAAATGTGTTAAGTGAGAAGGTTTCCTTGGGGCGCCTGGGTGGTTCAGTCGTTAAGCGTCTGCCTTCGGCTCAGGGCGTGATCCCAGCGTTCTGGGATCGAGCCCCACATCAGGCTCCTCCGCTGGGAGCTTCCTTCTTCCTCTCCCACTCCCCCTGCTTGTGTTCCCTCTCTGCTGGCTGTCTCTCTCTCTGTCCAATACATAAATAAAAAATCTTTAAAAAAAAAGTGAGAAGGTCTCCAACCATCCCCACTTGTTTTCCTTGGCCCCTTCCCCCTCACTTCTCAGACTTAACACCTTTAGCTTTTTCTTATTTTTGTACAAATATTCATAACCACTTTGAAGTTTTTAGCTTTACTGAGGTATCATCTTCTCACAGTCCGCTAAATCGTATTACCTCAGCTTTACTGAGGTGTCACGTGTACCAAGATATTGTACACATTTAATGTATACATCTTGAAAAGTATGGAGATGTGCGTTCATTCATGATACGGTCATCACAACCAAGTAACCACATTATTCATCATTTCCAAAAGTTTCCTTGTGTTCTTTTTTTTTTTGTAAGAGTATTTAGCATAAAATCTATCCTCTTACCATGTTTTAAAGTATACAATACTGTTAACTATAGGTGCTATGTGTCCAGAACATCTCTAGAACTTACCTTACGGCACACATTGAAAATACATTCTACTTTTGACCCTGCTCCACTGCAGCCGGTGGTCATCTCTCCTGTAAGCATTCATTAAATTCATTCACTCAAAGAACACATAACTGAGGCACGACAGTACAGGGACAGAGTAGGAAACCAATGATCTGAACTCAGCACTCGGTACAATAGTTGCTCAGGCGTGTAAGCCTTTTTGAAGATATTTAACTTCTCTGAGTTTCTACAGGGATAGATATCTACAAAGCATAGGTTTGCTGTGTGGAGCAAAAAGAAAATATGTAAAGTAGTTTCTAAATTGAAAAGCTTTGTCATTTTCATTATAATCACGGTCAAAGCTCTCGAAGAGTTGCATTCCCAGAAGTAGTCTGATGTTTCTTACTATACTAAAGCCTGGCTCCAGAGTCAGCTTGTCTGCACTCACATCCTGTCCCATTGCTCAGTAACTCTACCATTTTGGGAAATGAGTCAACCTCTGTGAGCCTCAGTTTCCCCATCTATAAGATAGAGATAACAATAATCTCTACTTCTTGGGCTGTTATCAAGACGAAGTAATTTAAATAAACCAGTGAGCACTACCGTGCCTAGGCAATCAGATTATCTGCACACGCTGGCTTTCATCATTATTGTTCTTCCTACTACTGAATTTCAGACATTTCTGCAGGAGAGATTTTTGCATCTTGGGCCACTTTCAAAATTTCAAGTCATATCACATAAAATTTCCTACTCTGCTCCATTAACATGAAATGGCCAGAAAAATACATGTCACAGTTCATCAGGAGTTATTAAGAAAATTGTTCTTTTTAGGATGGCAGGAAATTGCCATATTAACAATAGTAGCCAAAGAATGCCAGCCCATCCATATAATTCATTGTCTGTCTGAATCAGGATATTTCGGAGAAAGGGGAAGCATTTCTGGGAAAAAGGAATGATGATTAATAAATGTGTTGGGACAATAGGTACAAATGAGGGCTGTCTTGAACAAATCAGACATATGACCACTGAGCTGTCAGCTTATCCTTCTAGATTCTCTCCCAGCATCTCCCAGGGCAAACCTTCACCTGAAACACAACCAGACCATTCATCACCTCCTGAACGTTCCCCCACTGCCTTTCCTTGGAACAGCCTTAGAACTTTCTCTCTGGCTGCAACATCTCTTTGCAAAGTCTGTCTATCAAAATCCGACCTGGTGCCCACTGTCCATCTCCAAAATGACCCTTACGGAGAGAATGCCTCATCCCTTCATCCAGCTGATCTCCCTGCTGTGACTCTCGCTTGTATTCTTCGCCTCGCTCATGGCGTTCCCGTGTTCTTCTTTGCATTATGATTGTCCCTGAGCTTGTCAGCTCCTTCATATCCATGTGTTTTCAACAGCAGTCTGTGTCTTATTTGAATGTAACACTTAGCATCACATGTGGCAGGTGGCAAATGCTGGAGGAATACTGGGCAAACGAATAAGCCAAGTGCCTCTTGCTTGAAACAACAGTGAACACGAGGTTGGCTTTTTCCTGATGCTCTACGCCCAAACTTCAGAACTCCGTCTCAGGCACACCACAAGATTGACCACATTTTTAAAAATCGTGCTCATGTTCTTCACTTTCCAACACAAAATCTCTAAAAACACACAACCTCTCTGAGCTCTGGGAAGTGTTTACTGTTCTGAGAATAATGGGAATTTGGATGGAATTAAGCATTTTCTGGGAGAGAAATGATCCAGTGTGATACACTCCATTTCAACCAGGGATTTTATGCGATTAGCAAGCTGTTTAATTTCATAACAGTCCCAGGAAGAATTAGGGTGCTGGAGAGGCTGTGACAAAGGCGACTACTGCAAAGATTTTAGAGGGTAGCATGTGCTTGCTGCTGAGGGGGAAAGGAATGATTCTGACCATTGTAACTTTGCAGGCAAGATCTGAGCATATGAGACGTTGTTCATCCAATGCTCTCCAAATCCTAAGCCATTGGCTGGAATGATAGATGACACCGGCTAAGATGAGCAAATGTGGAACATTTACGTTGGGTTTTATGCATTCGATCTACCAGAGAGCATCTATCCCAGCCCTCATCTCAAGCACCACGCCATTGCCCACATCCATCAAGCTAATGATCTAGCTCTGCAGGGAGCAGATGACTCTGGGGCCACACATCACATTACGGTTTAAAGATTCAATGAGACACTTTCTGATCTGAGTCAAAATACCTACAAAACTCAAACACGGCAAAATGGCTTCATCCAAATAGCCAACTACAAATGTCACACGCTGGGCTCCGAGAGGCTGACCGTCCCCCCAGGAACCTGCTCGTCTTTAACTTACCACAGTCCAAAAGGAATGGGCACGCACTACAGGGTTAAAGCAGGGTACGGAACACATGATGCAGCCTTCCCACAGTCTGCTAAATCGTATTACACCGAGACGGGTTCACTGTGGCATTTTAATAATTCTCAAGCAAAACCATGGCGCCTAATCATGGTAATTTGACAGTACAAATGCCCACCCATCACTTCTGGGGAAGCAAGGACATCTTCGTTGTCGAAGAGAAGTAGATCTTCGTCATGTTGCCTCTTTTGAGTCTCTAAGTAGCCTTAGTTGTACAAATGTCTGGTGAGGGAGAATTCATTCTCCGAAGGAACGGTTATGAGTAATCCAACACTTTTCTTAGGGGTTTCACACCTCACTCTGTGCTAAGCAGCGCTATTCACCAGGAATTGGTGAGTTACCACTTTGCATAAAAAATTCTAGCGCTTGTGGGTAAGGAGGGCATTGAATACCCCACGTTTGCTCCCCCAAATCTGACTTCACAAGCAGAGTGAACAAGACATGTTCCTAACAAGGGCCAGTAGGAGGAAAAGCAGGAAACCCTGAGATGAAACTGCCCCGAGCAAGAGCAAGCTTAGCCTGGGGCCCAGACCTAAGATCCAGGCCTGAGTGCTCCTGGGGGTTAACTCACGAATTCAACCTCATACTGACTTCCAGAAGCATCTTGACATTGCTGCGGCATCCCGGAATGGGGATCACAGCAGATGAGGGCTCTTCCTCTCAATCAGGGAGGTGACCACTGTTCTTGGAAAGTTTGTGCACTTGTCCTGGGGAGAAGGCGCCTAGGCTTCACAAAATTTTCAGATATGTCATGCTCCAAAAACACTTTAAGAACAACTGCTCTAGGGGCGCCTGGGTGGCTCAGTCAATTAAGCATCCTACTTTTGATCTCAGCTCAGGTCTTGATCTCAGAGTCATGAGTTCAAGCCCTGTGTTGGAGCATGAAGCCTACTTAAAAAAAAAAAAGAATGCATGCTCTAAAGGCAGTGTTGATCAAGATGAGTTTTTTAAATACCAAACTGATTAGAATTAGACACACTAGCAAGGACAGTGAGCAGGACCCTTCAGAGAGTGAGGTCGTGCTCTGAGAGATGAACTTGGGACAAGGCCTGCAGGTCAGGGAGGCAGGAGCCATTGGAGGACCCTTCCATTTGGCAGCATAGAAACCAGGGGACGCAAACCCAGACTTCCTGGTGCCAGCCCACAGTAGCACACAGAGCTGCTCTGCATTTCAATCAGGCAGGAAATACTGCAGGTACGTTCGCACGGCCAGGGAGGTAGCTGTGTATTTGGCACATGTCCCTCCTTGACTCCGATTCTCCGGTTTCAGCCAAGTTCTAATCAATGTCTGTGCCTGGTTCCAGGAACGGTGTATTTTCTTCCTTTTTGTACAAACGTTTCTGTAAAACCAAATACAAACGTGTATTTCAAACACGTTTCTGCTTTTGAATAACTTTGATTGAACAACATTTTTCACGGGCCTTCTAAATTGCTGCCTCCTGCTTGTCATTTTAAAAAGAGGGAAAAGTAAAAAGGAAAGAGGAAACTAACCAAACTCACAATTCACTGGGAAGAGGGTGCAAGATGACGTGTGGTAAGTTTCTCCCAGAGACCAAGGCAGAGGCACTGAGATGTGCAACCCTGCGACAAGGACCAGGCTGCCAGGTGCCCAGGAGCCTCTCAGAGCAGAGGGCTTCTCTCGGGGCTGCGGGAGGGAGCAGAGACCGAGTCACAGGGCAGGAGGCACCCACAGGGTCCCCGGCGCTGCTGCCTTCCCAGGTTTCATCTGGCAGTTTGGCGAGTGGCAGAAGTACTAAAGAAATGTCCCCGGACCTAACAGACTCAGGCACTTGCTTAACTGAGCCCTAGAAACCCAAAATTGTTTGTCCAGGGAAGCCATCCAGAAGAATCCAGTGGAGGATTTGCGAGGTGTCACTTCCTACTCACCTGTAGCCCTGCAGCCCCAGGGTCTCGATCAGGAGAGAATAGGTGGGAGGTGGGCGGTGCCCAGCATTGTATCAGATGCAGTGCTGCGGTGCTCCTGGGGAAACCAGAAAAGGACCCCAGCCCTGGGCTCAGCAGGCAGTCCCCAGAGCTGCACTTCCCATGCGTGCATGTTAGACAGATACCCTCAAGATGCGGTTACGTGGGGAAAGCCAGCTGCCTGCACATTCATATCCTCTGCCTTCGCGGCCTTTCCCAAGCCCTACCAAGTGACCTGCTCTGAACTCTTGAGTGTGAAGTCTCTTCAAGAGAAATCCCTTGATATCAGAGTTGACCCGCCATGACGCCATTACGTGGGCGTTCTCCTACCTGACCTAGCAAGTGGCCTGGTGGCATCTTCCAAAGATGCCCAAGAGTGAGATGTCCCCATTGCCTGAACCAGGAGCAGAGCCACGTATCTTTTGATTCCTAGTTACTCAATTTGATTCACAGGTATTCAAAATTGCCTTAGTTTGGGTATTTTCCAGAGCCAGAGAGCTACAATACAGTAAAACCTCAACTATATGAAAATCCAGGTCATGAGAGATCATTCAGGACTTCTCCTCATGGTAGAACGCTTCGAATACAGTGGGAGACGTGCCGATGTGCAAGCTAGTGGTCTGGTTCGATTCGGCGCTTCTTCGCGGGCGCACAGCATGTACCAGGCCCTGCGTTACCACTGGAGATAAAGCCACACGTAATCCAGCCCTCTCCGTGTAAGCAGAGGTAGTCACTGAAATGAATACTTGGAACACAGGGCAAACATGCTGTAAATTCCTTCAAGAAGGGACATGGGCTTGGAAGGGAAGTGTAACTTAGGGCAGAGGGGTGAGTTTTGTTTCTGAGGAGGAGATATCTAGTTTTGAAGGAACATCTCCCTTACACACAGGATTCCTAAATCTTTCCATGAAGGGAAACTTGTGGGGGGCGGGGAGAGACAGACAACAGGGAAATGGCCTGGAGAAATAAAGATGAGCAGAAGTATGACAAAAATCTGAAACAAAGGTCCCTTTGTGTGTCTACTGTAGATTTCCCAGCATTCGAGATACTTCGATCAAAGAGAGAAAAAGGTGAGCAGCTGGACAAGCAGAGGGTTGACTTCGGGTGGCCCCTCATCTGCTCTTCTCGAGCTGTGAACTCGGGGAAGCTACCCCCTCTCCCGCCCCCATAGCCTCATCTCAAAGCGATGACACTCATAGGGACCCTCCCGTGGATGCCATGAGGATGGATTGAGGCCAACCTGGGGAAGTGCTCAGCGTGGGGGAATGCTCGGCCGATGTTGGCTATTATTACTCAGTGGTTACTGCAGTTATTGTATCAAGAGGAGGGTAATAGGTGATTTCCTTGTGATCCTTTACCTTCACAAGTTACCTAGCCTAGGACATCCATGCAGCTTGGACAGGGTGTCCCCAAATAACTGCCAAGCTGCGGAGACTGGGAGATCCGGGGAACATGCTCTGACATGGAAATATGTGGTTCAAGACGAGACTGAGCCCAATGGGTCACGCTTATTCAATCCCCTTGCCCAGTGTGGGGTCTACCTGTCACCCAGAGGCGAGAGGCAAGCGAGGAGGGCCGTGGCCCCAGGCACTGACAACAGGGTCTGCTCCTCTCTGTTACCACAGCTATGCACCTGCCATGTTGGCTTCATCTGCCCATGAAATGCAGCAGCCATAGTGCCCGTGCGACAGGTCCGTCCCCGAGCCGTGCTGCACAGCTGCTTGGACACATTCCAGAAGCACCACGGTTACCTCGCTGTGCTTGTCAGGAGGGCTGCTCTCTGCATCACACAGAGGATGGCCCTTCCTGAGATGGAGGGCAAACTCTATGCAAAATCCAGTAGAGACAAAACCCGTGCGTTATGGTCTCTGCAGTGGGCACACTGAGCATCTATGCCTTGCCTCCTGGCTCCTTCCAGAAAAGACCCAGTGTGGTCCATGAGTTCTGAAGGCTGGGGCACGTGGCCTGCCTGAGAGTCAGTGCTGGGTCACCTTGGAATCAGGCAACGGGACGACCACCCCTCCTCCCTAGTGGGCTGCTCAGGGTGTTGTGGGTCTGGCACCCACTGAACTGTCCAGGGTGCCCCTTAACATACCATCCTAGTCGGAAGGCCAGGTCTAGGCACAGAAATTAAATGAAAACCAAGACAACACGGCCCAGTGTCTGTCAGAAACGAGCCTCCCAGAACTTTCTGGTGGCCTGTTCCCAGGAGCCTGTGACCTTATCTTGGCCACACCCAACTGGAGACAGAGAAACAGAATGAGGTGAACAGAGGAATGGGTCTGTTACACTTTGAAACCAACGCATGACTTAAAATCCAAACACTATTCAATTCCTACTGAATTCTGTGTCGGAAGAAACTGAATCAATTCAATCTGTCTCTTTCAGTTATGAAATGTTGGCTGTATATTTCTTTAAGGAACTTTTGTTGGATGATTTTCTTTGACAGCTGGAAAGGCTTCAGGGAAAAGTAAGTATTGTGGCCTATTCATTTTTATCCCACTTTCTTCCTTGAAGGCTTCGAGCGAGAGTTAGCTTACTCACTGTCCCCCAAAATACGAAGTGTTCGGGTTTGTGGGAATAGCTTGGTGTCAATTATTAACCCCCGTGGGACACCCTCTCCCCCAGACTAGGCCCTGCCCATCACACGCTCACACACCACACACAGAACAACACCCAAATGTTCAGAGCAGTCAAGCCTACTCACTGCGATCTGACTTCTGCGGGGAAATATTTCTTCTTTTGTACCAAGTGAAAGAGGTCTCTGGCCAATCTCGAAGGTCTTTGTTAACAAAGATGTTGGGTTATTACAGCCTGGCTAAAAATTCCATTTTGGTATAATGCACACATTAGCTAAGGGGATCTGGGATCAGTAAAGACACAAAGTTGCTTATTTGGGTGTTTTGAAAATTTAGGTACATATCTCTAAATGACTTCATATGAAAGACACAACATCGTAAAACCAGACAAGCCCTAGAGGATCTCAGCCTTGGAATACACTTTCGTTCCCCACTGAGGTGAGGCGCCCAGGCCATGCCAGTGGGATGTGGTCAATGGACAATCACAGAACGACACCATCCTTGTGGAACTTTCCCTCTAGGAAAACCTGGGAGCCCAGCTCCTTGTCTCTGGTTGGCAGCCCTTCTAGTCCCTCCAACACTGCACAACCTCTGCTGTCTTGCACCATCCGCTGCCACGGTTGGCACAAGGTTGGCTTGCAGAGGCCCGGGCAATGGCATCCACGCAGACCCCACAGTCCTCAGCCATCTCCCTGCACTGAGCCCTGATGCGGGGGCTAGTTTTCACACCATCACTGGTGTTGAGTGACAGCACAGACGAGCCCCTCCAGCAGGCTCCTGAGGACACACAGGGGGCACTGTGCACTCTTGGGATGCCATCCACAGTGTGAGCAGCCATATAAGAGAGTGGCATGGCCGACGTCCCCCACCGCTGCTGAAGATAGACAAGCAAAGAGACTCTCCCCGGGCCAGCTGATTGGCCACACTGGCGGTTGGAACTGTTGTAACATTGCATCAAACGCACTGCCCTTTACGAAGTGTGAAGATCGGCCTGGCACAGGCTGTCCTTCTAATGCCAGGTTACAACCTGCAGACCCCTGGGACACCGACACCAGAATGGTGATCTTTAACTGGTGGTTGAGTGTTATTTTTATTTTGACTAACACGCATGATGATAAAAATAATACTAAACCATGAGCTAAAGAAAACCAACACTGATTGATTCCTTCAGTGATAAAAACTCACTGATTTTTTTTTCTAATGCCAAATACAGTATTCTTTGGGAAAAAGTTCTGTTTCAGGTTTTGGTGTCTTTGCCTTACTATCGCCCTGGACAGGTGTGTGTTCACCTTTGTCCTTCCCTGTTTCCTCATCACCTACGTCAGGTGATGGACAGGATAGCTCATGACCATGAATCAGCCAGAGAAGGATCTGAAGGGCCCAGTATGATGGCCTTTGTTCCCAAGAGGTGGTGTGGTCATATCTGGGGAACATGATGAAGACTGACAGCACTCAGGGGCCCCTCTATGGATGACAGCTCCCCCTGTGTGCCAACCTTCTCCCTTTCCAGCGTGGGACCACCTTGCGCCTTTGTGCCTCTTTGCTCCTGTTTTTCTCCTGATTTTATCAGTATCTTCTCTAGATGCCTGAGTCCAAGACACCCTTCTCTACACCCCTGGCCCCTCTGCCCATCTTAGTGATACTGGAGAGAAGACACTAAATAACAACAGAAGCCAAAACAATACAGCATGATCTTTTCAGGTGTATCTTCTTCTCTTTAGAGTTTATACATCTGAAGTTTATCTTAACTTGACCAGTGATTTCAGATTTGGCACCCCAGCCATAAAAGTTCGTGAATATCAGCTTTGCAGACTCATGGACACGCTTGGTGAGTTTCTCCCTGGAGTTATGCCCCAGCCGGTTATCTGCCCCAGCCGGTTACCTGAGCTGATGTGTGGAGCCCAGAAAATCCATTCTCTGTGAGCAGGAAATATCTTTCTTGCTTTTTTTTTTTTTTTACAAAATTGACTTTAATTAAAGATTGAGTTAAACAAATAGTATTAACATATTAATAATATTTAGTAATAATATAGTAATAATAATAATAAATTTAATATAATATATAATAGTATATTAATGATGTATAATATATTACATAACATAAAATTTCTAAATGTAGACAATTTCTGGGAAGAAAAAACTCCTGGCAAGAGATCCATAGGCTCTGTTCTTACTAGTATCAAATGTACTCATAGTTGAGCGGCAGTTATGTCCAAATACTTACTGAAGCCTTGTTTTTATTTTTATATGAACTAAATGAATTCAAAGAGTCCAGAGAAGGTTAAATTATTTTTTAAATAATTTAGATTTTAACTGATTCAGTGTTCATTTCAAGAGGGGGGAAATGCACTTTTAACAGCTTTGTTTACTGAGGAAAGAAAAGGCAGAGGGTCTCCTACAGTTTCTGTCGGAAACTTTACGGAGCACCCTGAGGAAGGGGAGGTTATAATTTACCCACATTGGGATGAAAAGCAAACAATCGGCCTTACAGAGGAAGGCGGCTTCCTCGGGCCTCCTGCTGTCACTCGGAAAGGCCCACAACACGCAGGCAGGTGAACCCCGGGTGCTCCCCGGAGGCCGCACCTGGGGCCGAGGCTCTAGCGCCCGCTCTTGCGTCCCCGCTGCCAGACCAGCGAGGGGAAGCCCTTTGGTTTTACCTGTTCCGCTGTTGGGGGGAGAGACGGCACCTGAGAAGAGAAAAGGTTGTTGTAGGTCACAAAGCTGACCTGTTTTTCGGAAAAAAGAGCCAAGGAAAAGCACTGTTTCCCCCGAGGGCCCTGCGCTGCAGACGGGAGGGTCCTGCTCTGGCTAGGAGCAGGGTGCAAGGGCTGACGTCCGAGGGAGCCTGTGCCCCGGCACTGCCCCAGACAGCTCTGTTGCCCACCTGTCTGGGGCGCTCTCCTGCTCTCCCAGGATGAGGACCTCCTCTTCTGCTTCCCATTGGTCACTCTATCCCGAAAATGCTCGGAGGAGGCCTGGGGTACCCAATCATGGTGAATTTTGTCTCGGACAAAAACAGGCCCAGGCTAGGGCGATAAAAAGTTTCCGAAGCAGAGGGTTGTGATGGGTGCACAACACTGTGCGTGGAATTTATGTCCCTGATCTGTATGCTTAACAACGGTTAGGATGCCAGATCATATATGTATATATAAAGCCACAATGAAATGACATATATGATATATACCATATAGAATATATAAATTGTATATAATATAGCATATAAATAATATTATATATCATAGATATTATTATTCATAATATGTAAATTATATGTGAACATACAGTATGCTATATAGTATTATATATCATATATAGTTATGGTATACAATTATAATATTATATATGATTATATATATATAAACATAACTACAATAAAGATGTTCTTAAAAAGTAGGCCAAGCAATAGGACGGCCAATTGAGCAAAATGAGAAATTTACAAGAAGTGAAAAAGCAAAAACTCTCAGAAACTGTTGCTCCCTCTGAGAAAGGTATGCACCCTTTGCCGGAATAAGCCAGGATCTTGCTTGCACATCAAAAAAAGAATAAATTCGACATCAAATAAAAAGAAGACGGTTTCCTAACCAGGTTTGTCCCCCCGAGAACCACGAGCGTTGTCAGCATTCCGTAAGATGACAAATCTTTCTCCCCTCACTTAGCGTCTCCGCGAACTGCCGTGAACAGACGGCTGTAAAACCAGCTGCATGGAATGTTTCTTATGGAAAAACAAACGAAAGGAAGAAAATCAACACCAGTAAGACGTGAGCCTATTAAATTGCACTGAATTTTACTTCCAGTTCAATTGATAATTTATTCTCTAGCCTCCAAATTAGCAGACGGTGCTCAGCATCGGAAAGAGACGTCTGTCGAGGTGGCAGCTCGCAGCGGAGGCCAGGCGGCCGCCTTCAGGGCTGAGTCCTCAATTTCAAAAGCCATCAAGGCAACACTCGATATTTTATTTCCCGACTTTTTTTTTTTTTTTTACCTGATTACACTAAAAAGGACCCAGGACATTTCTTCCCAAACGTGCACATATTATAATTCTCCACAGTTTGCTCTCCAATAATAGCAAACTCCGTTCTGCTATTAGAAGAACATTAGAAGGCGGCAGACGATGCCTATTTCAAGGTAGAGCTCAAAATCCAAATGTGACCATGTGTTTCTGGCCAGAAGGTTATAAAGCAGAGATGTATTTTAAACCAGTGGATGCCTCAGACAACCTTGTCTCTAAGCGTGTAGACAGATTCGGGAACCAGTTTAATTTTAGCTTCGGCGGCTTATATTCAGGAGAGATGACTAGCAGCCAGGTTCTCACTGGATTTTCACACCGGTCCCGTTAGGCAGGTGACATTATAATCCCCACTTCACCCTTAACAGTGATGGGGCACACTGAAGTCATTTGCTCAAGGTCACCAGGCCAGTGAGTGGGAGGAGGGAGGAAGGCTAACTTTGAAGTGCTGTCCACCACCCGTCGGTGCTGCCTGGCTGCATGGACTGTTCTTAGCAGATAGATTATGACTGCCTGCAAGTTCTTGAACAGTCTATGATTTACTTGGAGTTTTTAAAATCCACTAGGGCTTCACCTCCTAAAGGTATTTATTTTTTTAAATATTACATTGTATATTATAACTATAATGATATTATAATATATGTTATGTATTACATATTAAAGAATATATTATGTTGCTATTTTTTACATCACATATAAATATATTATTTTTATTTTCAATGGTTTCAGCGTGATCAAAGAAAGTCCCATTATGCGTACTACTTTCATTTGTTTATTCTGTTTTGCTTTGGTCATAAACAATTTGATTATTAACCTCATCCGTCTTCTGAAGTGTGATGCATGACTTTGTTTAGATCTTTATTTTATTCTAGATCCCTCTCTGTATTTGAAGGGAAAGCACTTAACTGTCCTGGGCGTAATGAAAACAGTTTTATCTTCATCCTTTGGGTGTCTTACTTGGAAACGCCATTTTCCCCACCCCCTTCCTCATATTAGCAAGTATATCTAGTGGACTGACACTCCATGGGGGGGGGGGCGGATGTATCCATTTAATTTATGTAACAATAAAACACCGGTACTCATGCTTCTGAAGCCCAAGCCCTTGGATGCTCTTCAGTTGACACCTCGGAACATCACCCCTCGGAGCTTCTAAATAAGCCCCTGCCTCACTCCTGACAAAGCCGCACTGTGTCTGTCACTTGCTAATGTGAGAAAGAAAGAAGGGTACACAGGGACACACTGCCCATTCATCCCACGAGGCTCTGGAAGCTCTGGCTTTGCACTGACCTAGAAGGCTGAGAAGCAGCACTGCCGGACGACATTAGCTCATCTCCCCAGAGATAAGCCTCACAGACTGCAGACTACAGTTTAGTAATATGCTGTCCGCTTTTATTCATTAAAAAACAAACGCTGTCTCTCCTGAGCCAGACTCCCCCTCCCCCTGTCTGCCTACCGAAAACTAGCAAGGAGAGATTGGCCGGTGTGAGCTTCCATGGCATCAGCAGGAAAAGGCCCTCATGGTTGGTGTAGACCTGCCCTACTCAGGGTTCAGGCAGATTCTCTCCTGTTCTGTCTGTCCTCCAGAAGGGCATTGTTCTCCCAACTGGAAGCCAGAAGCCCAAGCTTCAGGCATGGGGTCTTGCTGGGCACAGGCTGTCACAGCGTCCTCTGTGCGTGGCTCTGGGCTGTGGTGCCCACATGCCCTCGATGAAGGAGGCTCTCCTCTGGGCCAGACCTGCTCTCAGGAATGCCCCTTAATAGTCTGGGCTGACACATCGAGGAAGGAAAGGGTCTCTTTGCCGAGCTGGGTGCTGGGTGCTCATGCTTCCCTTGGGATCCTTGTGGAGAGGCCTGGACTGTCCAGACGAGAGCAGGTGCACCCCCCCCCCCCACGGCACCTCTATGAGGCAGTCGTCTGCGCCACTCTGAACATGACCTAAGAGTTAGAAATCCATAAGGACTCTGAGAAACAAATTGAGGGCTTCAGAGGGGAGGGGGGAGGGGGAATGGGATAGGCTGGTGATGGGTAGTGAGGAGGGCACGTATTGCATGGTGCACTGGGTGTTATATGCAACTAATGAATCATGGAACTTTACATCAAAAGCCAGGGATGTACTGTATGGTGACTAACATAATATAATAAAAAAATATTATTATAAAAAAAAAAGAAATCCATTAAAAAGTACAGACCCAGGCTTTGCTTTTGCTACCAAGAAATCCTGAACCAAATTTAATGTTCAATAGAAACTCTATGATCCTTTGTTTGTAGTATCCTCGCTCTCCCCCTCCTGCGGTATGATCTTGAACTTTTGTCTTCATCTGAGTGACTCAGCTTCATTTATCTGTTCTTTCTTTCTTTCTTTTTTTTTTTTTAAGATTTATTTATTTACTTGAGATGGGGGCGATGAGGAGCGGGGGGGGGGGGGGAGGAGAAACCCAAGCAGACTCCACACTGAGTGCAAAGCCCCATGTGGGGCTGAATGTAGACCACAAGGTGGGGATCAATCCCCTGACCCTGAGATCAGACCTGAGCCAAAACCAAGAGTCAGATGCTTCAACGACTTCGCCATGCAGGCGCCCCTCATTTATCTTTTCTTATAAACAGAATCAAGTCTTTGAGAAAAGAAACCAACGGAAAAAAATTAAATAAATATCAAGTCCCTTACTTTCTCAAGATTTAAAGGAAATGACAGTTTAGCCCCGTGTGTCGGGCGCGAATGAGTTAATGACTGAACTGCAGCAGCACATCTGAGCTCTCTGGCTTTCTCAACGTGAGAGGAATGTGGATGCTTCCTCTGGTTCCAGAAAAGAGCCGCATTCCCACGTGGGTGTCCTGTGGGCGGGGTTCTTCGGGTTGATTTCATCAGATCTGACTCTTCAAAGCTCATTATTCATTCATTTGTTAATTTCTTCATTTAACAACCTTACATAATGTATACTCTAAACGTGAAAAGAAAAGTGTCCTCCCAGAAATTGGAACCGAGTCCTGGGAAAGCAGAAAGAATTGGCTTAGAAAAGGATTTTGATTCCAGAGTGGACAGTGGTGAGGAACAACACAGGAGGGAGGAGGTGGCATCTGCAGAAGGGAGAGGGACGAGTGTGGGCTGAGACCAGAATGCTGGGGATACGGAGCGGGGACACATGACCTCTGCAGCTACCAGGCTTGGGGCACAGAAGGCCCCTGTCCCTGGTTTAAGGTTCTGCTGTCATCATCTTGACAAGTGGTCCTGCACGTTCATTTTGCACTGAGCCCCGCAAATTACACAGCCCCGAAGAGGGGTACATCAGGAACCGCTAAAAGCTGGAGAGATGCACTGTGGCCAGCCCTCTACGCTGGGGGCTTCAGGAACACAGTCAGTGCACCCGCCCAAAGCTCCCCCTTTGGTTGTGACTCCCACCGGCCTCCTGCCCTCCACGCCCGGGTCAAAGGCTGCGCTGATTGACTGTCTAGACCCACACACTCACCTTCTGCTCTGGGGGCCCCTAGGTCTCCGGTCCAGCCTCCCAGCTTCTACACCACAGGCCAGTGCAGAGGTGAAATGCAGAGAGATGGATACTGGGGTCTCAGGAAAGTCACCATCCACATCTCAGGCAGCGCCTGGCCGTCCATGTGTCCTGAGCGGTTCCATCTCCACGGCTGCTTTGCCCGCCAGCCCTGCCATCCCATTTTACCTGCCGCCCCCAGACCCACACTAGGACATATCCCTTCCTCCTTCATTCAGAAACGTCCTTCCATCTTCTCCCTCGTCCCCCCACCTGTCATTGTCTCCTTTTGGGGGGAAGCCACAGAGGTGTGGGGACATGGGGACAACCCCACTGCACTCAATAACGGCATCTTCACTGGGCAGCACACCTGGGTGCCCGCTCTTGCTCTCTTCAGTGTGTGAACTTCTCCCTCTTCTGGGATCATTTGCATAAGTTAATACACAGGTTCTGCTTCCTCTAATCGCAATAGATCAATGCCGACAAGCATACACACTCTCCTCCTTAAAACTTCTCCAGGCTCCTCTCCTTCCTTGAGCTGGTGGACCTTCACTACCCCAAATGCATGCCTTGTCTGCATGCAACGTTTTCTTCCCCTGTGACTTTATGCGGCTGTTCTCAGCCACAGCGCATGAGTCATGTAGCCCAGCTCACAGGTCCGCAGCCAGGAGTCAAGCACGGTTCCGCCTGACTCCAGAGCAAGAGAAGCAACACCCAACTAAGGAAGGGGTCACCAAACAGGCTCCCTGCCTACTTCCTTTTTTGCCTGCTGAAGCTTTGGTGTGGCCAATTGCATTGCTGTTAGCAAATATTCATTCTCCTGTCCCCTCTCCATGTGTGGCACAGACACAGCAGTAGTTTTGGGGGAGGGAAGGTGAGAAGGCCCGATGCAAGTGGGAGCTCCACAGGCCACCACGTGACTTTGTGCTCGGCTCTTGCGATCCTGTCCTCCCCCATGAGAAAAACACGTGTCCCGGGGGCCACTGGCCCAGAATGAGAAAACACCAGGGCAGAGCTGAACCCAGCAGTCTGGAGCCAAGTGCATTCAAGCCCCGTAAACATCAGCCAACTCACACTTCCTTAAGCAAGAAAAAGTGTTTGCTCCCAGAAGCCACTGATACTTGGGCTTCTCTGATGTATAGCATTATCACAGCGAAGCCTGAAAATCCATGCTCCCATGTGCCGACCTGTGACCAGTAAGGAGTAAAATAGAGCCGTAAGGCTTACAGGATAAGGGAAAGAGGAAATGCTAAGACCTTAGACAATTCACAGACTAAGTCAGCTTTTAGTGAAAGCTGTGTTTATAGACAAAACTTCCACATTTGCTTTCCTAAAAACACACCCCTAACTGGCTGATCCACAAATCCCCCCCCTGGAGACTGTCGGGAAGACCTTGTTTCCTCCTGTCCTTATGTTTACATAGAGGGAGCTCCATGGGAGTTCCAGTCCTGCCCCCAGACCCACCAGTCCTGCCCCCAGACCCAAGGGTCCTCATTCTACCCCCAGGGGAGGTGAACTGATTTCTGTTATCAGTGAAATTGAGAGGAGAAATCGGGTGCTCGATGAAGGCCCCTTTTTTTCCTTTGTTTACTTTCTGCACCTGCACAAGGTCTGATCTGGTCCGTTCTCTACCCTGCTGTAAGGGGTCTCCCTGGGAAAGAAAACTTAGTGACTAGGTGAAATGATAAGTAGAATTAAAGGGTGTTACATTCAATAAAAACCATATTCTATTTAAAAAATGCTATAAGGTGCCCAAAGGTAAAAAGAAAAAAATGAATATGGTACATTACTGAGCAACACCAGAAATAAAAACAAAAACAAAAACCCGACCACTTCAAAGATTCATAAACAGCCTTTCACCATTTAATCTCATTGAAACTTGATTGATTTAGTCCATTTTGAGAAAAGGGACACACTGTAAATTTACACCAGTTACAATGATGTAATGTAGCAAAACCCTTTAAATTATTCCATCTTCAAAAAAGCATAATTCATAAAAAATTCAAAAAGGGTTATTGGTGCCCAGTGGTTGGACACCTATATTATTTCTCAACTGGTTCCCCAGTCAGGGAGGAAAGACAGGGATATTAATTACTGGTCCTCTAAGATTTTTAACCTAAAATAATTTACTGTGACACAATTTAGAACAATATAAAAATTATGTCTGGGAAGGAGGAGAGTACTGGGTTTGAATCAAAGATCAACACCTTAAGGGGTAAGAAAGAGGCGCACCGCCCACCTTGGACCAGCATGGAGCCTACGTCTCAAAGACCCTTAGAGAGAGTAGATTTCCAGGGTAGGATCTGAAACAGGCTAAGCTATACAAAACTACCTTAAGTCAATTAAACGTGTGGCCATTCATCCTTCTGTGTTGGAGCACTGATCAATCTTAGCAAAAATAACAGCTGGAACCTTGAAAAGAGCTGTCAATAGTTCTCAACAGTTAATGGGACTGAACTTCTGCCAGAGATGGAAAAAAAAAACCATGTGTGCCGTTCAGACATACATGGTGAATTCGAAACACAGCCTCTTGCTGAGAGGACTAATAACAGTAATGAGCCACAGAAGTTTCTGAAAAGACCCATGAAAACAGTTGACAATTGCAGGGGGGAAGAGCTTAATGAATGAATTGCTAGTTGTTACTACCAATTTTCTAGGCTTTCACCAGGTTTTCATCTCTGGCGACACCTTGCAGCTCCCACATAACGAAGCCTGCGGGAGGTACGTCTCCACGCAGTGAGAATGTTTTCTAAGAAGGTTCCTCTGGAACATCTCAGGCTGACTCTGTGCAGAGGGGCTTTCCTCATCGGAGCCAACCTTCTTACCTTCTAGGAAGCGGCACATCCAGAGACTTTGAACAAAACTTTGTAAAGTAATGAAAAATTGTTTTTCCCCTTGTGTGTATTGTAGATAAATATTGTATAAATATCATAGAGAGTCATCCATCTATTTAGAAAAACCAGTTAGGCACATCAAATTGCTATAATTCTAGCCAACAGCGAAACTTCACACTGTAGTGATTTCTATACGTCTATCCAAGCAAATGTGTTCTAGTTGTTGGAAATACCTGTTAAATAGTTCAAAGACCTTTACTGTCTTCTCTGATCCTAAGAGTCTGTGGATCATTGATTTAAAGGGCCCTTCTATTAAATCCTGTCTAAATAGAGTAGGAACAGCAACCAAGACTCCTACAACAGTTGAATGCTGCCAGAATCGGGGCGGAAACCAACTCTTTTTTTTTTTTTTTTTTTTAATGATTTTTTATTATATTATGTTAGTCACCATACAGTACATCCCTGGTTTTGATGTAAAGTTCCATGATTCATTAGTTGCGTATAACACCCAGTGCACCATGCAATACGTGCCCTCCTTACTACCCATCACCAGCCTATCCCATTCCCCCAACCCCTCCCCTCTGAAGCCCTCAGTTTGTTTCTCATAGTCCATAGTCTCTCATGTTTCATTCCCCCTTCTGATTACCCCCCTTTCTTTATCCCTTTCTTCTCCTACCGATCTTCCTAGTTCTTATGTTCCATAGATGAGAGAAACCATATGATAATTGTCTTTCTCTGCTTGACTTATTTCACTTAGCATTATCTCCTCCAGTGCCGTCCATGTTGCAGCAAATGTTGAGAAATCATTCTTTCTGATAGCTGGGTAATATTCCATTGTATATATGGACCACATCTTCTTAATCCAGTCATCTGTTGAAGGGCATCTCGGCTCCTTCCACTATTTAGCTATTGTGGACAATGCTGCTATGAACATTGGGGTGCATATGGCCCTTCTCTTCCCTACGTCTGTATCTTTGGGGTAAATACCCAGTAGTGCAATGGCTGGATCATAGGGTAGCTCAATTTTTAACTTTTTAAGGGACCTCCACACTGTTTTCCAGAGTGGCTGTACCAACTTGCATTCCCACCAACAATGTAGGAGGAAACCCCTTTCTCCACATCCTCTCCAACATTTGTTGTTTCTTGCCTTGTCAATATTGCGGATAAGACTTTCTTAATTCATCTGGTGGTTTCCTTGGAAAATTACAAGCTGGCTGGCAAAGGAATGGACAATGGAGAGATGGGGGTTAGTGAAGCAACAGTGGGAACATTGCTCTCAGAGCTGACTTGTGTCAGATCCCACAGTGAACCTTGCTGGATGTACAAAGGGATCCTGGGGACCAGAGAAAAGGACGTTAGAAGCCAAACCAGTGCTCTAAGCCTTCCTTGGACCACTAGAAATGCAGGCATGTAGAGGGCCTCCATCTCTGATGATTCCACACTAAGTCCGTCGATGAGAACTATTCCAACCGGTTTCCAGGAAATGTCATAACCAAGTGGTGATGTGCAAATGATGAAGAATGAGTTTTTATCTCTTTCGAAGTAAGAGAAGTGAGACCAGAATATATTTTCTATTTTCATATTATACTGTTGAAAACATAAATCCTGAAAGAGAGGGGGAAGGAAAAAGAGGGAGACAGGAAGGAAGGAAAGAGTTTTACATATCTATACATAGGGATCAGATTCTGTTGTTGGGAGTGTAAGTCAGGAGACTTAAAATGTTCATACCTTCTGCTCCAGTAATATTATTTCTAGGAAATTCTCCTAAGGAAATAGTCATAAATATTAAGCTTTGAAATCACCTAAATATCCAATATTAAGGGGATAGTTAGTACATGTTTACTTTGCAGTTGCCAGCAATTATTGTAAAGAATTTATAATAGGGGCGCCTAGGTGGTTCAGTCAGTTAAGTCTCTGCCTTCAGCTCAGGTCATGATCCCAGGGTCCTGGGATCGAGTCTTGCTGAGCAGGGAGCCTACTTCTCCCTCCCCCTCTGCAGCTCCCCCTGCTTGGGCTGTTGCATTCTCTCTCTCTCTCTGTCAAATAAATAAATAAAATCTTCTTTCAAAAAAAAGAATTTATAATAATATGGAGGTTTCTTATGAAATTCGAAAGGACACACAACTGTGAGCAAATTACATTTTTAACTGTGAAAATGGACAGTAAAGAAACTCAAAGGAAATATATTAATTGAATGAAATCATGAGTGATTTTTATTTTCCTTTGTGTACATGTCTGGTTTTCCAAATTTTCTTCAAAGAGGAGACACTACTTTCATAATTTGTATGTATGTGAGAAAATTCTAAGCTGTTCCTCCTCAAGCTTCCCCCTCATCCAGAGGACAGTGAGCTGTGGTGTCCGCAATCGTGGTGGTTCCTTGGCAAAAGGGATTTTGCAGATGTAACGCAGGTTCCTAATCAGTTGGCTTTGAGTTAATCAAAGGGAGGTTATCCAGGCAGATGAGATATGAGAAAGGACCTACAGGGTTTGGCTTTTGTGCCAACAGAAAGTTGATACTACAAAATTGGGTGTTGAATGAATATAATGTAAGAAAAAAACCCTAAAATGTAATGTCATTCTTTCATATTTGACAAATGCAGATTTAAATTTCTAGTTGAACATGAATGAATAAGTTGCTAATACAACTCGGACTTCCGGTCATGTTCAAAGTCCACATATTTGTTCGAGAATATTTTTTGTTAATTTTTCATTCCTAAAGGCCTTCATCTGGACACGAGCAAATTTCAGAGTTTGCTAGATCAGAGTTTACATGACTCGGTTAGCACTAGCTGGGATCAGATGAAGGAATAGTTTATTCTTCATTCTTCAGAATAATAAAATAACTCACATAGGTTCTGAAGTACACTAAGTCAAAATCGGGTGGTATTTGAATTAATTTGGGAGTTGCAATAAGTAATCTGTTCTGAGCTCATGTTTTATAGGTGATATAGTTGCTCCGTGCCTGAGGCAAAAAAATCCAAGAATAACAAGACTTCCATGTAATTGTCACCTAAGGCAGACATTGTTGAAAGAAAATAAATTAGATTGATCGAAAATGTGGGAAGAAATACAACATTCTATTCTAGATTAGCTTAGCTATTAAAGGAAGCAAGGATGGTCATAAAAGGCAGATTAAAGAAAATCAATGTTGTCTTTGAATGTGTGTGACTTTTTTAATAGGTTTTAAGACATGATTATGTAAAGTTCTAGACTTTCGCAGCAGGAACTGGATAGTGAAATGCTGCTCAGAGGCAGCCATCCGTACAAACATCCGTTCATTGATTCAACAAGTATTTATGGAGCATATAGGATGAACTTGGTTCTACACAAGAGTCGAGAATAAACATCTTTTTTTTTTTTTAAGATTTTATTTATTTATTTATTCGACAGAGAAAGAGGAAGCCTGATGCGGGGCTCGATCCCAGAACCCTGGGATCAACGAAGACGCTTAATGACTGAGCCACCCAGGTGCCCCGAGAATAAACATCTTGAATTCAAGGAGCTTACAAGCTGCTGGAAGAGATAGAATAAGAATAAATAAATATTTACCCAAGAAGAGTGTTCAGAGAGTGGAGGAAGTGGTATGATGAATGCGGGTGCTGAGCGCCTACCCCAGCCTGAAGGTAAGGGTGCGTTCGGAGGTAGAGACGTCAGTGCTGGATCTCGGGAAGCAAACAGGGTGCTTTCAGAAGTCTCTCCATGCAGCAGAAAGGGTATGTATATAACACAGGGGAACAGAGCCGATGACTTATCCAGGATGCAGACGTCATTTGGTGAACAGGATTCAGGGTAGAGAAAGGCTATTGAGGCCAGGCAAAGATGGATCTGGGCGGGTAGCTGACCAACAGAGATTTCTCCCACGACACCTGTGCAAAGGCCACTATGTTTGGTGATGTTTTGTCATGAAGCATTATTGTGGCCATAGCTAAGAAATATGCTCCATCCTAGGAAACTTAGACTTGACCCCGAAGGAGATGGGGAGCCCAGCTGAAAGATTTGAGTCAGGGAAGGGACCTGGCAGGTTCTCGTTTAGAAATCTCTCTCTGGCGTTTGCAGAACAGTTGGGCGAGAAGAGAAGACAGAACTGGAGTGGGGGACAGATGCCATGGTCATCCCAAGCAAAACGGGAAGAGTCATTACTTGTAGCAATTGGGCTGAAGAGCCCTGGTGGCCTGGAGGGAATGACGTCAGATTTTAATACAAGCAAGGAAGAGATGTGGGGGCCTGAAGGCTCGCGTGATTTCATGATTTGGAGACCCTCAGCGAGAAGAAGGGGGGGTCTGATGGACTAAAGATGTTCTGTGGGACAGAGCAGATGTTAGCATCTTTGTTGTTGAGAGGAAATTTGCACGAACGACAGAGAAACAACTTACAAGGGACAGAGGAGGAGACTGCTGATTCAGGTGGGGCCCCGAGGAAGGTGCAGAGTGGGACGGAGCCTCTGGGCAGCGGGGGTGGCGGCAGAGCGAAGGACAGTGAGGAGGAAGAAGCCACGTGTGGCGGGCCCCAGAGAAACAGTGAGGAGGAAGAAGCCACGTGTGGCGGGCCCCAGAGAAACAGTGAGGAGGAAGAAGCCACGTGTGGCGGGCCCCAGAGAAACAGTGAGGAGGAAGAAGCCACGTGTGGCGGGCCCCAGAGAAACAGTGAGGAGGAAGAAGCCACGTGTGGCGGGCCCCAGAGAAACAGTGAGGAGGACGCAGGACGTGGGGAGCGAGTTAAAGATGCTGCTTGACCTCTCTGTGGGTTGTGTTCCAGAGATCCATTTAGAGACCCGAGTGAGGGCAAAGTTTTCGGAATTAAAGCTGTCTAAAGATGGATAAAAGGCAGTAGCAGATACGGAACTAGAGCCGAGAGAGACGTTTCTGACGTCAGCAGGGCAAGTAGCAAGGTTGGTAATTTATTTATTTATTTATTTAGGCATCTAATGAACAAAAAGCAAAAGCCTGATTGAGTTCCCCCAGGGGACGTGAGGGTGGCAGCGAGAAGGCCGGGTCTTCGCCAGAGACGGCATGCGTGACAGGTGATTGACAAGTCGGCTGAAAGGTGGTGAGCAAAGCCAGAGACAGGCTGGTAACACCAACCATCACTCACATCCTGGGGTCACTTGCCAGGCTCAGCAAATGGGAAGGCATGAAACCAGAAGGAAAATCAAGAGTGGAACGAATCAGAGCCTAGACGTGTCAGCACGAGAAGTTTCACTGGGAAAAGGTACCTTCAGCAGCTGTGGTTTTCGACGTGAGTGTGGAGTTGCAGCCATGCCCTGTGTGGGCTTGTGAAATGCGCTGGAGGAAAGGGTCATTGGAGCTGGCAGATTAGGAACAGTGAGGTCTTACGAGAGGCAAAAGTTGGGAGATAATCCAAAGGGACGTGTAACTTGTGGGAGGTTGTGACAAAAGCTAAGCAAACATCTAAATATTCACAAAACCCCGATTGAAAGGTGTGGTGTTCCTCGAAGCGCATACCTTCAATCTGATCACAAGGAAATGTCAGACAACCCCAATCTGAGGAACGTTCTACAAAATTCCTGACCAGCACTCTCTGAATGGGTCAAGAGCATAAAGACAAAGACAGACAGAGGACCTGTTACAGATTGACTAGACCAGGGAGATACGACAGGGACCTCTAGCACAAGCCCTGGGTTCAATTGTGGGACAGGTAGGACGTTTGCAGAAACACGCATGAAATCTGACAGAGTCCACAATCGAGCTAACAGGAATGGACCAGCGTTAGTAGTTTTCATGATCGGACTGCGGCCGTGCCTGAGGAGGTGCTGGGTGAAAATTACATGGGAACTCGGTGTTCTCTTTGCAACTTTCCTGTACGTTTAAAATTATTTTAAATTTAACATTAAAAGAAAGATGGGTGTGAAGCAAGCTGCCCATTTGTCCGAGGGAACTACAAATACTGCTGGCTCTTCCCCTCTTAAGCCATCTCATCTGGTCCATGATGAAGCCTTCTACACGAATTCTATTCTCAAGCAAATAACATTGCAGCCGGGAGCCCCGGCAGCCCTAGCTGCTTCCAGCACTGCAGTTACTGGCAGTCTGTAGCACCAAGCACAGATTCCACTTCAAAATCAGATTGGAAGATGCTGTCTTCATGCAGTAACATGCTGGCCATGATCAGGAGAGACCCTCCCAACAGCAGCAGGGCTGCCGTGGTTCACAACTACGTAAAGCACCAAGGACGTGGTAGGGAGAATAATGCCCCCCAAGCAAACGTGTCCACGTCCCAATGCCCAGAACCTCAAATATGGTAGGTTACATGGAAAGGGGGCATTTAGGCTGTAGATGGAATTAAGCCTGCTGATGCCCTGACTCTGAGCTGAGGAGATGATCGTGTGTTATCCAGACAGAGCCGGTGGAATCACAAGGACCAGAAGAGGAGGAGGGAGTCAGAAAAGAGGAGAGGACAGATGGCCGGGTAAGAGGGACTCAGTCCAAAGTTCCCAGCTTTGAGGATGGAGGAGGGGCCTGGGGACCCTGGGAACCTGGGCAGCCTCTGGACGCTTGCCTTGTTAGGCAAGGATTGTTCAGAAAGGAACACAGTCCTGCCAACACCTGGGTTTGGCCCAGTGAGACCCACATCAGACTTCTGACCTACAGATCGGGAGGATAAAAAAGTGTTGTTTTAAGACACTCACATCTGTGGTCGTTTGTTAGGATGGCCATGGGGAACCGCACGAAGGACCACGGTGCCCTAGAATTGTGTGACACTGTAGATACAAGAAAAACAGGGACCAAAGTTGGCAACAGCAGCACAAACCATATGTTAACGTCTGGGGAAAATTTCCTCTACCTACAGCAAATATGGGAACGGATTTTAGAGGATATTCTTAGAGAACACACCACATGTTGGACCCTCTGTAGCAGAAGCAGATAGAGTTCCAGAGTACCGACGGCCTTGTTCTGGAATGCAGGCATTTGCACCGACCAGAAATGGGCAGCCACCCAGCTCCAGTGCACATGGGTGACTGTCCCCAGGAAAGTGTTCTCATGCCAATCTTGACACTTTGGAGGGAGACCTTCACCCTGTGCTCACCACGCAGTCCCAGAACCTCACTGGAGCCTGAAGGCCTTATGTGAAAGACAGGCTGGGGCCCCTGGACTTGAGTGTCACATTGAAAATGTAAATGTGTCATTGGCATTTTGTATTCTATTTCTAAGGGACCGGTGGATGGCCAGTAGAGAGCTTCTGTAGTCACAAAGGCTTCACACCTTCCTACCTGTCCCGTGCTGATGCCACTGTACCTCCTGAGATCCCGGGGTGGCCCCCAGCAGGACAGCCTGCTTCCTTCCCTGCTCAGTTCACAGGCCATGGGTTACAGGCTTGAAGAGCTTTAACTCTTTGTACCTGCTATCAGCCTGCTCTTACTTATAACAGACCACCTGCCCCGCTAGCCAGTTTAAGCTAGAAAGGGATTTGTGAGAGGATGTCAGGGGTCCAGATAGACACCCACGCATGGACTTGAGAGCAGGAACGATGGCTGAGGCCACCCTGAGCGTCAGGCCCTATGAAGATCCTAGCACTAGCCACAGGACGCAGACCCCAGCTGCTGAGCCCCGGTGCCTCAGACCCAGCCCTCCACCACTGTCACGCCCAAACAAGAACGCTCGGCTGCTCCCCTTACAGAAAGCGCACTTACCAGACCCCCACGTCCTCAGAAGCAGAGTCACACAGACACATCCGGTCAGCAGGCCCAGGTCATGTTTCTGCATCCTGGCCCAAGGGCCGCTGGGAATGTGTTTTTCTGGCTTCTAGCATGGGGAGTTGGAACAGAAAATGGCAAATAACGATCACACTTCCTTTGTGGGAGCACCTCCTCTTTCAAAGGAGAAGAAGGAGAAGGAGAAGCAGAAGACCGAAGATAATTTAAACATACTCTTAGCAACGACATATTTAATCAGGCAAACCCCCCTACTTATAGGACAAAAACTCTCCAATTGCGTTAATAAACTCTATCAGCCTATGTGCTGCTTGCAAAAGACAGACGAAAAAATAAAATCATGCAGCCAGGTTACAAATAAAAAGATGAATGAAGATCAGTCAGGGAAACATGCAAAAAGGAAATCAGAGCACAATGACTACCAGACCAAGCAGAATTCAAGACAAAATGAATTCCATGTGACAATGAGGAGCACTGATATCAGTTTAAGGGATAATTCCAAATAAAAGGCAAACAGTCATGAAATCCTCAACAGACAAAAACATATCCTCAAAATCGGTAAAGCAGAGGAGATTGAAATAAAAAGAACATTTGACTGAAAACAACAGAAATGGAGTCGAACGTGAAATTCAGTGTGAACCAGACCACGCACGTGAAGCCCGGACACGGAACAGGAAGTGTGAACAACATCACGGGGAACTTAGGAGTACACCCTATCCGGCGGACTCACGGGGAAGGTGATCTGCTGACGTGTGTCCACAGGGTTACTACCAAAAACGTGACCTTAACTAAAGACAGGAAGAAGTTACTTATTAATAACAGCTTCAATAAAATACTTCCTTCCAGAGATTTTAAAACATCCCCACAAATAACTTTTGATTAAAATGTAAACACGAATACACTTTCTTAAAAATGTCTGCCCTTTTGGGGCGCCTGGGTGGCTCAGCCCTTAAGCGTCTGCCTTCGGCTCAGGGCATGATCCCAGGGTCCTGGGATCGAGCCCCGCATTGGGTTCCCTGCTCAGCGGGATGCCTGCTTCTCCCTCTCCCACTCCCCCTGCTTGTGCTCCTTCTCTCACTGTGTCTCTCTTTCTGTCAAATTAAAAAAAAAAAATCTTTAAAAAAAAAATGTCCTTTTCATTAGGGCTATAGGACATCCGCCTTAGCGCATATGGTTAAACCTGTATTTAAAAGCAAATCTTTTTCTTTAAATGCTTTCACTATTAGAAGAAGAAGCATAAGTCTACATGAACTAAGCATTTACTCAAAACAGTTATAAACTTTAGAAGTTGAAAAAATATGGTCCCGAGGAAGCTGGAGGAATGCAGTAGTGAAGAGCAAATCAGAAGCTAATGAATGAAAAGGAAGAAATCAGTAGAATAGCTAAAATAATCCCAAAGCTGATTTTTGAAACAGCTAGAAATAACACTTTAAAAATAATTTTTAAATACTTTATATAAGGAAAGCTACCAAATTTAAAATGTCAGGAAAAAAAGATGGTTTTCAAAAAAAAAAAAATTAAATCATCAAAATCAACTTGAGAAAAAATACAAAATATTTGTGGTCAAAAGTTTCCTCCAAAAAAGACCACAAATCTGAAACCCATATCTTGGTTGCCAGTATTTTTCTCCTGTAAAAGGAATCAAGGCTCCCTAGAGAAATGACAAATTCAAGGACAGAATGAGCCTGGCGCATCTTATAAGGCCAGAAAGTCAGGAAATGCTCCGGGAGGGGGGGGGAGGGGGGCGGAGAAGGCAACCCACAATGTCAAGGGATATGGAAGCCAACTAAAATCACTCCCAATGGCCAGAAACTGGGACAATTTGAACAACAAAAGAAATAAGGTACTATTGGACCACAACCCAAAATAAAAGATCGATATCTACAAGTCCATATAGATATAAATAAATAATTGAATAACTAAATAAAAGGGGGAGAAGAGACAAATCTGCCATGTAGAATTCCAAATAAATTATGTAGGTACTCTGCCCTCGAGGAGATGGCCATGGCTCCCCACCCATTAAGTGGGAGCTGCAGAGTGACTTCCTTCTGAAGACTGAAGAATGGAAGGAGGGGGTAGTTTTATGGTGAAGAAACTGAATGAGCAAGGCCTCAGCCAGATAACCAAGGCCGGCGTCAGTAGGGATGTCCTGTAGATAAATGTGTATTCTTGATAGGATGTGGTGAGAGATGCACTTTACCCCTGTGCTCCTTCTTTCCAAAACCCCTGATCCTTGTCAAAGCATGAGAAAAACTTCTGGCAAATCCCAACGGGACATTCAACAAAATACCTGAGCAGTACCCCTCAAAACTACCAAGATCATCGAAAACAAGGACAATCTGAGTACGTGCCACAGCCAAGAGGAGCCTCAGGAGATATGATGCCCAGATGTAACGTGGTGTCCAGAATGGGGTCCTGGGACAGAGAAAGGACAGGTGAGAACTGAAGAAACTGGAACCAAGAATGGAGCGTTGTTAACAGTAGCGTACAATATTGGCTCATCCCTTGTAACAAGGGTACTATTTCCATGCGACACGTTAACAATAAAGGGAAGGTGGGCGTGAGGTGTACGGGGACACTGTGTTAGCCCTTGACTTTCTTCTGTAAATCTGAAACTGTTCTACAAATATATGTTAATAAATATTCAGGTAATTTGTTATCGCTTTAAGGAAATGATCGTCGATGGCAATGCCAGAAAGCACAGGAGAACATGCAAAGCTTTTATTCACTTGAAGTAGCTAAAATAATCTGATACCAAATTCGACAGAGGTTGCATGATATAGACACATAGGAAAGTCTAAAATGTTGGCTAATTGAATTAAACATGTATCAAGAGAACATTCCAAATAAATATGGAGTTTAATATTGAACTACATTACTTCAGTATCAATCTATCACTTCAAAAGACCAAATAAGCAAACAAATATTTCAATAGACACTTTAAATGGCTCTTGATATAATTCAATATGTAATACAGATTAACATTTTTAACAAAACAAATTTAAAAAATTATAGTTGGTTAGCAGGATTAAAAAAATGGCTATTTTAATTAATGGGCAACATCATATCTAAAACACAAGTGGCATTCCCAGTGAAGTGAGAAATAAGACCATGATGCCTCATAAGTTCACTAGTGTTTATTGTGTTTCTGGAAGTTGAGCATAACCTATTATAAGGTGAGCATTAGGAAGAAGAGGAACCCCAAGGGAGAAGAGGCAAAAGCATCATATTTTTAAAAAGACATCATTGTCCTGCTAGGGAAAAAAACGAAAGGACCTATTCTGAAAAATGCATCAGAATCAATAGACAGTGTGGGACGTTTTTCAGGGTCAACATCAATATGAAATGCTACAACTTTACTTTGTATTGCCCATAACCTGTTAGAAAATATACTAGGAAAAAAATCAACAGAAAATACAAAATACCTGTTTACAAAGAAATGAGTGATACCAGATAGACACTATGAAGATGGCCAAGGGCCAAAGAGAGACAGAAGAATTCAGGCAACAGCAGAAGACAGAAACAGAGCAGGGGAGGGTCTTATGGGAGAAGCCACGCCAAAAAAGAATTATGAACGACCGTATGTTGCAGGAATATCATAGGGGTAGTGAGAGAGGGACCAACCAGATTTGTCTGTTAACCCTGCACGACGACCCGGGCTCACGGCAACCTCTGATCACGCGTGTGCACGTGACCTTGAGGAAACAAAGAAACACAAAACCTTTGAGGATTTCTTCTATCCAAAGGCAGGTGTAAGTCTCAGACATTCTAACAGTTTTGACCACTTTGATGTGACCATTCAACTCTCCCGAAAGTATGAAATCAATGCCCTGGGAAAGCACAGCCTGTAAGTGTGACGGATCACTCAAGATCAGGAAAGAATAGGCAGTCTGGAAAGTTTGTTGCAAGAAAAAACAACTTCTTCACCCTTTTTCTGATGTGTTCAATATTCCATTAGCAGCAGTCTCCCTGCTGACATGGACCTCAGCTAATGATTTCAAGGAATCAATTTCTTTTTCTGAAATCTGACTTACTCCAAAAACCAGCAGTCAAGACTTCACCAAAATAAAGGCATAGACAGTGATCTATTTCAATATAAGTAGTGCTCGTTCAGTTCCAAATTCCAAGAATTGAGAAATAGTTACTGAACCATTAACACACTTACAAAAAGAAGGAATCTAGACCACAAACAAACTTCAGGTCAAAGGATCGTCTTTGCAATCACTAACCTCGGGAATTATTTCTGATACTTTTGGCAGTTTTGAGGTATAACTGATATACAGAGAATCACATGCGTGTAACGTGTGCAAGTTGTTGAGAACAGACAGAATCTACCCCCTTTGTTTTAGGTTTGAGTCATTTATATGGTAAAAATGATAGCTAATTTAAAAACATAACAAATGAATACTGTTGTAAGGAACATTAAGACACCTGAGATTCATTTCTCCTGAGTGAGTCACTTCAGTGCCTGATCCCTCTTGATCTCACATTCTCAACATTAGAATGTGTGTGAAAATAGTTCATAATGGTAAATTACTACATAATTAGGAAATGTAAGTATCGCCAACCTGCCCACCCACTTCACAGCAAAGTAGTAAAGACATGAATCTCTAGAAGAAAAGTGTTTTAAACTATTTTTAGAAGCAGGGGAAAGGCGTACATACGAAACAGTGTGAATATTCAGTGCCCAATTATCTAGAAGATAGCCGAAGTTTCTGTGAATTGTTTTCCTCCCTCACATTTGTAGCTTTTTATGATGTAAATATTTTACCAAAATCTAACTTTATTGCAAAAAAAGCCGACTTCTTCCAAAGTTGTAAAACGCAGTCATTTTGCCCCCGGAGATAGAAACCAAGGTAATTCAGACAAGTGAAGGCAGATGAAAGTTGCCCCCAGCGCCTTGCACGTAGAAAGCACTGACACTCCACCAGAAAGAGCAGGCAGTCCGCCGAGGGGGAAGGCGGGCCGCGACGACAGTGGGGAGCAGCCCCGGTGGCTGGGGGGGCACTTGGTCCCCACACCCAGTGTTGCCTCCCACCAACCGGTCTCAGCTCCTCGCCTTCCTTCAATAAAAATACCACTGCGGGCCCCCAGGGGTTCTGAGGATTAAAAAAAAAAAATGATGTGGAAAGTTCTAGCGTCACACTGAGAACTTAATGGGTTTCAGCAAAAGTGAACTAGAAGCTTGAGGGAGAAGTTGAAGGTGACAGGAGAATCTGACAGAACTCGAGCTAGTGGAGCCTTCCAAGGAGAAAGGAAGTCTCTGGAATGTCTGCGTGAGGTGGCTGCGAACAGGCTGGGGACGGGCTGACAGCAAGGAGACCATTCCAGGGAACTGGGAAGAGAACGTTTGTGGCAATCTGGGTGTGGGGGACGAGGAGCCAGAACCCCAGATGACCCCATGACTTTGAATACAGAAGGTGTCTGGGGCAATGCCCACACTGCCATGGGCTGCAGGTGCCTGAGCCGGGAGAAGGCCCCCCGGGTGGGTTCTGACACTGGTGTCTCCAAGTCCTCCTGCATTAGAGCCCAGATGTGGTCACCAGAGGACACCAGCCAGCTTTGCTCACCTCTGCGGGGTCTTCTACGACTCTGAGGACCCCCAACACGGGCGTCTGAGGGACCAGAGCCACTTTGGCAGGTCGGGCTCGCAGCCCCGGAGTTTCGGATCCTAGGACTTAGGTCAGCTGCGGTCACCCGAGTGGAGGGGCTGGGACAGTCTGCTTGCTCGCGTCAATCCAGACTGTCCCACACAATCTTGCTTCATCTCCCACTTGAAGTATACACATTATTTTTATTTTTAGAATGATATTTTGTGTCCCGGTCCAAGGAAAACACTGCAGATACTCTGTATTAAGCTTAAAACTGATAAGGGAAAGAAGCAAAACCTCTGCACTTGGGTCCACGTCAGATAAATGTCCAAAACACTTCCTGTGACCAGCAGGTGACTTGGAAAGTCACCAATGGAGCCTCCCAGCTTCCTGCACTTTTTCCCCAAAACTGGGCATCAGAACGTTTTTTTATTTCAAAATATGACATAAGACAAAATGAACTCATTGGCAGGAACTAATGACAGGCCAAGTGTCTCCCGAGCGCTGGATAAAAGAATGGCCCTTCCTCCGGATCCAGACCACCAGCAGGAGACACATCGGTGACCTTCTGCAGACCTAGCAAGCGTCCGTCCCCCGTCTCCCACCACAGCTGACCCCCTGGGCTGTCCAGCCCTCCTGGCAGCCTCCCTGTAGCATGTGGCACCAGCACCAGGACTGGGGGCGGTGGTCATGACCTGTGCAAGGAAGACATACACCCTCCACCCTGCCCCTATAGGCTACAGGGAGGTGACCGGCAAGGCTCCTAAAATAAAAAATAGTAACACACACACACACACACACACTCACACACACACACGCACGCGCACACCCTGGAGCCGACTTAGGCCAGTCCTGCTGTGATCCCTGGAATCCGACACTTAGCAAGTCCACAGCAGCTGCCCTGTGTTTGCTGCCGGACAAGAAGGGGCCAGGGCCGCACACAGGGGAGGAAGCCACCCTCCGCCTACGTGGGAAACCACGGTCAGCAATGGGCAGCTCAGCCCAGGCAGAGGCTCTGAGCCAGCCTCGCACCCCAGCAAAGAGCAGTGCCTGCAAGTGGGGCAGGCCCCCGGCGGCCACCTCCACCCGCAGCCAGGGCCAGCAGCGCTGGGCACAGGGTCAGGGAGAGAGCCGGCTGGGCCGCAGCATCCGAGCCAGCACTCTGCCCACTCCAGCGATGCGGGCAAAGCCTCCACTCACGACCCCACGAAGCTTCCGAGCACCAAGCCGCCTGTGCCAGACCCCGCATAAGCTACCTGGAAGGGTGAGTCACTTCCCAGCACTTTCCAACTCAGGCAGAGTCAGAGTGCAGACACACACTCACACACTCACTGGTACACGTGCACACACAGCCCACGCACATGCATGTGTGCACACACACACTCACACTCAGACACGTATACACATGGAACACACACGCTCACACAAATTCACACACACTCACGTGCACACACTCTCACATGCACGCACGAGCACACACGCACGTGCGCGAGAAGACTGAAGCCAGGAAGTTTCCAGCAATTGACTGAATGAGGGTGAATCCGAGGAATCAGGATGACAGCCCACGTTTCCAGCCTCCCAGGCCATGGCTCCGGCACAGACCACAGAAGCATAATGATGAGGAACCACTGACCTCTTCTACCTTTAATGCATGTACTGAATGCCTTCGGTGCCCCAGTCCCTCTGGAAGGCTCTGAGCACACAGTGTCCCTGGCCCAGTGTCACATAACTTCCGGCAGAGGACACAGACATCACTAAATAATCACGTAAACCCAGGACATCTAGCAAACCAACTGTTTTCCCAAAAAAAAAAGGGACAGACTCAGCTGGCAAAGGCCTTTAGCCTTTCGCCTTCTCCCTGCCTGGAGTACGACTGTAGTATCATCTGAGATCAGAGAAAGCAAGCTACATACTAAGGGTGGAGGAGAAGAAACACAGAAGGAGCTGGGGCCACTGAGGCCATGACGCCTGGCACTAGCCCTGGCTGGCTCAGGCTTCTTGCTACATGGAGAAAAAATAAACCCCGATTTGGTTAAGCCGTTGTACTCAGTGGTCTGCCTCCTGCAGCCCAAGCAATCTCTGATAGATGCAGTCATCTTGTAGGCTTGCACGACCACCTAGAAGGTATTCACTGATTCCACCTGCGCTCATGCTAACGGAGCCAGACCGAGCAGAGAACAAATTTCAAATTCAGAATAAGTGTCCATCCAATCAGGAGACAGAATTACCCCATCAAGATGGAAAAGGTCCAGTGAAATCCACCTGCTACCCAATAAATAATTCCTCCTGGAGGCGTGGAACCAGCCTGGTGACAGGGAGAATGCAGAGAAACTTACAACAGCCAAGAACATCCTAGAGAAACAGACAGAGGAGGTCTAAGGGGTTCAGAAGATTTCCAGGAGCAGAAACCATGCTATAGGCTTCATTAAGGCATCCACACTGCAAGTGGATTAATCCCATTCTGGCGTCGCTGCACTCGAGGGCGGAATTCAACACACAGCTTAGATTCCGTGTGTACTTCCTGGCTGCATTCATCCATTTCAAATGTCTCTAGCATATTCTCACACCCAAATCTCAGGAAATTGCTTCTCGTAGAAGAACTTACTGGCGTCTGCTCTATACTCCAGCCAAAAGGAGGAGACGGGCCCTGTGTCAGTATCACACACCGACTCAGCCCCAGGGCTTGAGCCTTTACACCCGAAATTACAAGCTCCCTCTTGAGAGAATCTCATTAGCACTGCTGTCAGTCTCTGGTAAATCAGCTGTGGCTGCTGGCCAAGGTCATCTATCACAGACCACGGGTGGACGTTGTGGCCGGAAGGTGGGGTGTGGAGGCAGTGGACACAGAGCCCGCACCAGCAGGGGGTGGGGGGGACACACAGAAAGTTAGAAAGGGCCACCCTTAGCCACCGTCTTGTGATGAACCATTGGTGTTTCTGCAGGCTCTGTCCCATTACTTCCCTAAGGTCACCCCATGGCAGCCGTGACCACAGTTCCATGTTATGCTTCCCCAAGACCCCGGTGAGAAGTCTCGCGTTTGGGGAAGGTTATTTTGAGGATTTACACTGACAATGCCCCTCATTCCCACCCCGGCCACACCTCAGGGAAGCTCCACTGTCATTGTCCCGTCTTGGAACAACAGCTATACACCCAGAACACAGTGTGGTGTTTTCTTTATTAAGCAGACATCTGCTTTTACTATTTGGGCCCATGAAGGGGAGGGAGAGGAATAAGCCACAGCAGAGAAGAGACCCCCTTCATGAAGCCCTTGGCCCTGGGACATACAAGTACTCAGGCATCTACACTGCGATGTGCATCCCGAAACACTCCGCCAGGGTGCTGGGGAGCACGGAGAGCCACACGCAACCGAGCCCCAGACATGAAGCTTCCTGGGAAGGTAATGGCTAGACTGTGCTTGACGGAGCAGGAAGAGTCGCCCAGCAGAAGGACGCACGAGTTGTATGTTGGGTGGTGAAGGTGTATTAGCTACCTATTGCTGCATAACAAACTGCCCCAAACTTAGCAACTTAACGCAAAAACATTTATTGTCTCCCAGTTTTTATGGGTCGGGAGTCCAGGTGCAGCTTGGCTGAGTCCTGTGCTTCAGGGTCTCAAAGGCTGCAGCCACAGGGTCAAGGGGTCTGCCCCTCACAGGACTGTTGGCCTGATTCATTTCCTCGTTGGCCGTGGAGCAGAGGCTGCTCTCAGGCTCTCATCCCCCAGGCCCTTGCAGTGGGCAGCTCACAACATGGCAGCTGGCTTGGTCAAAGCAAGTAGCCAGAGCCTGAGACAGCAAGATGGAAGTCATGGTCCCTTGGGAATCCAGCCTTCGGTCAGGAGGTCGTTCCCAGAGGAAATAGGAAAGGGTTGTGAGCTGCTGCACGGTCAGCCCTAATGTGGAAACAGCAGGAAGCTTCTACTTACCCTGGAGAACGGCTGAGAGAGACAGGGAGTCTAGCGCTAAGGACTGCAGTTGTGAAGACCGTGGTGCAGGTAAGCGTGTGTTTATTACTCGTCAAACTCGAACCTGTCGTATCGAGTTGGAACACTGTGCCTAAGAAGCATTTCCCAGCTTCCACGACTCGGGATCGTGTGCCTTACGAGCTGCTCATGGAAATCCTGAATGTCACGTATTATGAATAAGAGTGGCACTTAATCCTTACCAAACCGATAAAAAAAAAAAAAAAAAAAGCAGATCTGTTTTTATACAATGCAGAACCAGAGAGAAATAAGCAATCGGCAGGTAAATAACACCTGGTTCTTCCAAAGTAAAGGCCCAGGCAGTGTTTGGTTTTGAAGAGTGTATGTTCCCAAGTGAATGTTTTGTCTCCTAAAGCTGAATTCACAAATTCTCAGCAGTGGGTAGTTCATGTCAAGTAGCACTGACTACAGGCCAATCAAATGATGCTGGAGGCTAAGGTTAGAATATTGAGAATCACAAAATAAAGAGAGAAAAGCGATTTCGACCTAACTGTTGAAGAACCAACCAACCACTTCCAGACCGCCTTCTCCGTCAGCCCACTGCTCCGCGGCCTGCTTCATTTTCTGGCCAAAATCGCTCTCAGAAGTGATAGCCAAGCCAGTGATAGGGAAGCTAAGAATCAGAGTTTTTTCGTTTATGGGGTTTCAGAAGACACGGTGAAGATACAGGTTTAAACTGTGTTTATAAACTTGTGAATTGATAATCATGACCACTGGCTTGTTTTCCAAGCCTGTTGGAAAAAAAAAAATGTTTTTATGCAAAGAAATTGGCCACCTGCCTTGTTCATTTGTTCATTCCCATAAAAAATAAGAGAACTTCAACCCAGAAGACATAAAAAAAAGATAAATACATTCGACTGCAGAGAGCAAAGAAATTAATTCTAAGAAGTAAAAAAAGCCAAAGTTATAAAACAAATGGAGAACTAGAAAAAATGTTTGCAATTCCTTTCACAGACAAGAGCTTATCTTCTTAACACATAATGAGCTCCAGTAAATCCATAAGAAGAAGCCCAACAATGCAATAGAAAAAAATAGACAGTATATAGTAAGGAAATTTGCAGAATAAAAAGTAAAAATGACTCTGAAATGTGGGGAAAGATTCTTTTTTTTTTTTTTTTAAAGATTTTATTTATTTATTTGACAGAGAGAGAGAGACAGCCAGCGAGAGAGGGAACACAGCAGGGGGAGTGGGAGAGGAAGAAGCAGGCTTATAGCGGAGGAGCCTGATGTGGGGCTCGAACCCAGAATGCTGGGATCACGCCCGGAGCTGAAGGCAGACGCTTAACGACTGCGCCACCCAGGTACCCCTGTGGGGAAAGATTCTTGAATTGGACCTTCCACTTCTTTCCCGAAACTTGAAATCTTCCTGACTTGTCTCTCTCTTTCCTCTCGAATCTAGCAGGTTAATGCATCCTGCTGGCTCCGTCTTCTGAAAGGTCCGGAACCACTGGCTGCTCACGACTGTTGCCTCTTGCCTGGATTATTGCGACGTTCACCTGAGCTCCCTCTTCCTGTACTGGCTCTTCTCCACTGCTCTCCGCAGGACTTCCAGGGTGACTCTTTCCATATGCAACCCTACATTGGCTTCCCTCTCAGAGTCAAAACCAAAGCCCTGGGGCTCCAAAGCCCATGCCTCTGGTCCCCACGGCCTCTCTAGCTTCCTTTCCTATCACATTCCCTCCTCACTCCCCACTCCAATGATCCTGGCCTCCTTGTTCCCCCTTCCACTATGTGGAAGATTCTATTTCCCAAAGATGACAGCAACTTTCTCACCTGGGATGGTTAATTATGTGTGTCAACTTGACTAGGCCACAGTACCCAGATGTTTACTGATATACCTGTCTACATGTTGCTGTGAATGTATTTTTTCGATAAGATTAATGTTTAAATCAGTGGACTTTGAGTAAAGCAGATTATCCTCTATTAGTGGGTGGGCCTCATCTAATCAGTCGAGGGCCTTCAAAGAAAAAAGACTGAGGTTTTCCTAAGGAAGAAGGAGTTCTGCTTCCAGACTGCCTTTAGACTCAAGCTAAAACATCAGCTCTTTCCTGGGTCTCTAGCCTGCCAGCGTATCTTGTGGATTTCAGACTTCCCAATCTCAAAATTGTGTGAGCCAATTCCTGAAAATGAATTTGTCTCTCCCTCTCTCTCTCTCACTATATATAGATAGATGATGATAGATAGATAGGTGATAGATAGATAGATAGATAGATATAGATAGATATAGATAGATAGATAGATAGATAGATACCTAGTGACCTACCTATTTACACATCTGTTGGTTCGGTTTCTCTGGAGAACCCTAACGCATCACCCAACAGTGTGACCTTCTCATCCCTCCCATGAAGAAGTAGCATCCATGTCCCTCCCCTGGGGGTGTCCCTACTTTCACCAACAGAGTACGATTTCTGAGATTGGGTCATAAAAGGTCTGCAGCTTCCACCTGGTGCTCTAGGAACATTTGCTCTCAGAATGCTCTCCCTGAGAAACTGCCCGCCAGGCTGAAAGAAGCCCAAGTGCCATGCCAGGGCCACGTGCAGACACTCTGCTGGGGCATCCCAGTGGAGCCCAGTGGTCAGGTCATCCCAGCCCAGGTGTCAGCATGTGAGCAAAGAAGCCTCTGGGTGATCTCTGACCTGACCTCAAGGCAGCCCAGCTATTGAGATCCTCAAGTCTGAGGCCCCAAACCCCAAGCAGTGACAGGAATGTTCCCCCTGCGTCTGTCCGAATTCCTGACTCACAGGATCCGCAAGCATACTAGAGTGATTGCTGCTTCCCTGCACTTCGTCTGGGGCTGGTTACACAGCAGCTGATAAGCAGCACAGTGCCAGCCACGTCTCCAGGTCGTTATGCCCGCGATGCCATCCTGGAGATCCCTCCTGGGCACATGCACGGCTCTCTCCCTCACCCCCAGCAGGTCTTTGTGCGGGTGCCAACCACTCAGGAGCCTGTCCTCACCCCCATAAAACTACAGCCTCTGCCCCGCTCAGTATAGCTCCCTCCCCTGCTCTCTGTGTCTTCATAGAACTTAACCACCATCCTGGGGCGTGTCGCTTCCTTGCTTACTTATCCTCGCCTGCCTCCTCTGACCAGAACATCCACTCCGTGAGAACTGGGGTGTGGGGTTTGCTCTGTTCAGTGCTGCATCACCAGCACCGAGAACGCTGCCCACACACAGTAGGTGCTCAACGAATAGTAACACATGGATAAGCACATGAATGAATGAACAAACCTCACCCAAAGAGAGCTGCCAATTAAAATTTCAGTGACGTGATTTTTCTTTCTCTATCAGATTGGCAAAACCAACCGTTTGGTAAAGCACTGTGCTGGTGAGCACGTGGGAAAAACAGGCACCGTCATTGGCTGGCGGGAGTATAAACTGGCAAATTCTTCGGGGAACAATCGGCAACGTGATCTAAAACTTAAGGTGCACATCAACTCGGACCCAGCAAATCCGTTACTTGAGAATATAGCCTACAGAACTGCCCATGCGTATGTGCGATGGTGAGTGTCTCTACAAAGATATTCACAGCAGCACCCCTCTGTATGAACAGAAGATTCAAACCCAGATGTTCTTCCGTATGTCGCTGTTAAATAAAGGTAAGAGACCCAGACAGGTTTAACAGATAATGTGGCAGTTCTGTATTTGCGTAGAACTTTGAAAAGGCTCAAGAAGTACGCTCAGAGAATACAGCAAAGTCTAAATACAAGGTTGTGTGCCACCAATTTAGTTGTGAGACAGAATATCTCCAGAAGGATAGAAGAGAATTCAGTAACAGCGATGTTGTGCCACCTGCATTCAGTAACCCCCGAAAGACGATATGCATCAAAGATAACACACTTGAGGTATTTTCAAGTTCAACCTTCAATTGCTTCTACAAAGAGCAATCACGTGAGCTCTTGCTTCCCTTCTGCTTGTCTCGGGGCCGGGGAGGTGACACCCACTGAGCTCAGCGCCCCGTGGACAGCTGGAAGGCGGGGAGATCTCTGGCTGTTTCTCCAGACAGAGGCACAGGGGAGCTATCCATAAGTGAGCACAGCCATGCTAACACGCCAAGGACTTAGTAACCCATGAAAGAAGCAATAAATGCTTCAGTAAATTTGTAGCAACAGGTGCAACTTACAAGACAGCAGGAAACTTTCTCGATATATAAAAAATTATGGGGTAAACTGCTGCCTGTGTTTGCACATCATGATAACATGTGGGTCATTACACCTGCAGAGGGTTCCTTTAAATAAATAGAAACCAGGCAGCGAGAAGCATGAACCAGAATATATTTTCATTTATATTCCCTTCGGGGCTGTTCTTCATCAACGTTATTAAGCTGAAGAAAGAAGAAACATTTAGGATGTATTGCATTCAAAACTTTATTAATGGATGAAGTTGGATATTTAAGATCACAGATGGATTAGCTTTAAAATGGAAACCTGATCTGTTACTTAGTAACAAACTATAGTAGGACTTTATCTTTCTCCAAAAGCTTCAGGGTTGAGAAAGTGAGTATCATTCATGCAACTATTTTTAACCAACATCTAGACTTCATTTTTAGGGGGAGAAAAGTCTACATGGAAGAACTTCAAAGAGCATCGCCCTCAAGACAGAGTTCCCATTCCATTCAGCATGCGCTGAGCACCTGCCAGCTAAGAGAGACTGTGCCACAGACACCCGCATCCTGAAGCAGGTCCCGGGAGTGAAATCTCAGGCAGGCATCCCTAGAGCACTCCTGATGTCCACAAGCAGAGAAGGGAATGAGCCGGGTGGCGGGCCTTTGTGGAGGGGACAGTACGTGACCTGTGCCTTGACGGACTGCAGGGGTCAGAGGGGAAGTACCCTTCCAGCTGTGGGGCAGGATGGGGACAGCGAACTGAAAGTCATATTCTGCCTGCAGAGGGTTGAATTGTGTCCCCTCCAAAAAGATAAGTCCAAGTCCTAAACCTTGGTAGCTGTGAACGTGACCTGATTGGAAATAGGGTCTTTGCAAATGTCAATAAATTAAGGATCATCTTTGGGATGATACCCCGGACCAGGCTGGATGGCGGAGGGAGGAGGGAGGACATGTCCATAGGGGATCCCAGGGTCTGGAAGCACAGATCAAGTTTGGCAAAACAAGGAAAGGAGACTATTGCAGTTAGAGAGGTGTTAGACCAGGTTTCCCAGGAAACAGAACCAAGGCCACCCCGAAGCCGGACTGGCTTTGGGGGGGTCAAAACCCAGGGTGGTTAGAGCACAGGAAAGGGAGGAGAGGCCAGGTGAGAGGAGGAGCTCCCCCAGGATGGCACACGATGGGGCTGGCCCTGCCACGGCACAGAGGCACAGCCATCAGGGACCTTGAGGGATAGAGCAGCCATCCTCCGCGCAGTCCCGGGGGCCCCACAGGAGAGGAGTTTGTCTGCAGGTTCCTGCCTCCTCCAGCCTCTCGCTGGTCAGGTGTACCCAGGGGATGGGGCTGCCCAGCTTCCAGGCAGCTGTGCAAACACAAGAGCCTTTACCAGGGTGCGAGGCCTCCCCAAAGTCAGGAAGTGATGGATGGAGCCCTGCTCACCTAGGGGAGTCCACAGAAGGGCGGGCCGACAGAAGGCCTGCGGTCCTTGGTGGCAGCTGCAGGGTGACCATAGCCCGGGAGTCATGGGGATGCTCCATGAGCAAGGGTCTGGGCCCAGGACACAGGGAGGCCAAGCCGATCTGGGGACAGGCAGAGGCTGACGCACGATAATACAGTGCGGGCACCTGTACATTTCAGAATCTCTGTGTGTCCGTGGGCAACTTGATTATGCATTTGTTTGGCCAAAAGATGTCTAACACAAACAAACGTCATCATTGGAGAAGAAAGCCAAAACAGTCCCAAGTGTACCGACGGGACCGGCAGGGATTTTTATTTAGTGAAGCACTAACTATGGGCCTGACTCTCTCCTACCAGGGTTACAGATATTGGCTCATTTCATGACACTCATTACAACATTATAGGGTGAAAACTGTTGTTATTTCCATTTCACCGAGAAGATCAAGGCACCTGGAGTGACGTGCCCTCAGAGCTCCACCGCGACCGCAAAGCCCCTCGCCTCACTCCCTATGCGGCCTCTCCGCTGATGGTGAGCTCTGCCCTCGTGGAGCGTGGTTACCCGGCGGAGGGCAGCGCCTGCTGCAGGGAGAGTCCTCACGTCCCGCCGGAGACACGGGCCATCTGTGTGTCTCCTGCTCTTTCACCTAGAGCTCGAACAGGATCAAGACAGCTAATTCAGCCTCAGAGCTTTCAGACCAAGGTTAATGAATCAAGTAGTGGGCTTTCTTGCATCGCTTGAGAATTTAGCTTCCCAAACGGTCCTCAGGCTGAACTCGAACAAGCATCACAAACGTACCCGGGAGCAGTCCAGAGCAACCCCGAGCCGCAAGCATCTCAGTGGAGACTAGGATTCCGGGGTCAGACTGCCTGGGTCTGCAGCTCACTAGCCTGACCCGGGACAGGTACCTAACTTTTCCGTGCCTCAGTTGTCCCATCTGCAAAATGGAGTGATAAGCACACATATCTCTTGGGATTGTCAAGCACCAGGTGGGTTACAACCTATGAACTGTACAGAAGAGCGTTCAGTACGTGGCTGGCCCAAGGTAAACATTTGCTGAATTGATAACATGATTATCATGGGGTCTGTCTCCAGGCAGGCAGCTCTGGGCAGGCTCTGAGAACCTGCTTCATGCTGCCATCTGAAACCCCGCACTACTGTCACCCCCGTACTCGTGGGCTCTCCTAGCCATGGCTTACCCCAACAAGAACTGGGCTTCCGCCTTCCAGAATTTCTGTCTGGTTGGCCAACTTGGGTTTGAGGACAGGCAGAGGAGAAAGTCCAAAAAAGGGGAGGGTGCTTGTCTCCGCACCTCCCCCCCATCTATTCCCCACCACCTCTGTGCCCAGGACGCTCACTGGGACTCTCTGTTGCTTGCTCATGTCCTTGTGACAGTAAGGTGACCTGCTTCTCTCATCTGTCTCCAGAGGTGACTACGCCTCCTGTAGCCCTTTGAGCCTCGGCCAAGTGGGGGTCTTCTCGGTTTCTTGATGCAAACAGAACACAAGCCCAAAAGGACAAAATGCTGGAGGCAGGCTCACCAGGCACCCTTGGCTACAGCTGCTGTCCTGCTAGCCGTGCTGCTTGCCTGGGGACGCTTTGCACCATCGTCAGCAGCAATTTCTACCAGATGGCATATTGGCAAACTAATAAAACAGATCATGTAAGTGGAAAAAGCTGGCACTGCCTTCGATGATTTAGGCTGACGTAGCGTGACCAGGCTGTGCACAGACTCTGCTCAGAAAAGAGAGACCCTGCACGAAATTAAGAATCTGTCGTTAAAGATGGAATTCGCGAGGAAAGACGAAGGGCTTCGCGGCCTATACTCCCACAGGTCTGAGCAAAGCATCACGCATTTTAAGACACTTGAGGATCTTCTAGAGAGGTCTTTTTTCAAACATTATCAAACCTGGGGCACTCATTTGCTTGCTGTACAAAAGGACTTTAGGCAAAAGGCTTGGGAGCACACACAAGGAATCCGGGGAAGGAGCCAGGGAGGGTCTGCCTGGCTAGAGTGAGAGGTGGGGTGGCAGGGGTGGGGGAGCAGAAAGGACAACCAGCATCCCCAGAGTCTCCTCCTTTTGAAACCTTGAAGAACAATAATGGACACAAGGTGGGAAAGTACTATTTTGGGGTGCCTGAGTGGCTCAGCCGGTTAAGCATCTGCCTTTTGCTCAGGTCATGATCTGAGGGTCGGGCTCCCTGCTCAGTGAGGAATCTGCTTCTCCCTCTCCCTCTGCTCCTCCCCCTGCTTGTGTTCTCTCTCCCTCTCTCTCTCTCTCTCTCTCTCAAATAAGTAAATAAAATCTTTAACAAAAAAGAAAAGACAGCACTGTTTTTTTCAAGTTGCCTGCTTATTGCCTATGGCTTTAAGGAAGGGATGGGAATTTATTTTGGGAGAAATGCTGAGCCATTAGTTTGGGTGGAGTGGGGGACTGTTCATTTTGGCTGAACATTTTGCTTTAAACAAGGAGGGCCTATTCTCTCATCATTCTGTAGGCTGCAAGTCCAAGATCAAGGTGCCAGCAGGGCCACGCTCCCTGCAAAGTCTCCAGAGTGCCCTTCATCCTCACCCTTTCCAGCTCCCGGGGCCTCCCAGATTTCCCGGACTTGTGGCCACATGGCTGCTAGGTCTGCCTCGGCCCTCAAGTGCCTCCTCCTCTTGTCTGAGTCGTCTCTCCTCTTATAAGAACCTCCCATGGGTGGAGATCTGACCCGATAATTCAGGATGACCTCCTCATCTCAAAATCCTAACTTAATCACATCTGCAAAGACCTCTTACCAAATAGTCACACCCACAGGTGACATCTTTTGGGAAGAGAGACATTCAACCCACTACACTTGTTAGAATGTTTATCAATTATTAAATGCTGACTGGTAAGAGTCAAGAATCAGATTCTGGGATGCAATTCCGGGAAAAACTCCCAGAGCTGCAGGGAACCCGGTCACCAGGAGAGCCCTGCCCTGTTATGACCGGGAGGCTGCAGGACCAAGGAGTCACCTGCAGATTCCAGAAACTTCCATGGCAGCTGCCTTGGGCCACACCAGCAGCACGGAGGCCCTTCCCATCTGTCCCTAGCACGACCAACCAAGTCCGAGCTCAAAGGATGGCGAGGCAGAACCAGGTGACAGGCAGGTTCTGGAAGGAAGGGTTTGAGGGGAACGTGGCTAGCTTTCCAGCCTCAGCACCCAGGAAGGGGCTGGGCAGCAGAGGAGGCAAGCGCCCCAGGACCCTCCCACAGCGGTGTCGGCACCTCACTCGAAGGGGCCAGTGGGAGCACGGCCGAGCTGGGGTGACATTAAGATTGCGACAAGCAGCAACGAGGGAGGGTTTCTAAAACTCGTCAGCCGGCCACTCACAGACTGTGGGTGCAGAAGAATCACCTGCAGAGCTGGCTAAAACCGCAGGGCACCATGGAAATAGTGACCCACTGAATGAATGAATGAATCCTGGGGAATCCGTGGTAGGGGAGCAAGGCTAGCAAAGAAGCAAAGCCCCAGGGCTCCTCCCGCCTATCACCTCCAGGGCCTGACTCTGTTCCCTCTTCCACCCTCGTGCCTCTGCGCCTCCCACAGCAAACGTTCCCTTGTGTGCGGGATGGGACGCTGGGGGCTCCGCTCACAGGACACGGGCCTCCAGCGGCTCTACAGAAGGAAATGATCTGCCGGTCCGGGGCCGGCTCTCCACACAAGCCAGCCCAGGCAAAGCACATCACCACCCCCGCAGCACGATTTCGAGTTGGCATTCGGATGGAAACACAGGAGAAGTAGCCTGTCTCTGTTCATTTCCATGACTTTAAGATCTATCTCATTTCCAAACAAAGCCCCTGCTGCTGGGAAAGAGCATGCAGGATAAAACAGACTGCTCCTGAAATTCCAAATACACCCTGGGAGCTCCGGAGGGTGCAACAGACAGGCCCTTCTAGATGCGAGGCCCCAGCAGAGTGACCTCCTTCTCACCAGAGGCAAGGAGCAAGAACAAGGAGAGGGGAAGGCAAGTGTCAGTGTCTGGGAGCTCACAGGTGAAGCTCTGCAGGGCTCCCCGAAGGCTGGCACGTCCAGGACGAAACCAAACAAATTTACATAAGATACAGAGAAAGAACTATTTTTAGACCCAAAATGGACATGGTGACAGTAGACGGAAGTGAAGAATATTCTCTTTCTTAGGCAAACTGATTTATTCTAAGATGCGTAAATATAGGTCTCACGGCCTATTTTAAACAAGCTGTGCTATGTTTTAACAAATATTCAGAGATCTGTTTCATAACTTTTGGAATTTAATTTCTAAAATATGTGCGATTGTAAAACCTAAAACTTCCTCGTGTTTGAGCTTTTCCGCAGGAAATCCCAAAGAAGTGGGGTGAGTACTGCACCATAATCTGGCCTCGCACTCTCACCATTGGTAGAAATTCAAAGGTTCTTTATTTATCACGTTAGTTCCGAAACTGGTATTTTCAGTAAGTTTTGAGGGAAAAAAAATAAGGAGTCTTCCATGTGTTACTCCTGAAATGGCTTGGCATTTTCCCGCCCGGAAAGGATCTCGTTTCCTGGCTGTCTGTCTGTCTGAGGTCACCGGGACCGCCGTGGCAAAGACCCACACCTGCATGTCACAGCAGAACGTCACCGGCTCACAGACCTGGGGGCTGGCTGTCCGAGCCCGAGGTGTGGGCAGGGTGGGCTCCCCTGCTCTAGCCGCTGTGCCCTCCTTTCTTGTGGTTTGTGGGTGACTTGGCCAGCTCAGGTGGCCATAGCAAAATGCCACAGACTGGGGGGCTTCCCCAGCAGACGTAATTTCTCACGGTCCTAGGGGCTGGAGAGCCGCGATGAGGTGATTGCAAAGGCAGTTTCTGGCCAGATCATTCTTCCCAGACGGTGGAGCGTGGCCTTCCCGCTGTGGGCTTGCGTGGCAGAGAGAGCCCTGTGTCTCTTGCTCATCTTATGAGAACAGCTGTGCTTTCAGAGGAAGGTCCACTCTTATGAGCTCATTAGACTTTATTCCCTCCTTCCAGGCTCCGTCCCCAAATACAGTCTCATTAGGGGTTAGGGCTTCAATACATGAATTTGGAGGCGACCCAATTCAGCCCATATCGATTGGTAGTCTTGGGCCTTCCTTGCCTGTGTCAGCATACTGCGACCTCTGCCTCCCTGTTCACAGGGCGTGCTCCTTGTGTCTGTATCCCAAGTTCTTTCTTCTTCTATGGACGCCAGCCACGTTGGATTAGGGCCTGTCCCAATGACCTCATTGTAACACGATCATCTGCAAAGGCCCTATTCCACATAAGATTGCATTTTGAGGTGCTGGGGATTAGAACTGCAACATTCGAATTCAGGGGGACCCCATTCAACCCATAGCACCATGACCTTGAGACTGGCCCTCTCTGTGGGATCACTTCACACCCTCAGCCCCTGCTGTCTGATTCCACTCTGTACACGTGAGTCCCCATCAGAAAGCTTGGGTGGTTCTTAAGACATTAAGAATAAGCCAACGCCTCAGCCCTGGCATCTCCAGTTCCCGCCTGTGACCTTGCCAGCTGCTCCAGGAAGAATGGCTATTGTAGGAAGTCCACGGGCTTTGTACACCCTGGCTTCTGTTCTTGGCTCTTCTCTTTGATGGCTGTGCTTGGGGCTCAGTGTGGCCATGGAGCTAACTTCTCCAGGACCAGCTGGCTCCCTGATGAGGCCGTTTTGAGGCATACATTGAGCAAGCGGAGAGCAAATCAGCCCTGGTCAGGGCATGGACGCTCGTGTTCCAGCCTCACTAACTCCTGGCCATGATCTGGGAGTGGTAGTGGTATCTCTCTGAGCCTCAGTTTCCCAACCTGTAATACATCCCTGCTCCCACCCAGCACGTGGAAGGCTTAGAATGGCATAGGGCACCCAGCAAACTGCTCTCGCTTCTTCCGCACACCGTCTGCATTCCCACGCATGTACCCATCATCTCTGGAGAAATCTCTTGGCAGCCTGACCCCATCTGACCATGCAGATCTCCTCTCAAAGGCTGTGCCCCTGACAGAGCTTCTCGGATGGTCCAGTCTGGCTCTTCCCCTCTCCCACCACTCCTCATCCCACTACACGGCGCTATTTTCTTCATTAGCATCTGAAATCAGTCATTCTTTAAATACTTGTGGACTTGGGATTTCCTGAGATTGGCTTCTTACTGCATCCCTCGTCCCTCGCTGCCGTCCACCTAGCACCCAGCAGAGTGCACTTGCTGGCTCACTCTTTGTTGGGTAGATGAACCAAGGAACCAAGGTGCGCAGGTGCTCTGCGAGCCTGGTAGGCCTTGATGCTTTCATTAGCCTGCGCGGTCCAGCTCCATGTCCTCACCCCTCCCTCCTCTGAAGCTCTCTGACCTGTAGCCCAAACCCTTGCATGTGGTTCTCTTTCCAACTAGACCGCAAGTTCATGAGGCTAACTGAGGTTCATGCCTCTGAATCTCCATTACTTAGTCCCATGGGCCCAGAAAAGCCGAGGTAAGAGCTGTTAATCACAATGTTGCTACATTGCTCTCCGTCCCTGGGGTCTGTGCTGTGGCCACCACGACTCTAGAGAGGTGTGACATCCGCGCGTGCTGCCCCTGGGAGTGCAAGCCCTGACAGGAGCGGTGCAGGGTGGAGCATGGAACTGCAGTGAGGATCCAGGCCCCTCAGGGAGAGGAGACCCGGGCAGCACCCACTGTCCGTCCCCGCGCTGTCCCCGCCCCTGGCACCCACCACATCCCCGTGGAGCTCACTCTACCCCAGACTCTGCACGCGCCGTCAGCCACCCTTCATTCCTAGTGCTCCTTCCCCGACTCTTCCCCATCCTGCCAGCCATCATGGGCTTCCTCCGTCAGGGTCTGGCTTGAGACGCCCCTTCTAGAACAATCTCACACCCAGGGCCTTTCTCCCTCCAGCAGGCCTTCAGCCACGGACTGACTGCCTCCTGCTGATGTCAGAGCCTCCTCTCCCAGCAGGATGGCCAACCCTGGAGATGTGTGCACTCCTCATAGCACAAAACACACCGGGGAAGGCTGGGCGAGTGGGCTTCGTGCTCCGCATGGGTGCCCTTGATACTGGCTCCGACTCCTGCCTGCTGCAGAATTCACCCATAGTGCAACACCCCCTGCCAAGGCACCATGCCCCCCCCCCATGCTAGATCTGCTGCTCAGCCTGGTGATGAAGATGGAAAAGCTCGGCCTCGGGCCTAATGAGCAGTAAGAGAGAGAGACTTCAAGCTGCACATTTGAGAAATAAATTAGCACTTAAAGGCATATTAATCCATTCCACATTACTTTTCTGGCCCCGCAATGACGTCAGGGGCTGTGTCACTTCTGCACCCACTCGCAAACCTTCTCTCGACCTTAGTGTAAATCAGAGAACTGGAAAACTCCCTCTGAAGAATAAAAGGAAATGCAATTAAAACTCTTCTGCAGAAAGGCCCGGCACATGCAAAGCCCCTGATTAACACAGACCGAGAAGCCACTGGGCGCTCCCTGCCCGATTCACCGAGAGCCAGCTCTTTCCAAAGGGAAGACCAATATGCTGGTAGAGTTTGAAGAACACCATTTCCTAATCCGCTTTCCTGAAAATAAAGAGAGTGGGCCACGCGAACACCCTCATGTTTATTTCACATCAAGACCACGCTAACAGGGAGGCTGCCAGGCACACCCGCCCTGCTCCCAGCTTCCCCTCCTGGTGATGGTGAGCCCCCTCCGATGTGCCCCTCTGCACCTGACCTCTGCCCCTTCGCTCACAGTACCTGCCGTTCAGCAGATCTTGACAAGCTAAGAAACAGAAACCTCGTTTGCCAGCAGGGCGTGATTCTCTTCCCTACCCTTGCTTCCAGCCAGGTTCTCGAGGGCCCAGAATCAGCATCATCAGTCCTCAGAGGAGAACACTTTTTTCCCCATGACACAGTCTCAAGGATGACAAGAGTGTTCTTGTCCATATTATCATGTCTACGACTCATCATACTTTTGGACATGCGTTACTGTTCCAACACCTGGCTCTGTCCTATTTCAGTAAAACGAAATCATGCAAGATATTTGGTTAAAATCTTCACATGGAGTTGGGTCCGGTCCTCCCTGTTTTTCATACCCAGTCTTAGGACATGTTGACTCTAGGTCCCTGGATGGCTCCCTTCCCAACCCACCCTGAGATCCAAAAGCAATTTTTTAAAGAGGCTTTTCTCTGTGCAGGGCCTTTTAAAGTTCAGGGTTAACACTGCCTTGAAGATAAATGTCTTCAGACTCTCCGTTCCCGGCAAACTGAACTTTAAAATTCCTGAGACTTGGTGCTTTCCCTAAAATAGTTCTGTGCTGCTATTGCCAGAGATAGAAAGAACCCGAACCCCCAGGTAAGGTCACCAGGACCTGTTCCCTGCATCCCCCAGCTCCCTGGGCAGGGTGGCTGCTGGCCCCGCCCCCATCAATCAGGCTGGCAGGGGGAAGGGAGACAGCAGAGGAGCAGAGGAGGGGGAGGGCGGCACCAGAAAAGGGGTGGGATAGGAGAAAAGGGAGAGAGTGGCTTCCAGGGGTGTCTTGCTTGAAAATGCAGGCAGTGCTGACTCAGAACCAGAAGGAGGGGAAGCTCCTGGGATCTGAAAGACAGGAGCCTCCCCTCATGGGAGGCAGGAGCACAGGGATTCAGAGGGCACTGCAGATCCCCCACCATCTAAGCGACAGTTTGGGTTGTTTCCTTGCACATCAGAATACCTGGCACTGCGCCATCTCCCCGGTTGAGCCCAGCGTAATTGCCTCTTATATCAAACCATGTGAAATGTGCGCCCTTCGCTCCCTCTCTTCTCACCACCATTCTCTCAGAACAAAACCACCGTAAAGCCAAAGAAAATGCACACGACTTGCCCACTCGCAGCCTGGGTTGTCTATTTGCACAAGAATGGCAAATAAGGGCTATTTTCCTTGAATAAGCAGTGAATTAGCAAATGTCTTCCTCCATCATAAACATTTGCTGAAAACAGCCCCTGGGCGATTGCATGAAGGATGCAGAACAGCTATTTTTAACTAACAAATGAGAACAGCAGCATCTAATTTTGGAGTCCTGCTCTGTCTTGGTGCTGGGAGCTGGCTCTCTGAATGGGAGGAAAATGCAAAGAGGAAGTTCAGGCCAGCTTGGCTCCCACCAACAGCTGTCACACGTTCACAGAGACAGCCAGTCTTGAGACATGGACCCATGGACACTCGTCTCCTTATTCCAGAAGGACACCAGTCCACGGGGCAGTGCTGTTGAAGGATGTCACCCACCCCGCAACGATCTTTGTCCCCAGATGATCAAGAAAAGGAAATGTGCATATTGGAGGGACATTGTATGCAAACACTCAGGGCATCAACAGAGGGGGAGAAGGGGGAAGAGCCAAGAGACCAAACTTCCTGGAAGAAAACTGGCCACAAGCACAATATGATGAGAAAGTAGGCCTTCAAAATGCTTGAAAAGAATGATCTGACATTAATTTAAAAATATAAATAGATGGCATTGCTGGTGCTGAAAATAATGAGAACTATTATCTCCCAGAGACAAACCCCACATTAGCAGTTGTCCAAACAGCACCATTAATACGCATTTTATAGCACCAGACAAATGCCTGGCTTCCTCCTTCTGGCGGAGTGAAGACTTTCTCCTGGGGGAGGAAGCTTCCAGCCCCAGCCATTTAGCACCTTCACGGCAGCAAGAGAGACAGAGACGGGAGCAAGAAAAAGAAGAAACTAAGATCTAGAGGGAAAAGGAAACATTTCCAGCATGACCCTCTTGCTATGCTCTCTCAAGATATTTTAGACCACCTGAAAATCATACGTACGGGCTGCTAGCACATGTGTAAGAAACAGACACGGAGGTGCTAAGGAACGTTATCTGAGCAATATAGTTAAGGAATGTGGCAGGACAACTGTCCATGGCCTCTGGCATTTCTGCAGGTGCCTTCCTCTGGGCTGTGCACTCAAGGAGAGTGAACAGCCTTGGAGATCGAGGCAGGCCTCCTCCAGAGCAAAGGACAGGCACCCTTAGTGCCCACTGTGGAAAGATTCGGGTCCCCAAGCTCAGCACTGCACCCTCCCAACACAACCCTGTGGAATTGGGTGGGGAGGTAGGCACATGGGTGCTGATGCTGTGGCAATTGCTATCAAGAAACTGCTTTTTTACCGACCCTGGAGTTTCCTGTTTTCTACCAGCATCCACGACGTTGCGACAAGCCAACATTTTAGCTTGCAAGTAGGACGAGATCTTGGACCACCCACAGTTCTTGCCACTGAATTTAGATAACTGTGGCTGACAATTTTGGGGAATATGCTCTCAGGTGTGTAAATGGTACTGAGATAGATGATACTTCAAGCAGAGGTTCCTGGTGCCCTCCTTAAAATCTGTTTTCTCCTGCTTTCTATAGAAATAGAACTGGGCATGTGGCTATCCAGAATAAACGCGACATTTTTCCAGCTCCCCTTGTAGACAAGTGTGCTCACGTGACTACATTCTGGCCAATGGGATGTAAGCGAAGTATGGAGGGGGAAGGGCAGCTGCTTGGAGGGCTGGCATGTGCGTCGTGCCCAGTCTACAACCTCTTTCTCCATCCTTCTGCCTGGAATATGGATGTCATAGCTGACACTACCTCCTGGCCTGGGAGCACAAAGGTGTGCTGGCAGCACGAAAAGGCAGGAGTCCAGGTGCCTGATGCAATGAAGAGTCATACCTGGCCTGGAATTACTTATGGAACAGAAATAAATCTTGTTCAAGCTACTGTTGTTTGGATTTTCTGTTATTAGCAGCTGAATCATCCCTAACTGGTGCAGAACTTGGTGCCAAAAGTGGGGTGCTTACAAGGAAAGCCCCCAAACATGGAGCAAATTGCAGGTGCCGTCAGCCTGGCCATGGCCGGACTGAGAGATAGGTGATGTCTTCAGGGGCCACCTGTGCCATCTTCCTCCCTGTTCCCTTCTGCCTCCTTCACCTCCTTCCACACCAACTGTCCCCCTTCACTCTCCTGCTGTCCCCGCCAGCCCTGCTCCAGGCTCACTGCAGCTTCGGGTCTTACTCTACACGGAGACAGCCACATCGCCACACGATTTATTCCAGTGTCAGTTTTGAGGAGACCAGCTCTCAGTCTTCTATTGCTGCTTCGAAGGGACCTAACCATGAGCTAATCTAGAAACACCTTCCATAAATGTTTGGTATACGGCAGGACCCTGAATGGTGAGATGTGAGGTATCAGTCTTACTGTCACTCTCAGAACTGGCCCCCAGGCATGTGGCCCATGCCTGACACCAGCTGGCCACACAAATATGATTGGCCAGCTCTGTCCCAGCACAACAATCTGCCTCATGGGAAATAAGAGTGGATTCATTACCCAAAAGGAAACTCTGGAATCTAAGGGTGGGTTTATGCAGGTGACATCACAGCAGTGACATCAGGGCGGTGCCCATTTCATCACCCATCCACCCATCCCCAGCTCAAGCTGAATACAATGCCATGTGCCATCTAAATCCGTTTATACGCTCGCTTGCTTAACACACTCTTCCTGAGCACCTGTGGGTCAACATGGCAGACCCTGCTACACACAGGGAACTTAAAGACAAGTTTCCAGGGTCCCCACCCTGAACCCTGGGTACAGGATCTAGTGAACTTCAGGCTCCCCCCCGGGGCTGAAACTCAAACCTGAATATTTGGAGATAATCCCTTACATGAAACGAAAAGAGATGGCGGTGAGGGTGAATCCTAGTGAAGTCATGGGAGAGAGTTCTAAAAGTTACAGTTCAGAGTAAGCCCTGTTCTGTGAGGACCATCACGCCACATGGTTTCTCAAAACAAACCCATTTCTGTGCTCTGTCCATTAGACAGAAACTGCTATGAAATACCTCTCAAAGTAAGCATCCCCACATGTCTGTCCACTGACAACCCAATCAGAAAATCACAAATGGTGGGCCTGTGTGTTTATATATTTACAGTTTTGTGATATTTCAGCTGTGACTGCTTTAGGCTGCAAGTAAGAGACAAAGTCCACCGATTGTGCTGTTTACATGTACAAGCTTCTGGGAAGCTCTGAATCAGGTTGTGGAGGAGCTAATGACATTGTGCCATGGCGATTTCTGGCTTTGACAATGTCCTGTGGTTATGCAAGGTCATACCGATAATACATGGGAACTTGCTGTACTATCTTTGCAACTTCTTGCAATTCTTAAACTATTTCAAAATAAAAAGTATTTTTTTACAAGACCCAGAGGTTTATTAGTAATCCCAATTAGAAATCCAGAGGTTGCTGGTTGCTGACATGAATTTGGGTGCCCCACGGTGCTGCCAATGACCCAGGCCCCTTACACCTCCCTATGTCTCCACCCTTGGCTTATTGGCCTTTCACCCTGCTCCCTGGGGGTCTCATGGATGCTGCATGACAGCTACAGCTCCAGGTTTCATGTCAATGCTGCAGTTAAGGAGAAGGATGAAGGGGAAGAGCCACAGGTGCTGCCTCTAATGGGAAAGTAAAGTTTTGAAAATATGCCCATAAACTGCCACTTCTGCCTTCAAAGTGTGGAGCCTTGTTCCACTCCTCTTGATGGTGGCCAGACTTAGCACTCACTTTATATGAATAGTAGCATGGCGGAGTGGCTGTGGAGACAGACTCTAAACTGTCCCCATGATCCTGACGCCTGGTATTCATGCTTGAGTATAATCCCCACCACCACCACCACCACCACCACCAAGGGTGGCCAGGACCTTACTCCTAACCGACAAAACACAGCAAAGGTGAGCAGATGTCACCTCCATGCTTGCATCACAGAAATTGTGTTAAAATGTTGACTTCCATCTTGCTAGATGACTCTCTTACTGACTCTCCCTGGCTGGCTTTGATGAAGTGGCCATGTTGGAGAAGCCCACATAGCAAGGAACGGAGGGCAGCCTCCAGCCAACAGCTCTATCAACTTGCCGGCCGTGAGAACGGACATTTGGAGACATTTTGACTGAAAGCTCATGAAAAATCCCAAGCCAGAAGCACCCGAGTAAGCCACTCTCAAATTCCTCACCCACAGAAACTCTAAGAAAATGAATATTCATCATCCTTTAGTTTGTTACACTCAATAGATAACTGATACAAGCCCTGTGGGCCAGAACGAGGCCCTATGCCCACGGTCCCCTGGCAAAGAGGAATGGGATCAGAATGGATGGCTTAGGCCAATAATGGTCCTTCTCCTGGGACCAGCCTTCCTGGAGATCAAGGATCTTCACATGATACAGACTGAGGTCTGATTAGCAGGGAAGAAGTAGAGGAGGGGAGGGAGGATGGCTTTGATGAACATCTGACACACACAGATGCTTCCGCAAGGGTTAAAGATACAGTTTTGGCTACAGATTCACCCAACAAACATAAAAAGAATAAAAATAAATATATGTAACTAATTCAAAGGGAAGATAAACTTAAAACAAACAAACAAGAACATCCTAGGAGCTTCCCAACTGACATAATAAGTAGAACCGAGCTCTCTTCCCCAGTCACTCCTCCATTCAGTGTACTGTGGAAACATACTCGCTTAAAGTTAGTGACATAATTTCGGGATCTCATCCAGCTTACTAAAATGTGATCCCACCCCTCACAGAATGTCTCAGGTGTTGGGAGCACCTGGGGGGCTCAGTCAGTTGATCGTCTGACTCTTGGTTTCGGCTTAGGTTCTGATCTCGAGGTCGTGGCATGGAGGCCCGCGTTGGGCTCCGCACTCAGTGCAAAGTCTGCCTTAGATTCCTTCTTCCTCTCCCTCTGCCCCTCCCGCAAGCGTGCTCTCTCTCTCTCAAATGAATAAATAAAATCTTGAAAAAAAAATGTCTCAGTTGTCGGAAATGAATATATCTGTGTTTTACTATGACTGACTTGGGAACCCCAAAAAGGAAAAGTTAAAGGAAGGTCAGTATCTGCGGAGAGGCGTGTGGGGCAGTGGGTGGGCGGGTCTTCCCATTCTGCTCCAGCCATGAGGTGAAGGGTGTAAAACTAAGAAGCATCATTTACAACAACCCCATGAGACATTATAGCACTTGAATTTCAGGGACAAAAACACCAAGGACAGGCAAAAGATGCTTTAATACAAGAGTCTTGGTGGCCAAGGCTATAAATGAAACAGTGTGGAAGAAGGTGGGGAAGAATTTCTCTTTCTGAAGTCCAGGGTGGGGGGTGGAGGGCTAGCTTGAGGGAAAGGGGTAGGGATGTGAGACCCAGCTCTTAGTCCAATCACATTTGAAGGGTGCATCTTGGGAACTGTTCAGGCAAAAGTGCGCCTGCGTCCGTGAGCAAGAGCTCAAAGTCATAGCCAATGTCAAGGAAGAGCACACTTCACTGACACCTCTATTAAAATTCATCATCACCTCTACTCGCTCCCTCACCCAAGCCCCCATGGGTGCGAACATGCTCTGAACTCCTCTGCCAGCCACCGGCTCTAGCAATTTTTGCTGGCTTAAAGAACACACACCAAACGCAAGCCATACAAATGCTTACTTGAGGGCTGAAGATACAGGTTTAGCTATAAATTCGCCTACTAACCATAGCTCAGATGCACGAACATGTTTTTCAAAACTTCTTTATGAAAAAAACCTGATTTCTAAAACCACATCGGGCAAATTATTTGATATGACAGTTAACTCTCAGAAGCTGATCATATGGTGTCATATTTTAAAAGGCTTCATATTTTAAAGGGAGGAAAAATCTGCTAATAGAGAACAGATTTAATAAGAAAAGTATCTAAGAATGTGCTCCTAAGTTTACCGATAATTCTGACCCCTTATACTTGGCAAATTTTCAGAAAAGTCTCTCTGCACAGTAATTTTGCAGGAACATTTGGGTTCATTTGAAGCCACTGAAAAGCAGCCAGAGGCAGTCATAAAACAACGCTGGGGAAGATCTTTCAGGGAGGAAGGATGGCTCACTGGGGGGCCAGCAAACAGTGCCTTTAATAATTACCCATTGCAGCCCCGCTAAACCAATGAAGCCTGCTCATTTCGCTGCACGAATGTCAGCCTATGAAAATCTCCAGCTCCCAGAACAAGGAGATTAAATATTTCTTTAATGCTTTTATCAGTTCTAATTAATAGTAGTTCTTGGCTTCGATGATTTAGAGGCTTAACACATGACAAAGCTTCATTAGGGAGGAAGGTCACTATGTTCCTCTCTCAACCCACCCTCAAAGGCAGCCTGACTGTGTATGGAGCTGAGCGGAGCTGAAATGAGAGAGAAACTTAACACACTTAGGAGACACCCCTCCCGGCAACGCAGGACACACTTCATCATCTGGGCACCCGTGCTGTTGACCGCCAGAACTTCTGGGACTGAGCTCATGCTGGTGGTCATTCAAAGGAGTCCCAGAGGCCCTCACACAAAGAAAACTTCTCATGATGATGACTAACATAACATAATACAAAATTATTATTAAAAAAAAAAAAGAAAGAAAACTTCTCATGATCACAGAAGGGCCCAGAACTACTCACAGCCACACCCAGAACAAGACAAAGAAAGTCACCTGGGTCTTCAGGGAGGCCAGAAGAGGCAGGTATTTTGCGATCTTATGTCTGGAGTTTGGAAGCCTCCTCTGGGCTGGAGTAAGTGACACTTGACTGGTCTTACGAGATGGACAAGCTTTCTAAGTCATTTTTAAAAACATAAATTTAAGGCTGCCCATTTTCAAAGATCTCCTCCTCTAATGCTGAGGAAGAGAGCACAGATCACTCAAAAGCATAGGTGCTAAAAGGTTGTTTATATCTGGCCGGAAAAAGCAATTTGCATCTACGTTTGAATGAGAGCCAGCCCCGCACTCTAAGAACATTCATTGGCTCTGACACGATGGCGAGGGCCCATGTGAGGAGGACAGCCCACCGCATAGCGGATAGTTACCTCTTAAGCTGGACAGCATCTGACAGCTTGTCCCAGAGTCACGCGACAATCCTAAACACTCCCGTGCCCGCTCGGGGCTGAGCCTGGAGGAGGGGAGCACACAGAGGAATGGGGCGGGGTGGGGGGGGGACGCTGTTTGTTGACATAGGAGAGGTATAAGGTGCATATATGCCGTGATCTGAGCGGGTCCCTGAAGCCCTCCCACCCAAGAAATGCTCTTACTTCTCTCCTTCATTTTTGCCAAAACACCTGCTCGGAGTACTTGCTCCCATCAAAACGCCACCTATAGAGCCCCTGCCTCCAGGGCTCCACACCAGAATAGGTCCTCATATCAGGACAGGACAGGAGGACCCTGTTCAAATGTCACCGCTCCTCTGCTCACAGCCTCTGCACTACCGTTCTACACAACTTCATGCCTTCCTCAGATCAAAGTGCATGTTCCTCTGATGGTCTTCAAGGCCCTTAGATCCTGTCCACAACACATGCACACACATACACACACACAGACATACATGTGCACACAGCACATACACTCACCGTATGTGCACACACATACACAATCATATGCACAGTTTGTACACACACAAACACACACGTGCTTCATACCCACACCATGCACGTGCACACAGTCACCGGTATGCACATGCCCACACACGCATGCACACACGTGCGCACTCATTCACAACTGTGCACAATCGCACACATGCGTGCAGAGTCGTGCACATATGCACATGCACGCACACTAGCATGCCCACACTCGTGCACACATGCACACGTACTCTCCATGCCCATACCTTTGACCTCATGTCTCCTGTGTTCACTAGACACTGGTCACACTAGCCTTCTTGCTTTCCTGCAAAACACAGGAGTGTGCCCACTCAGGACCTTTGCGTGGCTTCTCCCCTTCTGTCGGGAGTGGTTTCAGTGAGCCCTTCTCTGACCCCGTCAGGGATCCCCGTGGAAACTCTGCCCACCCTACTCTCACCCCTGCTCCACTCTTCTTTCTCCTCAGCGCTCAGCACCACCCACGTCCCTGTGTTGCACTAATGTGTCTCCTCTGGGGAGAGTGCAAGCCCCTCATAGGCCAGACTCCTGGTCTGAACGCTAGAACTACTCACTGCTGTACCCACCCCAGCACCAGACCAGCGGTGGCATTGGTCAGTACATTGCCTCATGGCCCCAAATTCCCGGCCCACGTCTGGACCCTGTACGCAGCCCTTCTTGACCAGCTCTGTCAGCAGAGGGCGCTGGAGGGCACTGCAGGAGAAAGAAGGGACTTTGTTCTGGAGGCGGGGCTTCCAGATGGCGGTGGGGCGGAGGGGGGGAGGACTTCTTGGCCTGATCATGGCCTGTGGGATACGTCATAATGCTCACGCCCCCCCCCCACACACACTGAGCATCCCATGGTGGCTTCCGAGCGAGCGAGCTTGATCTTCAGCACCCCACAGGTGGTTTCCTGCTTGCTGCCCCCAGTCTGACACCTCCGAAACTGTTTCCCCCTGAGTGGGCCTCAGTCTCACACCCCCACAACAAGGCCAGGATCTTGGGGAGAGGGACCCCCTCCCAAACTGGGTCCTTCCTCGGGTGCACGGTCTCAGCCCTGTAGGTACTGGACACTGTGTCTGCGGTCAGCTCTCCTCACCTATAATCACTCAATCCCCTGTTGCTGGTTCATGCTTCTTATATTAAACTTCTCCAGTTCAGACTGCTGTCTGTCCCCTGACCAGACCCTGCTTGATGCTCTAGGGTTCAGCACACAGTCGTTCTCACGAAGTCTTCACTTGAAAGAATGGGTTACCCACGTTTATTCATTGAAGACCATCATCATAAGTTCGCAGAAACCAAATTTTCCTAAGCTTCCTTTACATAACGGGGCAGGAGACAGCAGTTGGTGGCACGACCTTGGAAGTGACCTTTGGTGCTCATCCGATCCCTACCATCCCTTTTGGGCATGGTATTTATTTTTAATTGTAGTAAAACATACATAAGGTGGAATTTACCATCTTAATCATTTTTGACTTTCGAGCTCAGCAGTTTTAAGTACATTTGCTGTGCAACCAATCTCCAGAGCATTTTCACCTTCCCCAGCTGACACTCTGTCCCCATGAAAGACAAACTCCACGTGTCCCTTCCCCGGACACTGGTGGCCATTCGACCTCTGTGTCTATGAGTGTGGCTCCCCTGGGAACCTCATATAAAGGGACTCATACAGTATTTATCTTCTCGAGACTGGCTTAGTTCACCCAGCACATTGTTCTCAAGATTTCATCCAGGTGGTACCAGGTGCCGGATCTCCTTCCATTCAAAGGCTGTGTAGATAGACCTCATATTTTCATCCATCCGTCCGCTGACCGACACCGGCTTGCCTCTACCTTTTGGCCGTGGTGCATAATGCTGCTGTGAACAGACGTGGGGTTGGTGTTTTTGTCTCCATTTTACATTGAGGAAATTTGGGCTCAGAAAGTCAAACAAGTTCTCCAAGATTCCATGTCTCTAGATGGCTCAGCTGATCGCCAACACATTTCGATATCCCACACCGTGTTTGCATTCGGTGGCTCGGGTGTGGAATAGTGAGGGGGGAGGGGGATCCAAAAAAGCCAGCCCTCCCCAGACCTGCAGGAAGGTAACATACGCTCGCTGTCCATGATCTAGGGGAGCGTTCGCCCCAAAGAAAGTAACTGTTATACAAATAGAGGTGTAACCACTAATATTGGTTAATACTGGGGCATGAAACTGAGGGCAGGGAGGGGATGTCTTTTTTTCATTAGAATACGTCCGTATTTCTGCAACGGCTTCCCGTGAGCAGCTGTGTCATCTCTTCCCACAGCCGTGAAATTGGACAGTTTTCTTCGATACTCCGATGCTGGGTCCCAGCTTGCTGTGCAGTATCCCACCCCCGTCAGCAGCTGCGGACCTGGGAGCAGGGGGAGTCTGTGAGCGTGGCGGCCTTGGGCTTCCACGAGCATCCCCAGCCCACCCTGGTTTCAGCCCGCCCGATGCTTACTCCTCAGGTCACACCAACCATATGATGGCAAGAACCCCAGTCGTGCCACTTCACAGCACAGAAAGACACCTGAAGCTGCCCTCTGCTGTGGGCCACGTTGTCCCTGACCCACCGCGAACACACTCAGCCTCTCCTCTCAGTCATTATTCCCTCCTCCCTAGCACCCTCTGCTCCCTGCAACTCTGCCCTGTGAAGCCCTGGGACCTGTGACAAGTAGCTGCTCTTCCCTGGGTGTCCCCTCTGTCGTCTGTGAATAAGGGAGCCAAACCTCTCTTCAGATTACACACAGATGCAACCACACCGAGCATTTAGAAATCCAAGGAACGCCTCACCGGGGCGTTTTACAATTCTTCCAAAAACTTTCGTTCAACAGTAGCACTTCTTAGAAGGGCTCACTCAGTAGCCCTCGTGCTTTCACTTTCTCAGGGTGACATCTTGTTCAGGCCGTTCTTTCCAACCCGTCACACAAAGAATTGCTCGTGGCCGGAAGCGTCTGAGGTGTCACCTAATGATACCTGAGTCATCGTGCTCTTACGTCTGAGCCCCAGGAAATTGCATTTTAGCCCCAGGCTCCTATCACACGGAAAACGTTAGCTACAGATGTGAATGCCTCTGGGGTTTGGCCTTTTGTAAACAAGATTTTGCAATATCCTTCTGAACAAAATCTCCCAGCACCGGAGCGGCCCAGGGGCAAGTTACTGGAAGAGCAGCAGGTGAGAAGTTCAGAGAGCTCCAGGAGCTCGCTAATCACTCAAGGCCACGTCCTGCCACATCCTCATCACGGACAACAGTGACACGCCACTGCCCGTCCCGAGGGGTCTCGAGATAGCTGGATGAGAGAAAGACAGCCTCGGAAGGCGATGTTTTGTACTAATTTGGAGAATCAGATCCAAATAGAAATACGATGTTTTAGTGACTTATGACAGGTCGGTAGCTGACAGGCACACAGACCAAGATGTGCTGATTAACCGTCCCCCCCAAAATGATAAAGGAAATGAAGTGACAGCGACAGACGAATTTCACTCATTCGAGTGCAGGACCAGCTCATCAGGAAGCAAGGTAAACGATCCGTTTTCCTCTTCCCAATGTCTGAAGCTACTTTTGCTTAGAACCAGCTTCATCCTCTCCTGGCTCACCACACCCCATCTGCACCGCAGCCGACGGTAGGAACAGCTCTGTGCCAACACCCCTGCCATGCCCACAAATGTCGGGGCTCCTGGCAAGCGACAGAACCCGACACCAACATGACCATTGTCTTATCCTGTGGTTTTCCAGGGAAAAAAAACAGCTTGATGAAAGAAAATGCTTCCTCTCTCAGCCCTCCCCCCCACACCCTATTCCTCTATTCGCGTTGCCAGGAAAATATGTGGCTGACCCCGAGTGAGCTCCGTCAAATGGGGACATCCGTTTATTTAGCATACTCACCAACGCAACGCTAAGAAAGGAAGGGTTCTTTCTCTGCTCTACCAGCAGCCTTCAGCACTAAAAACCAAACCCGGACTAACCTTGGTTTTATCTGATTAATGAAATAGCCAAGAATCCTCTAAAATTCAGAAGGTTCTAGACTATAAGGAGAACACAGTAGTAAATGCTGACAAGACCCAGCGTTTCCTATCTCGATCAGTTATTACCGACCCTGGAGCTGCCCTTGGGGGACGGATACTGACACCAACCCTCAATGCAGGGTGGATTCCTATCCTGGCCCATCGTGACTCAGTTTCCCCATCCTAACACAGAAATTAGAAGACAAAACTTCCCTCCCATTTCTTGCCAGGACCAGTGTAAGCACTGACAGAACACTCCACATATGAAAAGCGTCTTCAATCACATAACATAAAATTGATGAACAAAGGTGATCTCCAAGAGAATTAACACCATAACTAAAACTAACCTTCTTTCTATTTGCATCCACTCGCTTCAAAATAAGAAGCCTGCTGTTTGGCAAAGGCTGCCGGCGGCCCTCGTCTGTTGTTACAGCTGAATGCCTTTAGACATCGTTCTGTGCCACTAAAAATAAAACTCACATGGGACCTAGAAGAACCATTGCCAATCATTGGAACCAAATTCAGGGTGGTTTTGTTGTGTTTTTTTTAAAGAATGCCTATAAAACCATCTATAAATAGAAAGGCTTTCCTGTTATTTTTAATGACTGTATTTTAGTGAAAACACACTCCGCTTGGCTAGGATTAGAAGACTGCCTCAGGGGGCTTGCAGCCCCAATGTCACGGATTAGCACAGGGCCCGCCCTTCCAAAGGGAAGCTGGGCTCCAGCCAAAGGAATCCCCGGGCTAAGGATGTCACAGCCTCTAAGGCATCTTTGGTGGGTTCTCACTCCCAGTAAGTGATTCTAAAATTTCCTAAAGCACATGCATATTTCTAGAGATCAAACAAGGGCTTGATTCGCTCATTTTTAAAATAAATATGATCCTCAGAGCCCCTCTCCTTGCGCTGAGTAAGAAACATTCCTGATGGCCTTGGACGGACACCACAGCTCGTCTTTTGGCAGCCGGGCTGGTCTGAGAGGGGCTGAGCCGGGGCAACAGCCACTGAGTGTCTCTAGACAAGACAGAGGGGCACTTGTTGGCTTCCGAGGAAGAGGGCTCACTCCTGCCTTGTGCTGGCCCAGGGAGGACCGGGCTCCGGTGGTGGCCTGCTCCACCCAGACCTGAGCGGGATGCCGAGGTCCAGGCTAGTCCTGCCTTGGCCCACTCTGCCTTTGTGACAGCAGGTGCCCAAGGAAAGAAGCAGCACATCAGACAGGTGAAGGAGTCAGGCCCGAGGAAATCCATTCTGCTTCTTGCTGCGAAAGCTCACCTCCCGTGTCCCAGCCCCAAACAGTTCCATCACCTGATGGGAGGGTAAGCCCAGAACTACGCCCAGCCACACTGGCTGCGTAGCAGACGGGCTGAGCTCCGTGGCCCCCGTTTCCTGTCTGATACCTTGAGACACCAGGGAATACCCACCCAGCACTGCTCTGCCAGCTCCCAGGTGTGTGAGCTCAGGAATCTTCTACACCCCCTCTGTGCTTCTGAGCCTAGAATAGCTCCTGGCACATAGTCAGCCCCATGGAAGCACAGAGCTGCTGAAGTCATCAAGCATGCACATCAAAATACTGACTCTGCTCTCCTGAGTCATACCCTGTCTGAGAAGAGAGAAGAGAGAATCCATAAAACGTGGAAGGGCTCCTGTGCGTGCTCCTGTTTGCACGGCATCAAGGAAAGAACTTGCAAGTATTATGACTCACTTTATTTGTTTCCAGATGGTGATTTTATATTTCTTGTCTGTATCTTGAAAGAAGCGGGTAGCAGGGCCATCCTTTGGTTTGTGTGGAATAAAACAAACCCAGCCAAGAAGATGTAGAGACCAGCCTGGCGCGTTTCTGCTGTCCTCCTGCACTGGGCCGCCCGCTGGACGAGGAGGACTCACCATGGCTCTCTCCTGGTGGGGGCGACCCTGCTGTCACGTCGGGAGGGCTGTCAGCCCCCAGCACCCCAGCTCAAAATGAGGGCTTTGACTAGACGAGCTCTGAAGCCCCACACTGACTCTAAATGTTATAGTGCAGGAAGAATGCTGGTCAAAAAGAAGAAGAAAAAGAAACAGAGTCACGAAGTCATGACATTTATGTCAAAGGGACACAAATGGAACTCTCATTAAAAAAGACCTGGCTCTTTAGCAGCAAGTAGAATTTCTAAAGCACCATGGGCTGGCTATTCCTTCGAGCTTTGTTACTTGTTTGCTTAGCTGAGAAGCAGACCATCGTACAGTCCCATTTGGAGTGTTGTCCAATAATCTTACCAAACGGGAAGTTCTAAAATCAGTCCTGGGCTCCTCTTCAGTGAAGCGGCTACAAACAAGCCCTCAGCTCTGATTTTCGTCACCTTGCTCTCCTTTCCCAGGATGCTCTGTTGGAGGTACGTGTCCCCATCTCCGGAAGGCCGTGGCTCAGCGCCGTGCCTGGCTCTGCCCCCAGGGGAAGCAGGTGCCGCCACTGAGCGCCTGTGGCCCGGAGCCGGACAGGGAGCCTCCACGTCTCCACGGCGACAAGGTTAGGACCTTTCTCAAGGGTACACTGTGGTTCATCCACCCGGACTGATATTGGAAAACCCCCCAGATAATCCCAGAAACACAGTGAGCTACCACCCTGTGACCCTCCAGCTCGCGGTCTTGGCTTGCCTGGGGTGAGCGGCCCCAGTCAGGGGCCCAGAAGTCACGCTCAAGTTCTGGATATCTTCTCCTGAGACACAGGTCAAAGATCAAAGATAACAGTATTCAATAAAACAGCTGCATTTACTTCCCAGTTTTGAGTGTTCAAATGCCTTTGTTAGAACAACCTTAAAGGTACATTAAGTCAAGAATCTGATTTCGCACGGAAGTCAGCAACCAGCCCCTGTGAGTCCAGTGCAGCCCATCATCTGTTTTAACACGACCTGAAGCCAAGGATAGCTTACATTTTTAAATGGTTTTAAAAAGTCAAATGATGTTTACTATTTTGTGACAAGTAAAAATTACATGAAATTGAAATTTCGGTAGCCAGACGTAAAGTTTTATCGCAACATAGCCACACCCATTCATTGACATCTGTCTATGGCTGCTTTGCTTTACACTCTTTTTTCAGCTTTATTGAGGGATGATTGACAAAATCGCGAGATATTTGAAGTGTACAATGTACTGATTTGATATCCACATAGACTGTGAAAGTTTCCCCCATCACGTTAATCACCGCACCGTCCACGACAGCAGAGCGGAGGCCCAGCGGAGACCATCTCTCTCACAAAACAGAAACATTCACTTCCAGCCCCGTCCAGAAAAGTCTGCTGACCCCTGATTTAGTTGGTTTTTCCCTCTATCCAATTTTGTAAACTGATAAGAGTTCACAGACAGAAGAGCTGAAGGGTAGACTCGAGAGACACAGGTTTGAAAGTGAGAACGCTACGAAGTGCAAGTTTCAAAAAAAGACATTCAGGCCAATTCGCGATCCTCACTCATTTAATTTCCAGGGAAAACTGATTTCCAGTGGAAACCAGATAGGGAAATGTTAAACTTTAAATTTTTCTGAGAGAAAAAAAACAAAACAAAACAAACATGGCATAAAAGGGCCTTCTCTCCTACGTCCTCATCCATTGGGCAAGTATTTTGGGTTTTTAATCTCTTCTATCTGATGTATATATTCATGAAACCTCAGGAAAAAATATGACCAGATGCAAATTTTCTTTAAAAACCATAAAAATGTTCCTCGGATTTGTTGCACTTTTTTTTCAAGGCCAATGTTTAGCGGGTTGTTTTTATTTTTCCTTGCAATTTTATTTATAGATACTACTCAACTAAAAAACCCCGCTCTTTTGCTTTTCTCTTTTTCAAACTATCCCCCAGAGGAAACACATATAATGAAAACAAGCTCTTTATCTTCTGCTCATTTATATGTAAATACATAATGTGCACACGTTTTTACATGCTGTTTTCCACGGAGTTATGCTGTTTTCATTACTGGAAACTTTCGGAGGCCTGGAAAGAGGGAAAGGAATCAGTGTTTACCATAATCTTCCGAGAGCTGGTGTGCATTTCGGTTTATCTTGCGATTGAGGGTGCAGAGGCCTGCCCCTCTCCTGGGACCCAGAGATCAGAACTCTTCCCATGTACAGAAGGAAAAGAGTACTTAGCAGATCTGGCTTCACGTTTTCAGATAACACCATGAAAGTCAGATGGAATAATCATTTCACTGGTAGTAATTGACATGGGAAACAAAGGCGAAGAAAAATTACTAATTTCCTTACTACTTACAGCCCATGGACAAGTCCTTGAAACAGGCAGAGTGACCTTCCTCTAGGGACTCAACTGTCTCGATGTTAATACTTTGCTAAGGGCAAAAGCAACCTTAGCCCAATACCCAGGACCTTGTAAGTCTACTTTCACATATAAAAATTCCTTTAGAAATTTCCTTTATCTCTAAATCCTCCAAGATATGTATTGGCAATCATCCCCCAAGCATATGACCCACTGATATACATCTGAAGGGTCTCATGACTAAGGTTTTATTAGACGGTAATAAATGACATTTTCCCAACAACAGCTAGCCCCCTCAAGGTCCTGGAAACCTTGCTTCCAAATTCCTTAGAGACTGACGCTACCCTAACCCCCTCCCAACTTGAAAATATATAATGGGCCACTCCTCATGACCCCAGGGCAGCTCTTTCTGCCCATGGGTCCTGTCCCCGTGCTTTACAAAGCCACTTTTTTGTACCAAAGACGTCTCAAGAATTCTTTCGTTGCCATCGGCTTCAAACACTAACAACTTTCTTACATCAGTAACGTGATGTTTCCTCTTATGGACAAGAATCTTAGGTAACCGCATAAAGACTCTACCCAATGCAACTGTGTTCAATTATATTTTAAGGCTTTGACACTAGATAGAGCCAACTGTGGACAAATCACGAAAAGCACCTGCAAGACAGAGGCGTTATCAGAAAGTAATTCATCCTCCATCTAATGGCCCTCGGAAATGAAACTCAGAAGCAAGCAAGAACCCCTCGGTTCACTCTGGAGCCCCTCCGCTTCCAGGGCTACCTGGTCTCTTCCAGCACCGATCTTCTGATACTTTCTCTCCCCTCTGCTTCCGTGGCCTCTGCTTATTTGCAGAACCTTACACTGAAATCCCTCACAAGTTTGCCACTGGAAAGAGTAACCTTGGGTTATATGCAAAATTAAGTGAGCCCTCTCACTACATAAAGGAGGCTTTGCTATGTGCCCAGAGTTGATTAGTACCAATTTATGACTTTGTGTCATTCATACGAGAAAACTAATTTCAGCTGAAGTGTTAATGGAAAAGAATGAGTTCCCCATCCCCCTCCTTCTCCAGGAACATTTCCCATTTAACAAGAGCTTCGGCGTCCTGGATGATTATCAGCCCAGAGAGGACAGAGGGGACAGAGCCTCACACCTCACGGTGGGGGCCAGCTGGGGGAGAGAACTGAAGGAGGAAGAACAGGCAGGAGCAGCAGCTGAGCCCAAGAAGCAACCAGATCAGCTAAACAAGACACCCTCTTGTGAGAAAAAAGAGGGAACCACAGGCAAAGAAGCACCAAGACAGCGATGCTGAGCCCCGTTCCCCAAGGACAGGAGCAGCTGGGGTGTGTGTGGGCAGCCTGGAGGCGGGGGATCCGAGCCGCAGTGAGAGGCTGCAGGGGCGCAGGGGACCCCGGGGAGGGGCTTTGCAGGTGCCCAGGGGCGAGAACAGCTTCCATCGGGGAGGCAAGGCCATGGCCAAGCCCCCAGTGAGAAAGGCTGGAAGAAGCTACGTGGGCTGGAGTCACTGTCCAGCTCTTCTCACACCACAAGCTGGACTGGGGAGCAGAGCGAATAGGAACAGGCTAGTGCTTCCACCTGGAGCAATGTTGTTTGTGAGGAATCGGAATAAGAGGAGAAGGAGAAAGCTTCTCATTTCAAGTCTTCCTGGGCTTCCCATTCAAGCCAGAGACATGAGACGCCGAGGGTACGGGCATGCGGCTAGAGTTGCTCCAGACTCACGGTCGGTAGGTGAGGTCGGAGCGCTGATGCACTTCCTGCCGGACAGACTCTGTCCACGGGCTCAAAGCTGGTGGGGCCAGGAGCATGGGGTCTGTTCTGGGCATCACACTTTAAACATGATACAAACCAATTCACAAGAGAGTCAAGGTGACAGATCAAGATGCAACTCTCTCTCTTCACCCTTGCCCCAAATTCCTAGAAATGATTAAAAAAAAAAAAACCCACATACATTTAAAAACCGAACACATCCATTAGGCTTGTGACATGAAAAAGAAACACAGCCCCCGCCATGAAGCCACTGAGATTTTTAGGCTATTACATCAGCTCACTTAATTACATTAAGACAAAATGTAGTGACTTGAAAGAACGTACTTTATCATTTTATAAATAATGAAACCTAAAATATATAACATTATTTTAGCAGGTGGATGGCAAGAAAATGGATATTTAAGACTGCAAAAATGTACCAATGTTATCTTGTGGCAAAATATTTGATAAAGCCTGTGCCTTTTATTGCTTGGAAGGCAGGTCACATGCCCGTGTGTCTCATGGTTGTAGAGAAGAGGAAGAGAGGTCAATGGAGTGTCCTGGCTGCAGCTTCTCTCGGAAGGCAATTAGGAGAAGGAGATGAGTTCAGACATCCGAATGACCCCACAAGCAGGAACTGCGGGTGATAGACTCCAGGGCCCCACACCCTTGCACGGCTGGAAAGGCAAGAACTGAATCACTGCTTAGATGAGGATGACCCAACTTACATCAGATTATGTCATCAACAAGACATAAAATGGCCTGGTGTTAGAACACGGGGCTCTTTGTTACAGCAGCTAGCATGCATTACCCTCAGTCAGCGCTCCAATACTAGTCTCAAGCAATCCGAAAGTATAATGGGGAAAAAGATCCTGATCGAAAAAAAAAAAAAGAGAGAGAAAATAACCTAGGGATGCATCTAACAAGAAACACGCAAGAGTTATATAAATACCTGTAAAAGTTACAGAATATTTAAAGAACAGACCAGTAAAAATTGTTTGCAGATTATTTTAAAAACTGAGTATTTACAACACCAAACCAGCCACTGAAATAATGTCAATTCTCCCCACAATTGCTTTACAGACTCAACGCAATCCTGATCAAAATTGCAACAGCATTTTTTTAGAACCTGACATGTGGGTTCTCATATTCATTTATCAGACTAAATGAATATGCCAAAACAACCAATTAAAAAATATAATAAACTAATGAAATTCTAATTTAAGATGTACAGTTAAGGGGAATACTTGGGCCAAATATCAAAATATACTGTCTTGTTATAGAAATTAAAATAATGTATTTGTGAGCCAAACTGTGGAAGGAGCCGAGACGCCCTTCAACAGACGAATGGATAAAGAAGATGTGGTCCATATATACAATGGAATATTCCTCAGCCATCAGAAAGGATGAATACCTACCATTTACATTGACATGGATGGAACTGGAGGGGATTATGCTAAGTGAAGTAAGTCAAGCAGAGAAAGACAATTATCATATGGTTTCACTCATATGTGGAACATAAGCAATAGCACAGAGGACCATAGGGGAAGGGAGGGAAATTTGAAGGGGGAGAATCAGAGAGGGAGACGAACCATGAGAGATTCTGGACTCTGGGAACCAAACTGAGGGTTACAGAAAGGAGGGGGGTTGGGGGTGGGGTAACCAGGATGCGCATTAAGGAGGGCATGTGTTGTGATGAGCACTGGGTGTTGTACGTAAGCAATGAATCGTTGAACACTACATCGAAAACTAATGATGTACTATGTGGTGGCTAACTGAACATGATAATTTTAAAAATAATGTATTTGTGAAAGAATGAAAACTACATCAATAGAACTGAACAGAAAATGTGGAAATATCACTAATGTGGCATTTCAAATCAGTGTAGAAAAAGTGCTCTCTTTGATATGGTACTAAAGTAATTGGCCATCCATTTAGAATTAAAATAAAATTAAATACATATACCATGACCAAACCATAAAGTCTTAGTGAAAGAATGAAAAGAAAATACCAGAATAATTTTATAATCTTATGATGAGAAAGGATTTTCTGAGCTAGTCCCAAAACTCAGAAGTCATAAAGGAAACACTGACAGATTGATTACTTAAAACATACGTGTGATCCAAAAAACAGACAAGCAGGAAATTGGAAAAATAAGAGAAAATGTTTGCAATATATGCAACAAGCTAGAGACTAATATCTGGATTATCTGTTGGAAATCACCCACCACTCAAGGAGATGAAAAAGGACCCCAGAGAAAAATGGGTAAAATTATGAACCAGTGGAAAAGAAAGTTCTAGAAGTGTGTTCTGACATGGAAGGGTCCTGAGGATATGGAGTTGGAAAAAATCAACAAGGGCTGCAGAGTCATAGGTGCAGTATAATCTTGTTTGCACGTTTTAATTGTGCGTGCACATGTGTGTGTTTCTGTCTGTGAACACATAGGTAGGATCTAGAAGGATACAGAGAGGATTGGTAGTCCTGGCTCCTTCCAGAGTCATTTAGAGAAGAACCTGGCAATGTCTATGCTTTATTCTAAAGCCTCCATATTATTTTTTTAATGACATGGAGAACTGTTACAATATGTGTATGTTTTTAATAGACCTTGTTTTTCAGAATAGCTTTAGGTTCACAGCAAAATGAATGGGACTTTCCGTGAGTTCCTAACTCCCCCCCCCCCCCCCACAGCCTCCCTCACGGTCAACATCCCCCAGCAGAGGGGTACGTTTGTAACCATCTGCAACCACATGTCATCATCACCCAATGTCATGGATTACATTAGGGTTTACTCTCGGCGTAGCTCGTGTGAGTTGGGACAAATATTAATGATGTGTATCCATCACTGTAATATCATACAAAGTATTTTCACTGCCCTAAAATCCCCTCTACTCTGCCCCTTCATCCCTTCCTCTTCCCAACCTCTTGTGACCCCTGATCTTTTTACCGTGCCCATAGTTCTGCCTTTTCCAGTCTGTCATATGGTTGGAATCATACAGGATGTGGCACAAGGCACATTTTAAAGTCTTCAGAAACACAGACCTACCCTGGAGCTGTGTCTGAGCATAGACGCGTGCAGTCCTGGTGAGGCTGGGGAAGCTCAGGCGGACTCCAGCAAAGACACGAGGGCGCCGGAACTGATGAGGCCCCAGAGCAAGAAAGGGAAGGTTTGTCCGTGCCAGGAAGAAGGCACCGCACAGAGTAAGACTGCACCGAACATAACCTCATGTTACGCACATAAAATATAAAAACTACGCAAAAAGCTTTGAAGTGGGGAATGAACTGGGGAGGAAATGGAATCAGTACTCAGTCAAGCTTCATAAAATCCCTGAATGTAGGGAAAATGTCCTATAAGATGACAGAAGATTAGATTAGAAAGATAGATACAGAAAATAAACAAAGGCTACCCCGTAAATGGAAATTCTGGCGCGCCCGCAAACAGAAACAGAATCTATGCAGATGAAGTGTGCTTGACCAGCAACAAGGGATGTCCAAGTCATTCTCTTACACTTTAATGGTAAAATTCATTGTTTTTCATGTCCTAAAAAAAGAGAGACTTCTAAATAAACCATATACCGAACCTGGAGTTGACCTCCAGCTTGTAAACCCAAGTGTAAAACTCTATTAAATTTTTTTAAAACATAATTAGCCACCAAGGACTGTCAAGGGGACGTTTTGATTATGTGAAACAAGATGTTGCCAAGTCGTTTGTAACGAGACAGAGAAAGTGTATCTCTAACATGCTCGCCCACAGGGACAGGGCTGTCAGGACTGGATTTCCCTGTGGGTAAAAGTGACGGGGGGTTATGTGTTAGGACTGTGAGTTTCTGGAAGACAGAGGAATACTAATGGCATAAAATGAGGACGAAGAAAATGGAAGAGTTTGTGGGGACAACTCCACGTGAGCAGGTCTTGCCAGGAGACGGCTGGGGCACTGTAGAGTCCCCAGGGGGGAACAGACACGGAGGGAATTAACATGGGGTACTGGCTGCCTGTGATGGAGGAGCTGAGAACCCAGACCACAGCAACAACAGAGAGCTACAGCCACCCCTGGCCAGAGACGCAGGTGGAGGTGGTCCATGGGTGGCCCCCAGGGATGGAAAACTGGAAGCACCAGAGGTCTCTCTGATGGAGGTGGGAGACACAGAGGGGTGAGCCCCTGCTGGAGACACTGCCTGAGCAGAGGCAGGGGGTGGACAGCCAGGCCTCTTCTTCCAGCCTCTCCCCTGTGGGTCCTTGGTCCAACCAAACCAGAAACCCGCTGACTAGGAGCCTTCCACCAGGCCACAGAGGGAGGGGCAGGGCAGGGCTGGAAAGAAGCTGCCATCTGTAGGGGAGACACAGCAGAGCACCGAAGTCTAGGCTCCTTGACACGATCCTTCACCAAGGCCCCATGGACTTTGAGAAATCCTGCAGAGATCCAGATAGGTTTGGTTTGATTGGATTTCCCAGGGAAGACAGCCCTGGCTTCATGCCAGTCTGGGGGGTGAGGGCAGGGCAGCGGAAGAAGCTAATGTACAGCGGTATCTTCGGTGGTGACCGAGAGAGCCGGGAAAGGGCGCGGGTCTGCAGGGATGCTGGAAACGATCCACGAAGGAATGAACCCGGTGAGGGAGCTACGTCCACCCAAAACCCCAAAGACAATGATGCCCCACGCCAAGGACGGCTGTGTTACATATCAGAGCCCCAAAATCGTGGTCTAAAATGGAGCCTCCAAAAGCTTGGAGTAAGGCTCTCATTGGGCAACTACAAATGAAAAAGAGGCTGGATTTCCTAAATTGTGCTTTCTTCTTACTGGATAAGCAGTAATCACTTATTCTCTCCTGGACACCAGACTGGCGCGATCAGAGCGGAGTGTCCAAGCCCAGGTATTTTCAGCCTTTCACTCTTCACCAGAGTCCGAATCACGGTCATCTTCTCAGTGCCGCACTCTCACATGCCAAGGTGCAGCTGTCATCACCTCGCTGTGCACTGGGTCCTCTTGCTCTGTTGCCAGAAGGGGCAGCTGTGTTACATAATGTCAGATCGGGACCACACGCTCTGAACTGTCACGAGCCCACGTTCTCGCATGTTTCAGGCAGTGCAGGCTTCCTTTTATGCCGAGCAGGCAGTTTTCCAGACCTACCTCGGGACATGACACACCTGCCTGCAACATCCAGCCTCTTAGCTCCTGTCCCACCTGACACACGGTCATAAACGCCCACACGCTGCTGGGGAGCACCCGGTGTGGATCCGGCACCGCGGCAGACCCCCAGCCTCCTCTGCGGGGAGCCCCAGAAAGCCCGCCGCATGGCCCCTTTGCACTGAACAGGGCCGTCTGTGTTTTAAGTACCGAACCAAGCATACCTGTGCTTCAAGAAATCGGGCTGGAGTCGGGGTCGGGGGGCGTAGGGAAAAGACCTGACCCATATGGCGTCTCAATCCCCTTTATGTTTGCTATTATTTGAATCTTTCCAACACATCCTGCTTCGTGTTTTCCTCGTGCTGAGTGCTGTGCAAGAAACAGCCTGAATCCTAACGAGATGCCCCAAGAAGATGAAAGCAAGCAGCTCCAAGTGGTAATCTTGGTCCTCGAGAGACAAAGTGAATACATGTAAATACATCATTTCCTTACTTTGCAGTTCTTAAAAACGTTCTAAAGGATTGCTTTTCCCTCAAAAACACATTTCTGATGTTTCCCATGGCAGGGAAGAAGCAAATTTGTTTGGAACACACACACGTATACATCTGTGTGTATCTGGTACAGAATCTCGAGATTTTTTGAAGACAATTTTGAAATACAGAAAGTATACAACACATGATTGTCCAGCAATCATTAACTAGAAAGTTTTTAGCACCTACTATGGCTTCATGATGAGCAAGAACATGTCCCAAACTGATGTTAACATAACAAAATGTGCCTCCGGGAGGTCATTTGAGGCATGGTTCCTGTGATGTTATGATAATCAATAGTCTACAGAGGCCAGGAAACGCAATAGCAAGCTAAATCAGATTTCTACTGCACACATACACTTTGCTTTATTAAATAAATCTACTTCTAAGATGTTGCCATAAAGAAATTATTACAAATTCATTAAATAAAGTAGAAAGGCTACCATTTAAATAAATTCTTATGTAAATTATTTTATAAGGCATAAGGGTCACTCTCTGGTTTGTGTTTTGTTTGATACGGATTTTTTCAAGCATTTTGGGTGTTCTTAGGCAAACAAATACCTACATTTAGAGGAGAATCTAAGCAGCCTTCTCTAACTTTAATTTTTAAAATTGCTACATAGAAAAATGATTTCCAGAATGTAAAAACAACAGCCTACGTTTCTTACAGTCTCTGTGTGCAAACAGCCCCTCTTTGAAGCCTGCCGGGTCACCAGACTCAACCACCAGGCTGCACTGGGATGGTGGCGCCCTCTGGAGGCTAGGAAGGGAACTGCCAAATTTTAAGCCCCTGTAATATCTCCAGGCTCTTGGAAGAGTCAGGAACTAGGATTCCAATCATGAAGAGAAAGAGACTTCCCTTTCTCTCCTACTACTGCTCACACCCATGGTATTTCCGCCTAAAGAAATAATTTTCTCACACTTTCATGAAAAATGTCTCCTCTTTTGTGTTTGTTTCACTATTTTTTTCTAAGGAGAATAAATTTTCCTTTATACTTATGAGTAAAAATATAGCAATGACTCTAATTATGCTTGGGACCTGTATCAAGATAACAAAAATGGAGGCATTTGAAATTTAATCAAACACCATCACTAACACTGGCTTTTGATTCTTCCTGTAAAGCCCCTTCCCAGAAACATCACAAACCCCATTTCCTGTGCACCGGGATTCCAATTTTTTAAAAGGCTATTAAATCATTGGTTACCTCTTTTTTTATGCATTAATTCAATTAGTTATTGCAGATATAGTAATTTTCCAGCATGTAACTGCTTCCTATGCTAGTCAGAATAGGGTAGGTTATGCTGTAGTTGCAACCTAATCTGGAAATCTCAGTGGCTTTGTTTACAAAGATTCATTTGCTGGGGCACCCGGGTACCACAGTCTGTTAAGCATCTGATTCTTGGTTTCAGCTCATGTCATGATCTCAGGGTCGTGGGATTGAGTCTGTGTCAGGATCTGCGCTCAGCATGGAGTCTGCCTGTGATTCCCTCTCCCTCTGCCTCTGACCTGCCTGCTTGTGCTCTCTCTCTCTCTTTAAAAAATAAATAAATGAATAAATATTTTTTAAAAAGATTCATTTGTTTCCCTCACGGTCGTCTATGATATCAGCCACTTTCTAGGGACTCTGAGTTCAGTGACTCAGAGATCCAAGCAAATTGATTCTTACAGCCACCATCTGTGTCCCTTGGCTTCCAGCTCACTGCATGAGTGGCAGGGAACGGTAGGGTCATGCATCTGCTCTTAAGTGCTTTAAAAGCCCAGAAGTGATGTTTATGATTTGGGACCACTGTCCAGAACTTGTCACATGGCCCTATTCAACTCCAGGAGGCTAGAAAACATGGGTATCATATGCATGTCTCTGCCACATGACATATTCCAAAAATATTTAAAGTTTAATATTTTTGAGGGAGGCATAAATCTAACCCAGAAGTTGAACCCCACTTATATACTATCCAGGAGAAGATGCAGTCCTGATCAGTTGTAAACTACTACATTCCTTTAGTAAATACCAAAATGGAAGGTAAGAAGCAGCTTCCCTCAAAGTAAAGTCCTAGAAGAATAATGTTAGCTAGGTACCAGGATAAACAGATCAGCTCAGACATTTGGAGCAAGGTGTGACTGAGAAGAAAAGTAACAGACAGTAATCAGCCAGCAGTCAAGAGGTGGCAACAATTCTTCACGGACTATAAACAATGTAACACAGTTACTAACGCAGAGGAGAAAAATTAAATAAAGCTAAGAGTCTGGCTGCTCAGCCACTTTTAGCCTCAGTGGAGAAAGAGCACCTCCCAGTGATGCTTCCTCATATATCCTGCAGGTCCTCATGGGTACAGGAGTTCTGATCTCGGCTGTATTGCAATGGTTAAACTCTAACGCGTTTCTGGGCATTTGAAATGGTTTGCAGAAGGACTGGCGAACCATGATCTTACATAACTGTCCACCACAGACGATTTCTCAAGTAATTTTGGGGGCTAATTAGTGCCACTAAAAAGAGAGGCAGTGAAACTGCAAAATCATTGCCACGGTCGGGATAGTCCACCGGGGAGCCAGGAAAATAGGGCAGAAGAGGGAAGACGGGTGATGAAGGCATAAAGCGAGCGGGATCCGTGAGGACCGATGGCTCAGGAGGAAATTGCTGACCGGCATCAAACAGGACCAACCACCAGCGTGACAGGGAGACGGGAGGCACTATCTTCGGGTGGTTTACATGAGACGTGAAGCAAGTTCGACTTTCCTTCCTGCCTGTCATCCCCATATACACACGTGTACGTGTGCAGAGGTGTGCACACGTGCACGCACACACACACACACACGAATGTCAGGGACAAACATCTGCTGTAACGAACCACTGGGGTCACTGAGGAGGTAGCCAGGTAAGAGGAAAAGCTAAAAGCCTCCCTGACGTCGGAAGGGGGCCCGACACTCACTGCCAGGCCTGTCGTCGTCCTGTTAGACATAATGGGACAGAGCACCTGCGTCAGACAGGCTCCTCGGAGAGCACGACGCAATGAGACAAGGCTCGTCCCTTCACAATCTTGTCTAAGCAGAGACACAACTAAGGTCCCTGTGCCATCCCCAGGACGCCTCATGCCCCTCTCTGCGTCAGACGTGACGGCCACTTCTTCACCAGCAGCGGCCTTCCCTTCACTGCAGCCGATCCTCCCTGTTCACACGATGTAGCGAGACGCCCAATCCGAGAATTTTCCCTGCTCTCTGACAGCTTCCAACTGGAGCAAATCGGTCCTCTCCCAAATCCCTTACCCAATGTCTAAATCCTATATCGCGTTCTCTCTAACACCCTGTTACTGAGACACCCATCGGTCCTCCTTTGATTCCTGGGTAGTAAATGCAGTGTCAGGCTGCAGGGGCGCTCCTGGGGGCCCCGGCTGGGCCGCACCGGCTCAGGGGTGAGCCCGTCCCAACGGGACAGCGTGGCTAAGCCAGACGAGGCGCTTCACCCCCCACCTCCCCTCCGGCTGGAAGACGTACACGCAGTCAGGAGAGGGGAAGAAGGAAGCTGGAGGGAAGAAAAGAAGGAAGTTTGTTCTTCCCACGACGGCTTCTCCACACCTCTCCACGACTAAGTACACACCCATGCCCGTGTGCTCACGCGCACGTGGTCACACATCTCGGGAGGACGGGAGTGTATTTGCAAATACAGAGCTGATGCCCACTTCTTGTCTGCGGTTCCTGAGCATGGGCCCTCCAAATGTCTCAAGCCACGCCAGGGCAGGGGAGGGACAGCGAGGAGCTAAGGGCGGGCAGACATGGGGGGTGACAAATATGAATGAATGGCACAGCATGAAACCTGTTTCCAAGAAATCTGTTTCTCTGCCTGTCATGGGGAGAGCCCATCAGAGAGGTGGAAAAATGAGCCCATGTCCAACCCCCAAGAGGCAGCAAAAGAATGTGAGAGGCCTCTTCTCAGCGACTGCTTTCTGCTGGGAGAGTGGTGATACTTACGAAGCTCGGCCCGGCTGGGGAGCTGGGAGAACAGCCTGGATTTCTAATGAACAGAACTAGCCTCTGGTGACGCTGGAGACAACAAAGCCACCATGGCGGGGCCAGTGCGAGCCCCGAGAGAGGTCGGGATGGGATGGAGCCTGTGGGACCCCCAGAGTGACCACGTGTGCTGTCTGTCCATGCCCGGAGCTCTGGCCGTCCTTGGCGGACACCCTCTCTCACCCTGGCCCTGTGGCGACGGGCACTTTCCAGGTCTGTAGCTGTAGGGGGGGGACGTTCTGAGAAGGGGGATGGCTCTGACAGAGGGAACTTCGAGCAGCAATGGGATTTAACCCAAAGGGTACCCAGAAAAGGCTCATGATTATCCTAGAAATGACTAGAATATCTGCAACTCAACCACAGAAACACCTAAAAATACCACAGAGAAATGAAAATGGCACACTAGCCATGTTTGCCTAACATAAAGGAGGGCAGCAAAGAGGGCTCAGAGATACAAAGATCAGTTCATCAGGAAGATATAACAACCATAAGTATCTTTGCACTTAGAAACAAAGCCCCAAAGTACACAAAGCAAAAACTGTCAGAGCGAAAGGGGAAATAGCCGATCCGACAATAAAATCAGGGACTTCAATACTTCTCTCCATAACTGATAATACATCTCCACAGAAATTCAGTAAGTTACAGAAGAATTGAACTGCACTATCAACCAGATTGATCTAACTGACATCTATAGAATCTTCTGGTATATCCAGCACCAGAACACATGTATGTTCTAGGGAAGCACAGATGAAATAATTTCCAGGATAAACCGTATTCTAGGTCATGAACACGTTTCAGTAATTTTAAAAGGTCAAAACTGTATAATGCACTTTCTCTGACCACAATCAAGTAAGAAATTAGAAATCCACACAGAAAAAGATGTGGGAAGTCCCCAGATTTTTGGAAATTAAATCACAGTAAGTCTCCAATAGGCCAAAGAAGCAAGCATGGGCAAAATGAAAATATCTTGAACCAAAAGAAAATGAGCAAAAACTCCTTAAGCAAATAGTTACGAACCAAATTCTGCACGAGATAAGAAGGGTTGGATGCTGTGGCCAAATGGGGTTATTCCAGGAGTGCAAGAACAGCGTGGCATCTGAAAATCATCACTGTCGACAAACCACATTAAGAGAATAAGGAACAAAACCCACACCATCATCTCAATAGATGCCGAAAAATCATTTGACAAACTCCAACATCTTCCATGACACAAACCCTCCAAAGACAAGGCATGTAAGTGAGTTTTCCCCGTCTGACAAGGGGGATATACAAAAACCTACAGTTATGGTGATAGCTACTGATAAAAGTCTGCATGTTCTTCCCTGGAGATCAAGAATGAGCTCAGGATGTCTGCTCTCAGCACTTGAAGTCAACACTGCGCTAGAGATTGGGGCCAGTCTAGTAAGGCAAGAAATGGAAACTAAATGCAGCCATCTTGGAAAGGAAGGAGCAAAACTGTCTTTATTCTCAGACAACTTAATCTTTTATGTAGGGCAATTCCAAGGAACTTATCGACAACAACCAGAACTCATAAATGAGCTTCATAAAGTCACAGGACACAAGACCAAGCTTTAATAATCTATCGTATTTCTATATGCTACTTGCAAACAATTCAGAATGACGTTAAGAAAACAATTATACTCACGATAGCATCAAACAGAGGAAAATACTTAGGAATACGTTCAACCAAAAGAGTGGAAGACCTATACTCTGAGAACTACAAAACATTGTCCAGGGAAAGTAAAGACATAAATACATGCAGAAATAGATCATGTCTGTGGATTTGAAGGCTTAATAGTGTTAATGTGGTAACATTTCTCCAAATAATTTCTAAATGAAATGAAATCCCTATCAAAGTTCCAGCCGAACACTTTTTAGAACTTGAAGAAAACATAACCACAATCTTCTAATGATTAACAAGAAAATGGCTCATCGTGGATCTTAAATAATAGAAAATATAGCTCCCGTTAATAAAGTTAATCACCCTATGGTTTGCTCGAAATGACTGGAAAATGATGGCGTTTGAGTGTGCTAATTATAATGTCATCTCACAGGTTCTGGCCTAATTGAGAAACCCGCCCAAGAATCAGAGAGGGACCAAAGTAGCACCCTCAGCCTTGGTAAAAGTGAAGGCAAGATGGGGGCTTAGCATTGAGGCCAAAATGGATCGTCTCGTCCTGCTCCCCAGCCTGCATCCCATTCACCGGGCAAGTAGCTGGACCATCACTAGAAAACCCTAACTAGGAAAACAATAAAATCTAACTTTGTGTCATGCCCTACACTTCAAAGGGAGGCAAAGACCCCCCTGATATCAGGCTGCTGGCCTAAGACCAGCTCAGGTCCCATCCTGATAAGGGTGATGTCAGATCAAGCCAGAGCACGGACTTGAGTACTGTGGCCAATTTGGATTCAAGTTGTGGCTGAGATAGGAGCAGTCGAGACAGCCCCCTGTATTATGTGTCTACTGTTCCAGGCTTTGCGTAGGCGTTCCTGTTAACCCTGAAACAACCTGTCAGGTATGTTTACCCTCATTGGCTGCTATGGGAGCTCAGAGTCATGAGCACAGGGCAACCCTAACTGAGAGAACAGGATGCCAACTCATGACTCTCTCACTCCACAGATGGTTCTGTACAGTAAAATACTTCACAGTTGGCTGGGACCCGGGCAGGTAGCTGGTAAGATTTCAGCTGTCCAGTCATCAGACACAAAACCTGGTCAAGAGAGGTCCAACAGAAGAGCCCTAGAAATCACAATAATCCATTGGGCATTTATCCTTGGTGAAGAGTAGTCGAATACCTGGTGCACCTCACTCCATCCAATGCCCCTCGATGGAAGTAGCATCTCTTTTTACAGCTGGAAACCTAAGACCTAAGCCATCCAGGCCGGCTAGGATTGCACGAGTCTGCCGCATCGCCCTCGCAGACTCTACCGTGAGCGGGCCCAGTGTTGAGCTCAAAGTCCTGAGACCTAACTGAAGGTTCTTCCAGTTCTGAGGTTCTTGGAATTCCAAGGTTATTGAGTTAAAGTTGCTACTAGAGAGAAACTCTGTTGTTAGACAGCCTTGCTCAGGTACAGCTGATCCACTAGCCAGGGAGTTGGCATTTCAACCAGGGTGGTGCTAAGTCCCACATCCTCCAGAGCAACCACCTGAAAATGGCTAAGGACGGCCACGTCTTGTCTCTTCAAGCCAGGGGCACATGGCAAGGGCTTGGCCAGCAGCCAAAGGCAGAGGAAAACAGGTCAGGATTAATATAATTATTACAGATACCCAAGGTCAGCGATTCACACACTACATACCTGCTTATTGATGCCACAAGGCTTTCAAGCTCCAAGACTTGGGGGAAATCAGCAAGTCCGAAAGTCAAGACAACCTCTCACACAGGAGACAGCGTTCACAAGTTGCCCATCTCCACTCTCCCAGGTCAGTGATGGCTCCTGCTTGTCTTGGAGGCCCCCAGTGAGAATTCTTGGTCTCTGCACGTGAGTGGTGGTGGGTCCAGACATCAGACAGGCATGTGCTTTCCCATTAGGCCCTGAGGACTGGTCAATGGCTCACAATGAGAGACACATTTTTGCAGAAATGATCGACAAAAACTTCAAAGCTCTGGGAGAATGAGGACACTTCTTAATTTTGTTGTTCTGGCTTGGCGGTGAGAACAGTAAACCAGCCACATTATCCTGTAAAGATACTTTCAAATATAAAAGACGTTTGTAAACTAGATTTTGACTTTGAGCTTTCCCTAAACCATAGGAAGAAAAGCCCTCGTCTTAAAATTACCATTGCCAGACAGCATTCCCAGCGGGGCTGGGGAACAGTGGTAATCAATGATTCAGCATTTATGTCACAGCTGACATCTACAAAGCGCTTTTCCATCAGCTTTTCTTATCTCTCCTCCCAGTCCCTGCAAGTGGGGGTCAGCGATGCGCATTCCTAGCTTCTCAGAGAAGTAAGCAGGACACCAACCTGATCCTCAGACAAAGACGGCATACCGGCAAATTAAGCTCAAAATAAGCGACCACCCTTTCACGCTATTCAGACTGCTACTTAAAAATTGTTAATAGAAGTAAATTTTGTCCTCTGTGTCAATAGCAGAGTGATGGTGTTTTTCTTCTTATCATGTAAGGGTCAGATAATCAAAATTCATATCTAAAAATACCACCAACAGCAAAGGTCAAAAAGAGCTACTGCTTTAATTAATACTTTGGGACATAGCCTTTACTATTTAAAAACACAGAAATATAAATTTTGTGTGCATGTTCTCCATGTTGGAGAGACAGACTTTAAGACCACAAGCCATAATAAACATGAAAAATGTTTTTAACTATTGCAAGATACAAAGCAAGCCCATCCCCAGCGAACAAGCAAATTTCCCAGTCTTTTGTACCATTGGAAAGTTGAGAGACTAACCAGTGGGAAGAGACTCATCTTTGCTATAGTAACTGAGCCCCTGCCTTTGGCACCATGCACGTACGTGGGCGGCACACCAGGCCAGATCCCTGCAAAGGGGAAGGACATCAATCACTAACCCTATTTACATATCATTTACATATTTATGAAATCTATGATAAGTGACATGGTGGTAGGCAACAGAAGAACCTAATTTAGGGGCGCCTGGGTGGCACAGCGGTTAAGCGTCTGCCTTCGGCTCAGGGCGTGATCCCGGCGTTGTGGGATCGAGCCCCACATCAGGCTCCTCCGCTATGAGCCTGCTTCTTCCTCTCCCACTCCCCCTGCTTGTGTTCCCTCTCACTGGCTGTCTCTATCTCTGTCGAATAAATAAAATCTATTAAAAAAAAAAAAAGAACCTAATTTAGTCTGATGGATTAAGAAAGGCATTCTAAGAAGGTGACATTGAACTGAAATGGAAAGGCTGAGTAGGTGTTAAGGGAGACAAAAGGGGGGGCAGCATGTTCAAAGGCCCTGTGGCTGCATGATTCACTGCAGGAATTAAAAAGAGGCCATAGGTGCAGAACTCAGTGGTAAAGTTGCAGGGACAGAAAGTGAAGAAAGCTCTGACTCCCAGAAGTAGAGGCAGGCCTGGAAGCTGATGACACAGAGGCCAGAGCTTAGCAGGTTGGTCTCTGGAGCTGAGCTCAACTGTCACTCAGTAGCAGTCATCACTGACAAGCCCCTAAGGGACCATGTGTCTCAGGATCCTCGCCTGTCATCTGGTTTCTGCAACAAAGTCGCTGCAAAGATTCAGTGCTCTGTCGCCTATAAAGCACTTTATACGCAATTTCATTTTTATTTAAAGACTTTACTGTCCCCTTCCTGGGATCTTCTTACCATTCGGCCGCTGTCTTAGCCTCCGTTCTGTAGGGCACTGCTTTGTAACTTGCCCTGAGCAAGGGTACCCTGATTAAATGAGTTTGAGAAGCACTGCACATTGGCACACTGAAGAATCTCAAAGTCCCACAGTTTAAAAAAAAAAGTGATCTTTCTCAACCGAGTGTGTACAGAACCTGACTACCCCAAAACTTGACTACTCCCTTCATGCTGGAGGCAGTGCTGTCAACCCTTAATAACCAATGTCCCTAAGTCTATAAAAGTCCCATGGAGAGAACTGAGAGGCACCAGCCCAGACTGATTTGAGGCTCTGGTGCACACATTGGCAAGGCAGCCAGAGCGATTTCCAGGTTGTCATTTAGAAAACAAATTATTTCAAAGATCCCACATATAACCATTCTTAAGCAATCCTCATTTCTTGGGACCTTTCCCTTATCTATAGTTATAATTTTCGATTTATTCAGAAGATGACTTTCAGGGAACAAGTTTATGTTACTAGAATACCCTGACCTTGTTTGTGGCTTCAGTTCACCTCTGAGCCTCAGTTTCTCACCTATAAACCACGGTGCTGGACGAGGTGATCTAAGATCCCTTATCTGAGTCTGTGCTAAAAATCTTTCCAGGTTACATGTGCTGTGTTCTTAGGTGATGTGTGAGACCAGTCCAGTATCTGCATAAGTGAACAGACACAATCCAACCACAAATGGACAAAGCCCTAGGTCTTTGCCTCCCTGCCTTCCCGTTATTTTGTCCGTCTCTTTGCTGGAGAATTTCACCAAATGCATCATCATGATCACTTTTATGATTTTCTAGGTATTCATTTTCTAGAAACACATTAAACACAGATAAATGCAAAATGCCATATAAAATAAATAAGTCATGGAAATGTGATGTGCAGCCTGGGGAATACAGGCACTAACATTGTCTTCACTTTGCACGGTGACAGATGGTAACTAGATTAATTGTGGGGACCGTATCACAACGTGCACAAACGTCAAGTTACTATGTTGTACACCTGAAACTAACATCATATTGTAGGTCAATTATACATCAATAAATTAGAAAAAAAAAAAATAACATGAAGGGAAAGCACCCAAACGTTAACATCTGTTAAATCACGGATGACTATGCCTGTGTATTTTTCTCTATGTTTTTAAATCTTTCAAAATGTAGAAACTATGATCTTCAGTGAGTGATAAATTCCTGTTAATGGTGATCTCAGAGAAATCGCCTTATCTCTGCTCTTCATCACGTCCCTAACTGTCTCGAGGCTTAAATTTACTATTTTATTATTTATATATGTATTATATATATTTTTTATTATTTATTTATTATATTTATTTATTTATTATTATTATTTATTATTATTATTTATCATTATTATATAAATATAATAAATTAAATTATAATTTATTAAATTTACTATTGGAAATACAATCTCGTTTCTTGCCCTGAGAAGTTCAGGTTTGGACAATTATCTGAGAGACACAAGCATTATTTACTGAAGGCCCAAAGTGATGGCAACCAGAAGCTAAAACCATACCCAAGCTATGGAATCGCATTTCAAAATTAATTCCATAAGCGTAACTGTCAAAATCCTGGGAAAAGACAGTTTCCCGCTAACTTTATCTGAAAGGAAGGCATACTTGCTCAAATTATTCCATTTAAACCACCTTGAGAATGGCCACAAGTCAAAATGCTACTTTGATTTTATCGATAATCAACATTCAAAGATACATGGTAAAACATCTCAAACTCTGTCCCAATTATTGCAGATTTTGAATTAGGCCCGATTCTGGGTGGAGGCCAGCTGTGTTTACCTGTTTGGGAACGCTGTCTTTGTAGCCCTTAATTCTATACAAACAAATGAGGCTCTAATTAAAGGGTTTTTTACATCTTTTCTTTGTAGAGAGGATAATTTGGAAATTTCCCACCAAATGTGAACTAACGTGACCCCAGGCTCCCTTGGCTGAGATTAAGTCAGAGAGCTCTGGAAATAAAACACCAAGGTATGGAGGTGGGACAGGACTGTTTTGAACTCCGGGGAGGGTGGCTTGCGGCTGGAGCAGCAGCAGCCTGAGTGCTCTGGGAGGATCAACACTGGTGGGGACTCTAGAGAGTTCCACTTGTATTTCCCAGTCATCCTGTTGAGGCAGCAGCTGCTCCCAAAACTGGGGCAACTCTGATCCACGGTCCTGAGAGCACAGGAGGAAAGTCGGGGCCAGATGCTCTGTGCTTACAAGAAGCTGATCACAAGCATACAGACTGATTGCTTCAGGGGGTAGCCGCCCATCTTCCCAGGGGCTGGTGAGTTCCAATCTCCTCCCCAGGGAGCCAGGACGGTGGAGCTGGGCCTTCTTCATACCCTTGGCTGATGGGGTAGCCAATACACAAGGGAAAGGAAATTCCAGTACAAAAAAAGAAAAAAAGACAACACTGCTGATGGGCACACCATCGTCATAAGGAAAGCTTACTGGATGACAGACTTCTCCAGAAGCAGAAATATTAGACCATGCATTTACAGTTAGGCTAATACACATTTCTTAAAAAATGGGGACTACATTAGCAATCGGAAACAAAAAGAAAAAATATTGGAAAACAAACAGAAACATTCTGTATGAAAAATACAATCGTTGAAAAAGAGAATGCAATGACGAGATAGAAGAACAGGGTGGACCTCGCAGAGGAATAAATAGCAAGCAGAAGATAGTGTTGTAGGAATACCAATCCCAGAAAGAGGAAATGACAAAGAGTTAGAAAATGCAGAAAAAAATGAGTGATATGGGGAAAATTGAAAACGCACAGGAATCCAAATACAAGGAGCCCCGGGGCAGGGCTAATTCAAATGAGACTAGTAAATATTTGAAGAAATGTTTAAAAAAATTCCCCAGAATTAAAAAATAAAAATAATGCCATGGTTCATATTGACAGTTTCCCTGGAGTGCCAAAGAAGAAAATAAAGACATGCGAATCAACTTTCAAAATATTAGACAAAAGGACAAATTTCAAAGACTCCTGAAAGGACGTGTCATCTACCCAGGATCAAGGATTGGATCCACGTCCAATTCTTCAGTAGCAACAATGGATGCAAGGGGGAAAAATGGAGTTTTGTCCTCAAAATATTGAGTCGCCTAGATCGTTACATCAGATAAGAATATCTTGAAGCTTATAAGGTCTCGGAGATGTTGCTGCCCAGAGGCCCAAGTCAATAAGAGCTTCAGACGAAGTACTTCAATAAGGGAAGAGGTAGCCAAGAGATGCTGTCAGTGATATACGATGATGTAAGAAATAAATGCAATCGAGGGGCCCCTGGGTGGCACAGCGGTTAAGCGTCTGCCTTCGGCTCAGGGCGTGATCTCGGCGTTATGGGATCGAGCCCCACATCAGGCTCCTCCGCTATGAGCCTGCTTCTTCCTCTCCCACTCCCCCTGCTTGTGTTCTCTCTCTCCCTGGCTGTCTCTATCTCTGTCGAATAAATAAATAAAATAAAATAAAAAATGCAATCGAGTATCTCGGGAAAGTTTGCTGCTGTCTTTATTAAATCATTAGCAACAAAATAAGAAGGTAAAATATGCCCTGAATCATACAGAATTAATAATATAGATCCTCAGTGTCTAATATAAAAGCCACTCATCGCACGTGGCGATTTAAATTTAAATTTGGGTTAATTAAAATTAAATGAAATTTTAAAATCTGCTCTGCCATCACACTAGACGTGATTTCTGTGATTAACAGCCTTATTTGGCTCTACTCTATCAGGCAGCATCGATATAGAACATTTCCACCATTGCAGAAAGTTCTGGAAGCCAGCCCTGAAGCATAGAATATCGATATGATGCAGTGTTTGTAGGGAACATGAGGCCAGTGAATATGAGAGAGTATAAGAGTTCTGGTCTCATTACTGAAGAAATACAGATATCATTTTTTCAAATGTGGAAAGATTAAAAATGCAAATAGGCTTTGCAGAAGCTCCCCTCCCCCCCAAAATAATTAAATCACAATAATTAAAGTCTTGGTGTTCTTGTGTTGTTTTTATTCCTCGCTGATTTAGGCATTTTTCCAGAACAATTGCATTGGGTTCCAAAAATAGCCTTTCTTGGGATAAAATATTAGTTAATAAATTCTTGCATATCAAAAGGCTCTGCATCTTATAAATATTTTATAAACATTTGCCAGTTACTTGTTTTTCTGAAGATTTTTCTTTTATTATTCTTTCTTTGTTTAAAAAGTGCTGAGCCATGAATATATCATATTCTGGGACTGCAAGATAAAGGATTGTTTTTTTTCTAATCTCATTGTTCTCTACAACTCGATTTACCCCACCGTCTAACTCAATTCCTTGGCCTGGGGACAGCTGTCCTGCGGCTGTCACATACCGGGCTGAGCTATAAGGGTTTGGGCTCTCGCCGACCTGACGTTCCCACCACCCCCAGCTGTTGCCCAAGACCACCCTCAGTTGAGGGCAAGCATCCTGCGAGCCATGCTTGCTTCTGCAGGTGGATCCAGGGAAAGGCAGACTCCTGAGCACCTGAGATGACGATTTGTACTTTTATCCTCACCTGGGTCATGGAACTCATTTATTCAGTACATACATTTTGAGTATCGACACAGCTTCTTGTCCTCCAGGAGGTGAGGCAGAAAGCCGTGATGCCTCCACGAACAGCCCTAGAGGCCTCAGAGGTGTGGGCACGGATATCATGGCAGTGCACCGAGTTTCCAAATCCCACCCCATTTCCCACCGTGACCGCGAGCTCCCTGCCCTCCCTTCCTTCCTCCGGTTCCCCTCCTTAGGTGTTCCAATTCTTGCAAATCCTTCAGCGAACTCTAAACAGGTGAGCCTGTAAGTGGGCACACATACCCTTTTTAGACTCTTGGACCTTGGCACTCACGGTTCAGGATAAGATCCACATGCATCTAGAAGCCTAACCATCACAGCTCCTCTGATATTTTTCCCTGGAGACCATGAGGCATTTCCACTAAAAATGCAGAGTGATCTCCCTAAAGCCCAGTGGAAAAGCAGCCACTGCAGTGCCTTTCACTGCAGGTAAGACCCAATATCTATCACCAAAGCGTGTCAACTAAGAAAAGTAACACTTATTTAAAGGGCAAGGTGTCCTAAATGCTTCGTATGTATTACTTCACTTGACTAGCAAGAAAAGTCACAGACAAGCATGAGTGAATACTCCGTGTATTCCAAGTGCTTTGTGCATATTAATTAAATAGAATGTAATGACTTACTTAATACAAAACTCACTGTAGTTGGTACCAAGTTCTGGCCCATTTCACAGATGGAAAAAGTTAACTTGCTATAGATACAGCTGGCAAGAACAGATGTGAGGACTTATACCCAGGAAATCTGAGTCCAGGGCTCATTCTCAGAACAACAAGGACATATCGCCCTCCTGAAGCTACACCACCAGGTAGACAGAGGAGATCTTGACTTATGAGTACAATAACAATGAGTGTGATGGAAAAATACTACCACATGCTGTTAGGAGTGAAAAAGTGGGAGCAATCACTTCCAAACTGAGGGAATCAGGAGACTTGAGGATGCACGGTTACTTGTACCAAGCCACATGGGAAAGACAGAAGTAGAGAAATAATCCCCATTGAAGTGTACGGCAGGTGCAAAGGAATGGGACAGCAATCTCAGTGCATGGCGACACCCTCAACACCCCACTCGTGCCTTCAGGCAGCACGGCAGCCCACCAGCATCAATACCCACCTCTTTCCCTCTCCCCCAGAGCAACTGGTATACCTCTCATTTCCAAAATGGAAGCCACTTCCCCTAGACCTTGCCAGAGCCACCACATACCATCAAATATGGTCCCATTCCAACTGGCTCCTTCTCTTCCAGGCTAAAAGACTCTTCCCCGAAGTTTCTACCCTCTTCACCAACAACCTTACAGGAAAAAAATGCTTGATTGCATTTGGGTAACCATCCTCCTCTCTCAATCATCCCTCTCTCAGAGGAGACAGGAAGCTTTCTTTACCAGAACATTTCATGATAGGTTTCTCTACCGACTTTTATATACAATGTTCAGTTCATGCACACACACAAATTACTAGCCATGTGAAAAGAGAAGACAAAAAATGCTAAATAATTCAAAAAAACAGAGAATTAAATCTGCAGATGACCCAGATACTAGAGGTAGCGGACAATTACTTTAAAATAACCATGATCAATATGCACGAGAAAACAGAGGACATAAGAGACTGTATGAATGAAATGATGGCAAATCGCAGTTGAGAATTGGAATTTAGTTTTAAAAAATAATCAGTATGCAGAATTTAAAACTACAAAATCCAAAATTAAGAATTCAATGAATAGGGGCGCCTGGGTGGCACAGCGGTTAAGCATCTGCCTTCGGCTCAGGGCGTGATCCCGGCGTTATGGGATCGAGCCCCACATCAGGCTCCTCCACTATGAGCCTGCTTCTTCCTCTCCCACTCCCCCTGCTTGTGTTCCCTCTCTCGCTGGCTGTCTCTATCTCTGTAGAATAAATAAATAAAATCTTAAAAAAAAAAAGAATTCAATGAATAGTATTAACAGCAGCTGGGACACAGAAAACACCTAGAATGAATGAACTGGAAGGCAGCACGCTAGAAAGATACCTGAACTGAAAGATCGGGACTAACAAGGAAGGAAAAATATTTTTTTAAAGATTTTATTTCTTTATTTGACACACAGAGAGAAAGCACAAGGAGGTGGAGTAGCAGGCACAGGGAGAGGGAGAAGCAGGCTCCCCACTGAACAAGGAGCATGACTCGGGGCTCAATCCTAGGACCCTGGGATCATGACCTGAGCCGAAGAGAGTTGCTTAACCAACTGAGCCACCCAGGCACCCCAGGAAGAAAAAATATTTTAAAAATTAAGAGACATGTGGGATATACTCAAAAGGACTAAATTAATATAATTGCTTTACCAGAAAGACAGGGGGACAATGAGGCAGAACAGTAATCAGAAAGATGATGACTGAGAACCATCCAGACTAATGAAAGACATCAACCCACACATTCAAGAAATTCAGCAAACTTCAAGATAAGCAAATACACAGAATATCATGGGTAGGAACCACATCAATATCAGACTGCTAAAAATTAAGGTAAAAAAGAAAATCTTAAAAGCAGCCAAAGAAGTAACACTTTTTCCTCAAATAAGCAAAAATAAGACTAATATCTGACTTCTCAAGAGAAATGGTAGAAACAGAAAACTATGGGAAATTTATGACTTTAAAATGCATGTATTAAAAGGAGAATAAAGGCTGAAAAAATCGATTATTTAAGTTTCCATTGCAAGAAGCTAGGGGGGAGAAAAGATCAAATCACACTTACGAAGGAGAGGAAAAAAAGATAAGAGCCACATGACTCTTCATCTCAGGGTGGGGGTTCGAGCCCCATGTTGGGTGTAGAGATTACTTTAAAAAAGTAAAATAAAATTCAAAAAAAGATAAGAGCTGAATTTCAACGAAATTCTTCAAATCCAAGAAAAGGAGAACAAAGCAAAAAGGTAGTTCTTTGAAATAAGTCTCAACAAAAGAGAATAAGAATAAAACACAAATTGTCAAATAAGAAAAAATAAGCTATAACTACAGATCTTATAGCCCTTAAGGTAAAAGGATATTATGAACAAGTTTACTCCCAAAGATTTACCAGTCTGGATGACATCCACAGATTTCCCAAAATATACAACATACCCATTCTAACAGGAGAATACATAGATAATACTGTCTGATGTCTGTTAAGGAAAGTGAATTTATTCTTAATAATCTTCCTGCAAAGAAAACCCCAGACCCAGGTAGATAAGTAAATTCTTTGATTTTGTAGGAAGAAATGTTGTATTACACCATCAAAAGAAAATAAGGAGAGGGATTACTTCCCAACATTTGTGGGTAAATCTCTCTCATAAATATATATTCAAAAATTCTAAATAAATATGATCAATTTAAATTTAGTGATAAATACAAAAGATATGACACCATGAAAAAGTGGGGTGTATTCAAAAAGCAACCCATCCAATTCATAATGTTACCAATTAAACTAGGGAGAAAAAAATCATATTTTTAATTCAAAGGATGCAAACAATGACAGCATTTGACACAATTTATTTATTTTATTTTTTTTAATAATGATTTTTTATTATATTATGTTAGTCACCATACAGTACATCCCCGGTTTCCGATGTAAGGCTCGATGATTTATTAGTTGTGCATTTGACACAATTTAAACTGATTTATCCTTTTTAATAACTCAAACCAGTGACAGGGACAAGATACACGAGATTCTTCTGGGAGGCTGAGAAAATCCGATTTCTTAATGTGGGTGATCATTGCAAGGTTTTCTTAACTTCAAATAACTCACAAATCTACAAAAGTATTTTTAAAAAGTGAAAAGTTAGCAAGGTAGCTTGAATATCATGAATCCCATTACGAACTTCTTCCAAACTGTGCTTCTTTCTGTGTTTCCAGAACTGGAAATTCACCCATATGTCCTACGTTAACTTTATGGTTAAGCAAAACAACACTTGCGAAATCTTACTTTGCAAAAATGACTATCTAAACGATGAACTGACACAGTAGGCAAAAAAAAAAAAAAAAAGTGTTACATCCTGCAGTTGTGTGGCTGAATTGCAGAACAAGTAAGATTTTAATAGGAATTGGGTATTTTCCAGATGAGATAGAATATCTCTTCACCTCCATGAAGGTGATGGAATGTAAGATTCCTTGTAAGTCTCGGCAAAACTGCCTGCTTGAAACTTTTATTTATCTGAGTTTTTCTCAAATTTATTCCAACCCATCATGAAAGTAGAACACGGTCAGCAGCACCCTTGCCACCTGAAGACTCTTCTTTCCAATAAGGACATCATGGTCGCCAACAGCAAGGCGTCTGTAACAATCTCACCCGCGGAGATAAGGAACACTTTTCAGAACACTTTCACGTACGAAGAATATAAAAATTAATACCAAACGCTGCAAAGCTATGCTGGTTTCCAGGCAAAGAAATGATTTCTTATGCAGAGAACAGTGTTTTTGTTTTGTTCTTTTTGTTTTTTTAGAGAACACTGTTTTAAATTTCAGCTCCTATGCGTATGAACTAAACATTAACATCGTAAAGGTATGTGCCTGATGACAGGAAAGACTTCTGTTATCCTTGATGTTCTCACTTGACCCTGCACTTTTTTGATGGGTCTGTGTTATTGTGTGTGTGAGTGTGTGCGTAATATGTACTTGGGGGTGTGTGTGTGTGTCTGTGTGGTACGTGTGTACTGGGTATGTGTGGCGTTGCACTGCGTGTCTGTGTTGCATTGTACTGTGGTGTGTGTGTTGTGCAACATGTAAGGGATGCCTGTGTGTGTGTGAGTGTGTGTGTGTGTGTGAGTGTGTGTGTGTGTGAGTGTGTGTGTGTGTGTTATGCGTGGGGTGGGGTGTAATACGCAGTGTGTGTGGTGTTCTGTTGGACTGTGTGTGTGGAGGGTATCAAATGTGCAGTATATAGTGTGTGGGTGTAGATAGGACCGTGGAAGGTTCCTTTCAACACCAGTCTCTTCTACAAGCCACCGTGACTTTCAGACATCTGTTAACATAGGTGCACGGTGCTCGTGAAATCGCCCGTCCCAGGGGAGGAGACCTGATTGTTTGAACCCCCAGTGAACAAACACCACCTGTCTATTCAGATGTAGAATTTACAAAAGATCAGCTATTCCAGAAAAACCAGTCATAGAACAATCTGGGGGAACCATGTGAATTTTCTTGTGAATCTCTAATGAAGTAAAACCCCCAAAACTCTTGATAAGCAGTATTTTTGTCTGGCAAATAGCATCTGTGTGTAGCCCTTTTTTGACACAAGGAAGGGACATGGACAAAGCCACACACCACCGTCCAGCGAGCTGGAACCCAAACGCTCAGTGTTTGGCTCTGCCCGAGGTCCCTCTACAGGTGTTGAGGATTTCCCTGAAGAATGAAGTTCACTCTTTTCCAATTATAAATGTGTTGATATCAACAAAGAAAATCTGGAAAAGCAGAAAGAAGAAAAATATTCATTCCAAAACCCAAAAATAGCCAATTAATTTTAGTGGCTTTTTTTTTTTTTTTGGCGTATGAGTGTGTGTGTGTGTGTGTGTGTGTGTTTTAACATATTTGTCATTGTACTTTATGTAACACTTTTGATTCTGATATTTTCATATGCATTTGAAAATGAGAATTTCTGAGGTGTCTGAAACTAAGTAAAAAATGATGATAAAGGTTTAATGTATCTGAATTTAAATTAGTGGATTTGCTCTTTTTTTCAGGGGAGCATTTGGATTATTTTCCCTTTTCGTCATTAAAAATAATACTAGTGATCTGTTTTGTATAAAGTTTTTTCCATATTTCAGTTTATTGCCTGATGTTAGATTCTTAAATGTGGGCTTGACAAGTAGGTCAGAGGTTATGAGCACTGGGGAGACTTGATCCCGTTGCCAGATTACTGGCATCACACCACTGCACGTGTACGAAGAGATGAGAGGGCACCAGGGCAAGACTGAGGATAGACTGATGGATTCCTTGCTTAAATAATGAGAACTTGCTTTTGCAGAGCCCCTCGTGCTTAATAAATCACATTCACAATCGCACTGAAAGAGAGATAGTTTCAACCCCATATATGAATAAGGAGGCCAAGACTAAAAGGGGTGTGGTACGCAGACACACTAATGTGAGTCAGCATTGTCCGGTTAGCTACTGAAAAAGCTCTCTCAGTATCAAGCAGAGCAGCGTGGTGTCTAAGGACAGGGTGTTGACGGATCCCCCACACTCTCGGCCTCAAGTCCTGTTCAGGCTCTGGAGCTGGAGAGAACTCTCTGGGGCCTGGAGCTTCCTCCGGTTAGACACACAAACCGCAGACCTGATCCTTCGGTTCTCCTCGTGCCTCTCCTGATACATGAAGCCTGCTTCTCTTCCAGGTTGCCGGAATGTCCTGCCAGCATTTGGGGTTGCTTGAGCTGACTTACAGTTTCTGCGCATCGAGGTCAAGTCTTGACAGAAAGAATCTAATGGGAAACAAGGTTTGTGCCTGTCGTGTTGGATTTCAACCATTCCATTGTTCTATGTGTTAGGGAGGGTGGGAAATAAGATACACCCAGCGGATTGATTGACATATCCGTCCCAGGGGTGCCTGGGATATTACAGGCAAGTATGATGAACAAAAATTTAACTGGACTGGTGAAGTCAAGAAAGGTTCTAAAGACGTTCGTCCTGATGCATAGACTGACGGATCAGGTCATGAAAGTAGGAGCATCAGAGATCAAACCAGGAGCCCAAATTGAGGAGGGTTTGGATCTTATGCTAAAAAAGAAAAGTCAGATGAAGTCATTTAAGAGACAGAAGTCGTCTACTTATAAAGATTTGCAGAGGACCCTGGATTGACAATAACTAGAAGAATCTTGCAAGAAGTTTACTTGTAAAGATATGCAAAGGATCTGGATATATAAGGACTGGCTCACTAAATAAAAAATAAAAGATTCAATATAAAAAGAAGTCACCCCCATAGAGAAAGAAGCATAAGAGGACGTCACACACACACTCCGTGAAGAACAAATTTGAACACTGGAAGAAACCGATGTCTTTCTGGTCAAACACAAAAAGAAAAGTTGATCCAGGAAGAATTAGAATACTTACATAGTCCATGAAAGTGCTCTAACTACAAAAATAAAGGGACTAGAGCTTGACAGTTTTACAGCCGAATGTAAACAAATATTAACGCTCAAACAAATATTAACAAACCCCTGCCATATGTCACTTCGGTTCCAGACACCAGGGATACAGCAGCAGTAAACAGAGCAAAATAAAACCTCCACTCTTCATCATTTATAATACGCTAGGGGGGATCAGCCATATGGACACGACGTATACTATGTGGCAGGTGCTTGTACGTGCTGGAGGGACAGGAAACGTGGTGGGGACCCAGGTGCTGGAGGGAGCTCCGGTCACATGAGCTCTTCTGGGGCCATCTTCCAGGACCATTCTCGCATAGACATGGAACCACTCATGGATGAAGTGAGAAAGTGAGCCAGGTGGGCATCTGAGGGAAGATGTTATCTACAACAACAAAGAATTTCAATGTTACGTAACTATTCCGAACTATGAACAAAAAGGAGAAATCCCTTCAATTCATCTTATGCACCTGCCCTGGCTCTGGCACCTGATAAAGATGGTTCCAAAAGACAAGACCAGACACAACACCGCGAGAGCTCACTGTGAATATGTCTGTTCAGGGAGCTGCAGAACCCGGCACCGTGCAGGCCAGCAGGGAGACCTGGAGCTGCCCCCCACTCCATGAACACTGAGGGAGTCCCACGGAAAACCCTCTGGACCTGAAAGCCACCGCCGGGATCAGCCCAGCCAACCTGTGGATTACAATGTAAATGAAATGGAAGCATCACTGATTATGGAATCCTACCGAAGGGTTGTTGAGACCTTTAGAAGCAGAGAACACTGCACACAGCAGTGTAGCCTGTGGCTGACGGTGGAGACGGTGAGAAGTCGGGGAGCAGTAGTAAAGTCAGCGCCTCTCTTGCACCTAAGAAGCTTTCTACGTACTGTCTGCGTTAAACAGGCGACAAGCTTGGGTTTCAGAATCAGGGCCTTTCCGCTTTTCCCAAAGCATCCAGAAACCCAGAGAAAGTTTGGGAAACATAGTTATTAGCTCTAACTATAGTTTTCAAAAATCATGTGTGAGCACTCCTGTTATTTTTTCAAAAGGTAAGGCTCAGCTTGAGCAGGAAAGGTAATTCAGAGTCCACGGGGTTGCCCTGGTGTACCTCAGGATGCCCGTCCGTAATCCAGGTGAGCGCCACAGGTGTGATGCTCTTACAGGGTACCTCTGGCTCCTCCCCCCTCCTCCCCGGGACAGGAGGGTTGGGAATGAGCCACCACAATGTCACGTGTATTGCTTGCCCAGCACTAGATCCCATTTGTCTGTTTTCCAGGTAAAACAACAGTGGCCAAGCACATTTTTAAAATCAAACAGCTCAGATCTGAATCCAACAACCATGTCATTCTGCACATCACACCAAAACCAAACAGATTTCCTGTGGGCATATTTCCTGTATTGCCTTCCTCCTAAAGGTCCTCACCAGTGTTTCAAAGGTCTGATGACACAGATCTAAGGTAATACTATTTGCTAAAAATCAGTGAAGAATGCAGAAATGTTCCTGGTAGCTTTAAAATAGCCCCAAACTGGAAAAACCTCAAGTGTACATCAAGAGAAAGATGAATCTGGTCTGGTATATTCCGACAATGCCTTTGTCAGCTCAGGCTAGTAACTGAATAGCAAGGACCCAGGGGTTAAACAACAGCCTGTGTTTTGCACAGTTCTGGAGGCTTGACGTCCAAGATCAAGGTTCCAGCAGAGGTGTCTGGTGATGCCCTGCTTCCTGGTTTGCAGATGGCTGACTTCTCATTGCATGCTCATGTGATGGAGAGCAGAGGGAAAGCTCTGGTCCCTTTGTCCCCTGATAAGGGCACTAATCCCATTTATAGGGCTCCATCCTTATAACCTAATCGCCTCCCAAAGGCCCCCTGATACCATCACATTGGGGATTTATGCTTAAACATATGAACTGGGATGGGGGGACACGTTCAGTCCACAGCACCCAGGAACGAACAAGAACTACTGAGCCACAACAGTGTGGCTGAGGTTCAAAGACACGATGAAATGAAAGATATCAAATAGAAAAGATACGGTGTGATGCCACCGATCCCAAGTCCAGGACCAGGCAAAGCCAGTCTGTGGTGATGGAGGTCAAGCTAGACATTCCTCCTGGGGGACAGAGGGTAGTGACTGAAGAGGAGTACGAGGAGGAATTCCAGGGGGCTGGCCAACTCCCTGACTTGTCCTGGCTGGTGCTTAGTTACGTGGATGCTCGGCATGTGAAAATTCATGGCTCTGCACACTCAGTGCCAGGGAAATAGACAAAGAATAAATGAGCTCACCAGGAATTTTGAAACTCCACACAGGCAACCCCCTGGATGCAGGTGTAATGCAGCCAAAATTACAATGCCATTTGGGGGAAGTTTTGTGGCCTCGAGCACCGTTAGGGATCCTGCAGGATCATAAAACACTGGGACCCGCAGATCTAAGAGATGATGAAGTCAAAGCCCTCCGTGTACGGCTTCGGAATCCAAGGCTCTGAAGCTTCCGTGAGTCGACACCTGTTTTCCGGGAAAGCGACACCTTCAGTCAGTGGAGCCCGACCCCAGCTACACACCAAGAATGCTGAGAACTTTAAACCGCGGAGATCCAGGTTCGACCCCCACCCAATTAAAGCCTGATCTCTGGGAACGAGGCCCCCGCCGTAATAGCTTTACAAGCTCCCAGGCGAGCGTGAGGAGCAGCGAGGGCTGGCGAAGGACCACGTCGCATTCTCACAGTGCCCGCACCTTCCGTTCATTTGGGGTCAATCCGCCAGCCCCCTTGCAGAGTCCAGAAGCAGCGAGTCCTGGGGACCGGTGAGTTCTGTTGGGCTTGCAGGAGATGAGGAAGAGGAGGAGCCCAATGTGTGGGGCCCGGCACAAAGAGAGGCTCCAGAGGGAAGGCACCCCCACGCCGCACCTGGCCTGCACCCCACCAGCACCAGCTGCCCGGGAGCAGGAGCAGCGCTCTTCCATGCTGGGTGTGAGCTTTCCCGTCACTTCCTTCCGACTCACATCAGTGTGGTGCCAGTTACATAACCCGAGGAGCTGCTTTCTTAAAGTTCAAAGTCTAAATGGATCTGGCACAGCAGGAAATTCAGTTTAAATATAGTGAAGATCTGCATCTCTCTCGGCAGAGGCACGGCTCCAACTCAGCTGTGCTCTGCAAATACACACACAACTCCCGAGCGGAGGTTCACACCCAAGTATACGACTTCAGCCCGACACAAGCGAGGCCCTGTCTGGGCCCTCCCCCCTCTCCCCAACCCCCCCCACACCCCCCCCCCCCCAAGGGAAGGGCTGGCGCTGTCCTCAGACACATCTCGAGCTTTCTCTACCTGTGAAGAGATGCCGCCAACAAATGCATTTGTGCTCTCATGGGGTGCGGTCCCCCCCCACCCCCACAAGCACGTTCTCAGGCACAATCAGGGAGACAGCTGTCAGGTTTGTAGCTGAGACTCTCGCAAGCCTTTTGCTAATACTTGACCAAAGTCTCGACCCCACTAAGAAATTACCCAGAGATTAGCGGCAGTGTCTGGGTTTGGATTCAGATCTTTTGGGTTACAGAGACTGTGTGTTTTCTTGAATGTTCCACTGCTTTCTGCATAGTCTTTCATTAGAACTTTAAGAGATATAAGAGTAATTAAATATTATTTTATTTAACCCCTTCCTTCCTTTCTTCCTTCTTCACCCGGCTTCCAATGAGCACCCGTCACGTATGAATACTAAGGTGTTGGGGTCATTGGACGTAATAACACCTGCTTTTACCCCCTCCGTTTGGAAAGAGACTGCTCTACTGGGAAAGAGGTCCAGGGGTCAGACTGATGACGACACAAACATGAACGACAGTGCTGGGAAAGCTGGAGGAAGCAGGTGTCTCAGGAGAGGACCCAAGGAGCTAGCTGAGCCTCTCCCAGAAGGAACTTGGCCCAGACTCCGCTAGCCTGCCCTGCCGAGATGCAGCCACCCTTACCCACTGAGGAGCGGAGAAGGAGCGAGGAGTGAGCGGGGAAGCGCACACCTTCTCTGCAGAATCCAAGGAGAGAGAAGCCAAGGCCGGAGAGGCGTGCATGCCCAGGGCCTGCCAAATCCCCCCTCTTCCCTGGGGAGCAGTCAGAGCAAGGATGGAGCAGAGACAGCAGGGGTGCTCGCTAATGGAACTTCCTCGGGAGAGACAGAAGGGGGACTGGGCACTCCCAGCAGGCACGGTATGGTCAGGGCCCAGGGGAGGAGGGGAGGCTTTGTCCCCAGCCCCACCACAGCCCCCCCCAGCCAGGGCCTTGCCTGAGAATGACCACATCCTCCTGGTCTCGTTTGCAGGCATCGGTCTCTCTGGGGGCCACCTCTTACGGTCAGCCCACTTCCCTATTTCTGTCTCCAGCGATGCTTCTACACTCCGACCCTCACACCTGGGTCCTCACTTCTTCCTTGTCCAGCGTCAACACCGGGGCCCAGTATTTCCACCCCACGGAGGCTTCCTTACCCTATCAAAGTCACAAAACCACAAGCAGGGTCCAATACGCCAGAGTGTGCTCCGTGCCTCCGTGCACAATGCTGAATGTGGCCCTGGGTCGGGCAGCCCTGCCATCCCGCCTGCCTCTCCAGCCTGCACCGCAGACGGGCAGCTCGCCCCCTGGCCGGCCCTCTGCTCCTGACACTTTATCCAAAGCTCTCCCTTGCTTGTGTATTCCGGTTGTTTGTTTCCCTCGCTAGAGGACTGGGGTCACTCCTTCCAAAGTGAGGTTTGAAGCGTGCCCTGAATGAGGACGACCCCTCAGGTCAGTTGTGTGATAAGGCGGGGAATCTGTTCCGTGGACACAGTTAGTGAAGACGAGGCCCATGCATCACACATGGGCCGGGGTTTCCTGTCTGAGCCACACACCGTTCCTCGCTGGCCCCAAACGATTCGTATCTCCCTCCTCAGCCACTGAGCCCTAGTTTGGTCTAGCTGTCAGGCAGAGTCCCCTTAATGGCAGAGAAGGTGGGATTGTCCCTGACAGGCTGGAAGCAGGTGACTAGAGCTGGCCAAGGAGATGCGAGAGATGTCTACTGGGGGAAAAGTCTCTGAAATATCTTTTCCTCCCCAATTAAAGAGCCTGCCCGGAGAAACCCTTCCCAGTCCAGCCGAGAGTCCTTGGCTCCTGTTTCTGTGGGCTGATTTCAGGGGGTCATGGACTGGACTGTCAGGTGGCCTTCAGGACGGCCATCACCCTGAAACCAAAGAGTATAAGAAGCCCAGTTTATCCACGAGCCAAGGACAGAAGAGAGACGGGGGGGGGGGGGGGGGGGGCGGGGCCGAACTCGACCACAGCAGGGAATCAGGAGGGGTGAGGTCGGGATTCTGGGCCATCTCAGACCCCCCAGCTTCTGCCTGCACCACCTCGTCCAAGTGCCTCACTCACCCATGCAGCCTGAGCTCACCATCCCGGGTCCCCACTCAGCCTCCTCCTTCCGTCACCGCCCCTCCCTCCGGGAACACGCCCGAAGATGCCCCTGACACTGGATGCCCATAGAACCAGCACAGCCCTCATCAGTGTCCCGGGTCTCTATCCCAGCCTCTGTCCTAAGGCTGCTGCCTCGTCCATGTTGGGCTCCTGGGATGACAATTGTCATGATACCACCTCGGTCCAGAGGATCAGAATCCGTTCACCCATCCACTCACCCTCTCCCCCCCCTCCCACCCCGTCCCCCACTCCTCCCTCTCCCATCCTCCGCCATTTCCCCACTCTCACCCCACCACTTCCCTCAACCCTCTCCAGTTAAAAACCACACAACTACCTGATTAAATGACCCTAAATTATAAGACAGTCAAAATATTGGCATTCAGTTCCGGCTTATTGAAAATGGAGGGTAATTTTTCATTAAATTTTAAACTATTTCCTAAGCATTCTTGAAAGTAAGCTTTTACTATCAAAACTTGAAGATGTTTAATATATCTTTAAGCCAAAGATGGAGATTCACATTCAAAGATGCAGATTCACCCAAAATTGGGTTGCAGTTACTGACTTCGTAAAATGATTCATACTATGATTTCTCTCCCTAGGGTTTGCGATTCCTTATGGCTATAAAGTATATAGATTAAATTTATATACACAGTGAGGCAGCATAAGCTATACATAAATTGATGAATAATGCCGTATTAAAGTTTCTTACATATATGAAGCAGCATCTTTATTCAAAAACATCTATAAATCACTGATAAGATTATTCTCCAATCTATATTAAAATAATGGAAAAAAAGAACTTTCCAGTAACTAGTGTCACCAACTCGGGGTCTTATAGAATTTTTAGCACCATGGAAGAAATCTTTTCAGGTGGATTGTTATATTTCTGTGCACAAAATTGTTAGGGCACATTTTTATTTCATGAAACACCTATCTGCCAGAACACTCGGCACCTCCCTCCCATTTCCCCATCCAGGCACCCCTCTCCCCCACCCGTTTCTGTGCAGCATGTGTGAGCACACGTCTCACTAACCACCTGCCCAGTTTCCAGTCTGATGGGTCCTGCACACTCAGCTTAGTCACCGTGTCGGTAGCAATTGTCCCTGCTGGGGACAGGGTCCTCCCCAGGCATCGGGCTCCTGTTTTCTTCCTTTCTAAGCCCCCCACCCCCACAAGGACTACTCACCACAGCATTCCCTCCTCCCTCCCCCGGCCCAGCCCATCACTGGTCATTCCCTTCACTCTGGACATTTGTCCTCATTTGTACCCATGGCACTCCCATCCCAGTCGACTCTCCTCACCTCCCCTGAGAACATTCCTCGGCCCTCCCTGCTGTCCACCTCACACTCAGCATGGCCAAACTAAGCTCATGATGTGCTCAGAAACCTGGAAACAAGTTCTTCTGAGACCCCCTCACTGAGACCCACCGAGCGTCCCTCTAACGGCTCTGTCACATGGGCACCCAACACGCAGGATAGAGACCTGCAAACTTTTTTCAATAAAGGGCCAGATAGAAAACATTGCAGGCTTTGCAGGCCACACAGTATCTGTCACAACTGCTGGACTCCACCATTGTGCGGTGCCAACAGCTCCAGACCCTGTGTCAACAATACGGCTGCATTCCAAGAAGACCGGATTATAAGAGCAGGCAGCCGCCTGGATGCAGCTGATGGGCCGTAGTTCCCTGAGCCGCGCCCACAAATGCACCAGTGGTTGGCGCGGTCTTCTACGGATGCTGGAATTCTAGATGGTTTTGACACTCTTTGCATTGTTCTGTATTTTTCAAGGATGTTATTATGAGCACGCACGGCATATTTATAATCAGAACAATGAAGTTACCGTCACGAATGGGTAGCTGACGCCTTGATCAGCTCTGTTGACGGAGCCTCACTCCCCGGTGCAGAGACCGTTTTTGTAGAAACCAAACACTGTTGACAAGCAGCCTGGAATTTATTGATTAATACTTGGCTCCTTTGATTCTTACTTATTTCACTTCTTGTCCTCAATCTGTGCAGGCATGTCTATGTGTGTGGGCACACACACACGCGTACACACACACACACACGCACACACACAAACACACAGTGATTTTCTCAGGGAAGTGGATGGAATTCTCTTTTTCAGTACATTTTCCTCAGATGACTTCCTTGTCTTATTGGCAGTGTAAGTAAAAAAAAAAAAAAACCCAACTATTTTTATTTCTTACACCACAAACTCAGGAACAGAAAAATGAGACAAACCGAAATGTTCTTCCTCCTTTCCACAGATACCCTGCCTCACACGGCCCTGAGGTGAGTCCCTCCGATGGGGCTCGGGGGTCACAACGCCCCCGATGACATACGAGGCTGGAGAGAATCCAATCCCGTCCTCCGATGTTCTGCGGACACATGGAAAACGCAATTTGTATTCATTTTATTGTTTGCTGCTTTTACTTTCAAACAACTGGATCCTGCAAGGTAATCGCTTTCACGTATAAAGTTTAAGCAAATCCTTTAAAATAATGGACTTTCTCTGCAGAGGAGTAAAATGCCAGTGTGGCTCAGAGGCCGGTTGGCCCAGGGCCATCATTTGGCGTCAGGAGCTGCCAGCTCCCCCAACCTTCCTGACGGGTGGACACTGTTCCTCGCAGGAGGTTACGAAGCCCTGAAACACGACCTAGAGCTCCCACCATGCTCAAACTCGTTGTGCTTTCCAAACTGAAAGCTAACGGCTGTGTCACTTTGGGCACTTGGCTGTGTACCGAGGGGGCGTCTAGGTCATTGCTCGGGTTCAGGGCTTCTCAAGCAGGGCACCGCAGGTGTTCTGGGGCCAGATCATTCTTTGGGGTGGAGGTCTGTCCCATGCCTTTTAGGCTCCACCCACGAGATGCCACTAGCAGCCCCCAGTTGTAATAATCAAAAGTATCTCCAGACATTGCAAATGTCCCCAGGGAGGGCATGGGAGGGGAGGGCATCCCATTGACAACGACTGATACGTGTTGCTCAAACCCACTCTGGAGGCATGAAGGCTCTTGTATTTGGTGAGGCCGTCTTGTATTCGAGCCATCACCTGTCTTCATAACGTGCCACTGAGCTGTGTGCACGGCTCCTCTGGAAGAGGCCAGGGCGTCTGACCTGGGAGAGGCCTGGGGAGATCTCCCAACGGGAAATGCCTGCGTGCCACATCGTGATGCTGGATAACCACCCACCTGTGGAGACGATGCCCAGACCCGCCATCGGTCCATCACAGACTGAACTCACTTTGCCGAGGGTGGGGATAGGTGGTCTTAACCATCCCATTCTCTTGCCCTCAACCGTTGGTCGAGTCTGATGCCTCAAATGGCTAAGATTTCTCATGACAGCCCAGAACAAACAACAGGAAATTATAAACCCAAGGCTGACTCTGGGCTGCTATTCTGTTTTGTTTGGCTTGACAAAGGTCTACAAGTTTTTAAATAAGTTGTTACCATGTAAAAATTAGGAAATGTCACAGCTTTCTTGCTATTCTTAAAAACTGGAAAGTCTGGTCACTCTTGCCTTGCATTCAATGGTGAAGTGGAGGTGATTGGTTGCTGCCCTTTGCCCTGAGCACGCTCTCTCCCTCCACTTTGCCGCAGTCCCCACTCTGCCCTGCAGTGGCCCCAGCAAGGCACCTGGCCTGCTTCACGTACTTATATCCAACAGCCTGAAGGCACTGAGCTTGCAGCTCAGGGGGATACGCTCACTGCATTGGTTTTTTTTGTTTTTGTTTTTGTTTTTTAGATTATTTATTTATTTATTTGACAGAGAGAGAGAGAGACAGCCAGTGAAAGGGGGAACACAAGCAGGGGGAGTGGGAGAGGAAGAAGCAGGCTCCCAGCAGAGCAGGGAACCTGATGCGGGGCTCGATCCCAGGACTGTGGGATCACGCCCTGAGCCAAAGGCAGACGCTTAATGACTGAGCCACCCAGGCGCCCCCAACGCATCGTTCTTAATGCTGCAACACATAGTTTCTTTTACTAAATAAGGAAGTAAGCAAACACGAATTATCCAATGCAGTCCAAGCAGCAGAAGAAATGTAGGAGAGGAACTTGGGCTAAGGGTATAAAACTACTCGCAAATGTGCTCAAAAAGTAAAATCCAGGGGCGCCTGGGTGGCACAGCGGTTAAGCGTCTGCCTTCGGCTCAGGGCGTGATCCCAGCGTTCTGGGATCGAGCCCCACATCAGGCTCCTCTGCTAGGAGGAGTAAAATCCAGGCCTCAGTCCGGGCCGGTTGAGTGGGCTGCTGAAGACAGGAAGGTAGGAAGGCCGGAGGTGAGCCTGGGTTTGGGTCTCACCCTCCGTTTCCTCCCTTACAAAAAGCAAGGGCTGCGCCAGAGGAGCTCCGAGTTTGTTTCCAGGTAAAAAAAAAAAAAAAAAAAAAAAAATCCAATGATTCTCTAAATCAGGATCAGCAAATCCTTCTACAGCAAATCTTCTCTACAAAGGGCCCGAGAATAAATATCAGAGGCTTTGCAAGCCGTACAGCCTCTGTCACAAGTACTCAATTCAGCCATCAGAGCAAGAAACAGCCGCGGACAATACGCCAGTGAGCGAGCCTGGCTGTGTTCAAGGAAGACTGTTTACAAAACCGGGAGACCATCTGGGTTTGGCCCTGGGCCATCCTTTGTGGAGCCCTGCTCTGAATTAAACTGTATGCAAACCTACATCTCACAGAGTAACACAAAGCTGTATACACACATCGTACCAATGTCAGTGTCCTGGGTTTGATACTGACTCTGGTTACGTAAAGTGTAACCGCGGGGAACTCTGAGTTTAAGGTACAGGGGGCTTTTCTGTATTATTGCTGCAAGTCGCCGTCAGTGTTTAATTATTTCAAAATTATGAGGTTTTTAAAAAGTGGACTAGACTGGGAAGCTCAGTTAACCATATTTTAAATTTTAGCTTTTGAGAACCTAGTTTAGCAGGACGCACTGTTCTATTCAGCCAACAGTAGTTACTTAGAATTACCTTATTCATACGGAGCCTAAGCCCAAAGCTCTGAGAAAATAGACTGTGAAGAATCACAGCAGAGGCCCTGGGTGGCTCGTTTGAAGTGTCAGAAGCGTCTGTCTTGGGCTCAGGTCATGATCTCGGGGTCCTGGAATCAAGCCCCACCTTGGGCTCCCTGCTAAGTGGGGAGTCTGCTTCTCCCTCTCCCTCTGCTCCTCCCCCCTGCGTGTGCTCTCTCTCTCTCTCAAATAAATAAAAAATAAATAAAATCTTTAAAAGAGTCACACAGGAGACCCCTCCTTCCCAAGACTTCCCTGAGTGGGTTCTCCTTCGTGATGATGCTCCAGGGACCTGGGGCTGGGGCTGGGGCTGGGGTGGGGGAGGTGGGGGCAGGGAGACCATGAAAGCAGGGGAGTGTGGCCTATGCCTCTGAGCAGATGTGTCCCCCTGTATCCAGGTGTTCTGCTTCCTGTCACCTCGAGGCCACCAACACACCCCCTCAACAGCAGGCTTTTTGAAAACTAAGCCCCGTGCTCTGGTTAAGTGAGTGCGGGCCTGCGGAAGGGCACTTGGTCAGAAGGAGGAGAGAGATTCAGGGCCCAAGCGGGCAGATGACCGCAGCCTGCAGGATGCAGGGGGAGGGAGCGGAGGGGGCAGAGCTAGGGCACCTGTAAGGGCAGGTTTGACCCTGCCTCTTCTTCATCTGGTGCCTACAGACCACATTACAACCAGCTCCTGCTTGTTTTCTGGATTGTTCGTCTCCCTAATCAACCTCTTCTTTGCAGTATTTTATCTGTGCTGCTTTCCATCCAGAAGCAGAAAGTTGAATAATCGTGCCTAATTTATGCTGCATGTGGATATGCCTTTTAACTCTCTTTGATTTTTCTAAGACCAGAAGCAACTGGCTTGTAGCCAAGGTGACAACAGCCACTGAGTGTCTCTAGACAGGACAGAGTGGCATTTGTTGGCACAATCTGCAGGCCGTTGTCTACCTTGGACACACACACACACACACACACACACACACACACACACACACACAGGTTTCTCAGCCAAGGCACCCCTGCCACTTGGGGCTGGAAGATTCTTCGTCGCGGGACTGCCCTGTGCATTGCAGGATGTTAGCTCTGTCCCTGGCCTCTGCCTTCCAGACCGCAGTACCAAACCCTCCCGTCCGTGACAACAGAATGTCTCCGGCCATCGCCAAATGGCCCCTGTGGGGGGAAATTGCCCGGACTGAGAGAGAGCCCTCGGTCTGGGGTGGCATCTGCTGCTCCGGAGCCCTTAGAATTCCCTTCGTCCCTTTTCGTAGCGGATCCCTCCCCGCTGGCCAGGGATTCTTCCTATTCGAGTGTCCCTGTTCCAGTAAGCACGGTGGGTCTTGGCTCCCGACGAGACCCCCACTGAGACTAACGTTTAGGCCAAGCCCTATCGCAGCTGGTTGTTGACCAACACAAATAAAATCTGTAACTAAATCTTTGAAGTTTGGCTATAAACCTGATGTGAAATTTCAGTAAGATCACTTCCGAGAGACACTTTTGAGTTGAAGGTTAAATGAAACTTTGTATTTTAAAAACGCCTTCCAAGAACATTGCACCAATCCACACCGTAACGGGTACGAGGCTTGCGGCTCCGTCTGGGGAAGCCTGTGTGGAAATCCTGGGCGTGACTTATCTTTGCCATATTGATGGTGAAAATGTGGTCTCAGGATAGGAGTAATTTTCATTGGCTTTCTAGAGGTTTTTCAAGTCTCATATGTTGACTGGCCTGTTACAAACCTGTTGTCGTTTCTTTGTCCTGTCGCCTTCCTGTTGTAGCTCTTTCTCTCCTACTTAAAGTGTTTCTCCTTGAATTCTTTGATCATTATGTTGCCACTTCCCTAGAAAATATTTAATATTAATCATTTTATTTAATATCTGTTTTTCATGAATAAAATAAAATTCTTTAATATCTCTTGTAAAACTCTATCCTAATCTTTCTTAACACGGAGAGCTCATTAATTCACATTTACTGTTACAACTGATGGTCTCCTATTTCCTTTTATGCTTTCTGGGATTGTCTCTGTGCTTTTATCTTTTTTTTTTTTTTGCTTTGCTAGTGTGGTGTAATATTTATCACAAGCTATCTGAAAGTATGTACATCTTACCTTTATTCTAAAAATAACTATCTTTACATTTTAAAAGGCAGATATTATCAGGTGGGTATTATGCTGCCAATATCACCAATGAAACTGTCCTGTGAGATGAGGAGTGGAGCTGCAGCACCCCCACCCCCGGCTTCCCATGATGCCTGCATATTGTCACCTGCTGGGCACATGGGTGATGCTCTGGTCCAGGCTGGCAACGAGGGATTTAGTTTAAGGCACTAGGTCACCTTCAGAATTCCCGGGAGGGCCAGAGAGCCCAGCTCGCATGTTACATTCCAAGAACAGAGAGTCAGGAGTAACACTCCGCCACGAGAAGGACTTCTGCAAGACAATCCCCAGCACCCATGAGGGGGGACTGGACTCTGGAATGTGCCCCACGCTGCCCACGGGAGCCAACATCACCGCCGCACACGCCCCAGGCAGCAGCCACCCTGCGTCCCTTCCTCCACCTCATCGCCTGGCAAGACCGAGGTCCCCAGCATCACGGAAACATGGAAGGGGTTGGCCATGGCACTTTGTCTGCAAGTGCAGTGACAGGGACATGTCACAGTCAACTCTTCCATCAGAGAAGAGAGAGATTCCGGGCTTGTCCCCCGCTCTCTCTCTGCTGTGTTCCTGGGCTCGTCCTGTGAGCCAGGAAGCATCTGAGAGCTTTGCACAGACGGACTCAAGCTCCTCACACAAATCCACAGAAGAAGTTGCTGCGCTCATCTTACTGACAAGGAGTGGACGTGCACAGAGTGGTTTAGTAACTTGGCTGACGTCACACAGGATACAAAGCAGGGCAGTGTCATCTGCGGCCTGTGTTCTTTTCCACTAGCATTCCCCAAATGTTATTGACAGTGACTTAACATTTGACAGGACTTTGGTTTTGCTCGGCCGTTAGGCACAATCACAAACATTTCATGCTGCATTGTTACATGCTCACCAAAGGCTCGAAAAGCCTCGTCAAGAGCACCTCGGTGTGCTCCCTCCCTATTACAGGATTGGGCTCCTGTTACAGGTGCGCGCCCCCACCCCACCTCACCCCAACCCTGCTTGGGTTTCCCCCCAGCCCACCCCCTTCCGGGCTCAGGTGCACAAGCAGGAAATGTGTTCACTCCCAGCTGTGGGGCCGCAGGTACCAGTCTGAGATGCGGTCCTAACTCACTGGAAACCGGGTCCCCAGGGCCCACCAGCTCATCGCCCCACCCGGGGCTGCTCCTGGCCCGCTGGACCTCGGCCGGGGGCACACACTGGACCCCCGTAAGTGAGAGCAGCATTGCTGGGGCTGCCACTCCATCCACCCTCGTGGTCTTCTCGTGCCTGGCCACCCCGCTCCTGCCCGGGGGCTGGCAGGGCTGGTGTGAAAACTCCCGAAGGGGCAGAGGGAGGGCACCCACCAGTCCAGCAGCGGGGGGCAGTTCTCCCATGCAGGAAGACTCCTGATGACAGTGTGGGGCTGCCTGCCCACCTAGGTCCCCTTCCTCCAGCCCTCTCCCTCCCCTGCTGTGTGTTCTGGGGGAAGGCAGAGACCTCTCTGGGCTGTCAACCCCACCCTGAGCTTAGGAATAGAAGGGAAGAAGGTGGCTCGGTGACTGTCTGTGAGGGGAAAGGAGGGTGGGGCTGCTCACTTTTCATACATAGACGTAAAGCTGGTAGCCAGATACAGTGAAACCTTTCTTGGGGGGAAAAAAAGCACCTAATCCATAGTTGTCCTTAACTCTAGTTTTACTACAGAAATAATACAAGAATATATTCACATTATTTAAAGAGTAAAGCATCGCCCATGCCCACTCCATGTTCCAATGGGTCGTTTTATGGTTTTTTTTGAACAATAAACAGGTCCTGGGTATTTTTCCTTGTCCCTAAGGGCCCCGAAGTATTCCCGGGGTTGGGGGTGCCTCAGCTTCTTTCACCACCACCCCCTGGAGGTGCCTCTAGGTTGTTCTCAAGGTTTTCCTATTTTAAACGCAGAAATATCTGGCCCTGGAATGCCCCGGCCACTGGGGGCGCCCTTTTTCCCATGCCTCAGGAGGGGCAAGTCCTCAGCCAGCCAGAGGGGCCTCTGTCCCCACCCTCCTTTCCAGGCCCCTCCAGGGCCTCCCGAGCACCGCCAGCCTGGTGGGAGCTCATGCAGAGAAAGACCTGCCATCTCCCCAAAGTCAGGCCAGTTCAACACTGCAGCCCAGCCCCCAGCCCCCATAGCTTCCCGCAGGCGTTCGCTCCAGCTTTCTCCTGGATCCCACTCCATCCAGTTGGTATTTCCTGTTCATACGCTCCACTCAACATTTGCCGACATGTTCGTTTGTGAGAAGATTTGCCTCTCAAGTGAATAAACAAAGGGGCGCTTCTGGAAGGGCTTGGCAAGTCATGCTGCATTTGCAGATGCTGTGCAGGGGACCCAAGCACCCCGAGATTGAAGCCGCTTGTCGATTTGACGTGTCAGCCTCATTTTTCCAGAAGTTCTCTTTTTGGGCCGACAACCATCGCCCTCTTATGTGGCATCCGACGTGGTCGCGAGTGGCTGGTTTCTGTCAGCAACTCTTTCTCACCAGAAACCCAACTGCCATTACTTCTAGGCGCTCGATCCCTCTGTGGGGGGTTGCGGCAAGGACGAGGACCCAAATCCGTGGGCACCCTGATCTTGGACTTCCAGAACTGTGAGAAATACGTGTCTGCCACGGAAGCCACCCAGCCCATGGCATCTGTTACAGGGGCCAAGCTGACTGGGACTGGGAAAGTGAGCAGGGGGTTGGGGTACAGGGTTGAACAGTGTCCTCCAAAAATTCATGTCCAGGAACCTCAGACTAGCTCAAGGATTGGAAACAGGGTCTTTGTAGATGTAATTAGGTAAATGAAAATGAGGTCCTACTGGGTTACGGTGGGCCCTAACCCAACACCGGTGTCCTGATGAAGGGAGGGAAACTGGGCCACAGACACAGAGGGAAGGCGGCCACAGGGAGATAAAGGTGGGGTTACAGGGAGGGGCCCACAGGGCAAGGACTGCCAGGGACCGCCGGGCCACCATGACGGCTGGAGAGACAAGGAAGGACACGCCCCAGAAAGAGCACAGCCTGGCCTTTGGATTTCTGGCCTCCAGAAGTGTGGGGGGAAAGGTGGTGTCGGCCCTCCCAGTCTGTGACGCTCTGTCGGGGAGCCTGAGGGTTAGCCTCCCGTGGGTGACTATGCAGGACAGCCGTACACGCCTGGCCCTCTCACTCCCTGGGTCCTCCGCGTGGATGGAGCACCCGCCCGGGCCCACAGCAGCCTCCCCCGCCCTGTCCCCCAGTCCCGTGCCTGTGCTGTGCTAAGGGAACAGAAAAGGCAAGCCACGAGGCCTCAGGGGCAGAGGCGGAACGCAGGCCTGGAGCCGCTGAGCTGGAACCCCCGCCCTGCTCCCTGCAGCTGGGGGTCTCAGGGACCAGGGGGGTCGTGCCCAGCTCCCACCTCCTCCCCCCGACAAACTGCTGGTCCGAGTGGTGCCTTCTCCTGGCATTGCGGTGGGCATTTATACACGTCAACAGGAGCCTGGCGCCCAGACGGCTGGGGTGCTCTCTGTGGGGCACGGGGCAGGGCTGTGCCTCTGGCCCAACAGCCTCTTCTCAGAGGCCTGAGACCCCACCTGTGGACCATCTGCTTTCAGCCGCCGAGGTGCACGTCCTTCCAAGCGGGGCCTGCGGGATCTCCTTCAATCGATACCGGTCAGGAGCCCTAATTTCTTCATTTATGTCAAGGAGGGAAAGGTTAAGTCAGGATGAAAAGGTTAAGCTGGAAAGATTAAAACCATTCCTGTCATTTTCTAGGTCAGATGGGTTCCACGCGGTCCCTTGTCAGAAATTAAACTGAAGTTGTTTCAGGGAGAAAATGTAATTATAAGAAGGTAGAATCACTAGGGCCCATCGCAAGCCACTGGGTGACTATTTGACAGGCTCCCCACGGAGTTTAACCGTGTATTTTCCTGCCACACACATGCACACCCGTATCGGTGTGCACACACACGCACGTGCACACCGCTGAGCAACGACGCCCATTCCATTCAATTCCATCATTCGAGCCCTTCCCAGACTCCGTCACTGCTGCAAGATGCTGTCCCAGGCAGGGGGGAACAAGCGTGTGTTTCTTTTAAGAGTCATCGATCCTGCCTTCGAGCGTGAGGCTGGGAGCAGGTGGGCTGCATGGAGAAGCCGGCATCCCGTGGGTCTTGGGTCTCAGTAGAGCTTGCAGATGGACAAGGAGAAGAGCTCCCTTCTGTCACAGAGAAAGACCCTGGAGCTCAGGGTGGAGCAGACAGGAGCTCTCCCTGCAGCCTCGCCCGGACCAGGCGCCTCACCCATTCTCTCGGCGACAGCAAACCGCCATGCTGGACCTTCTGTCCCTGGGGGTCCCTCCAGGCACCACCCCTGGCAAGAGCAGAGACCGCAGGCCTGCCTCCCCCGGGCTGGCATGTGCTGAGGAAAAGCTCTGAGCGCCCCAGCAGCTGCGAGGACCCCATCCTGTTCCTGGAGGCCTTCGCGCCATAGCCGCAGCAGGTGCGGACGAGAGCCGGGGGCAGGCCGGGCTCACCGCCAGTGCTGTAGGGGCCCTTGCTGCCCCAGCGGCCGTGCCCGGCTCCCGATGCTCCCACCCCGCTAGCCCTGCAGGGCCGTTGGGACGATTAGGAGGAGGTACTCCTTCCTCCGGGCAGGTCCAGCTCCGCCCAGGGGGCTCCTAAGCCAGGAACAACCCGCACAGCCCCAAGTGGCCCCGGGGGGCCCATAAACTCCCAGGTAGTTGAGGCTCTTGGGGCAGGCACATTGGAGCCCTGCCCCAGTGGGGGGTCAGTGTCACCTTAGCAGAACACGGCAGTCCCCCAAGGAGCCAGAGAAGCCTTCTGGGGCCAAAGTCCATCAAGTGGGGCCACAGAGAAGCAGAAAGGCAGATGGGGAGCCTGAGTCTGGCCCTGCCTTCGAGCTCACAGGACAGAGGCAGTGCCTGCTCGGCAGGGACGGACCCCAGCAGGCCAGGCATGGCTTTCGGCTAAGGAACAAGGAAGATGGGGCTTCGAATTCCCTGCTAGCAGAGGCGGTGCCGGCCCAGCCCTCCTGTTGATGCCAACCTCCTCCATCATTCCCTCATTGCTTGCTCCCAGGACCCCTGGCTCCCTCCTTCTGGGACAGAGATGAAGGGCCAGGGCAGGCATCAGCCCAGAGTGTGCTGCCCACAGTGGAAGTGCAGAGGGCTGCCTGCAGAGGGCAGATTTTGCCAGCGACAGCCCCCGGCCCTCTCCGCGGGAATCTCTGGTGCTCCAGGGTTCTCTCCCCGCTGCCCCAGCCTCCGGGGGTGGGGGGAGCTGGACCCATCCAACTGGGCCATACTCTCCCCTGACCTCAGAGCGTAGTTTAGGGGTTGAGCCTTCCTGACAAGCAGATACTTACCGAGTACACGTGCACCAGGCACCACTCAGGGCTCCGGGTAACACAGCCGTGGGAAAAGCAAAGTAACAGGATTTAAAAGTCCTGCCTCATGGCTCCTCTCTCAGGTCAATGGGGCCAGTGAGTCGAGTGTGGTCTGAGATTCCCCATCCAGCCGAGGCCAGGCCAGAGCTGGGCTTTGTGGGGCTGTGGGATTCCTGCCAAGCTGCTAGGGGTGGCGGAGCAGTCCCCAGGGAGTGTTCTGGAAGCCACACCATACATTCCTTCCCTCTCTCAACAAACGTCTGCTGAGCATTCGCCGTGTGCTGGGCTGAAGCCTAAAGTTCAGGTTCAACATTAAGTGCCACCTCGACACCTGGTGAAATCAGAAGGGCCTCCAAATGCTCCCCTCCCGCTCTGCTCCTGCAGATAAAGTGCCCTCCTTGTCAAGGGATGAGGCCCAGCGCCGGCGTCGTGGGCTACAGGGTCCCCCCCATTCCCTGACTGGTCAGAGGGACTTGTGCCCAGGCTAAATGAACTGCGTGCTTCATGCTGGCACCTTCTTCCTTCTGGGCCTCTGGAAGTTTGGCCCTGCTGGGCAGAAGGTGGCTATCTGGCCAGATCTCCGTGGAAACCCTGGGCACTGAAGCTCTAAAGACTTCCCTGGAGGACGGCATCTCACACGTGCTGCCTCAACTTCTCGCAGAAGGAATTAAGCCCACCCCGTGTGATTCCACCGTGTGACACGCTGCACCCCGTAGATCACTGCGATGGGACGGGCTTGCGAACCCCCGCCACAAAGCCCACCAAACCCCATGCGAACAGCAAGTGTTAGGGGCCCACGGCAGCAGAGCGGTCGGTTGCCAGCACGGATCTGTGGGCTTGCAGCCCCGCACAGCAGGTTGTGCTCAGGCGAGTGGGACGGGCTGAGTCCTCGCAGCCCAACCTCCCACAGCCCTCCCGAAGGCCGGCAGCCCTGCACCTGCCACGCCAGAGCCCCCTGCCCGAGCACATGCATATCAAGCAAGAGTAGCGGGAGGAAGGGCGAGGCTGTGTCTCCCCACCATGGAGGCGGAAGGCCTGGGAGGGAAACACGTGCTGAGGTCTGTTCCTTGGCGTGTGTGCACTGAGAAATGCCAGCATCACGAAGCCAGCAGCATGCTCACGGCCACCCACCTGAAAGCATTTCTAAGACCTTGGCTTGAAGAGCCATTCTAAACATGCAGGGGATTCCCGCGTTCTCTGTCGAGGCCCAGCTGGGTACCAGAACCCCCCCCCCCCCCCCCCCGCCCAGAGACATTCCAGAAGGCTCCAGAGGCACACTGCTTTCCCAGCACCTTTGGGATCAGCCCCCGCGCACGAGAGGTTGCACACACGTCACACGGTGACGTGAAACATCTAAGCATGTGAGCAGACCGCCGGAGGCCTGGAAGCGAGGCAGCAGCAGGCCGAGGATCCCTTCCGTGGGCTCAGAGCAGGGTGAGGCCTGGCCCTCCCGTCGGACGCACGCCAGCCTGGCCTCGTCGGCCTGCGGGCCGGCTAAACACTAGCTCGCCAGGGCTGGCAAGCTGGGATTTCGGTGAGGTAGAAGGAAAACCTCCCCCAGGGCTCTGGCCTCGTCGCCCTGCAGACGCGGAGCAACGTGCATCTGATGGGAGGAAGCTCACGGCAGCCCTTCCTCTCGCTGCCTCCGTGAGGCCCCTGCGTCGTCCTGTGAACCAAGCCCCTGAGAAACCCAGTCTCAGGCAGGAGTGAGCGGCTCTAAGCGCCTGCCTCAGGCCTCATATTTAGGGACTTGAACAGCAAGAGCATGAGGAATAAAGAGGAAATGTGCTCCATAAGTTTTATCATTTCTCTAGTTTTTATAACAAGTCAGTGGTATGTTTTTATGATAAGAGCAGAATAAACATAAGGGCAGCACAATGAGCCTGGGTGATGCTGTGGCCACAAAGCCCACCATCCCCTGGGGCTGAACTGCCAGTCTGCCTGACACAGTGGATTCTGAGTCCAGGGAAAATATTTTACTGCGTTTTTATAGTACAGTAGGGTAACCTGGACGGAATTTGGGGCATTGAAATGAAGCTTGGTTAGACATGGTTAAAGCTTGGTGAAAAATCCCATTTTGTATATTACAATTTGATAATGAAATACAACATACGGAGATGTCCCAAGTTGAATTTGTGTAAAATTCCCAAGTAAAATCTATGCCGTGTTTGTAATAAGTTTGAGCTGGGGCGCCCGGGTGGCTCAGTCAGTTGAGCATCTGACTCTTGGTTTCAGCTCAGGTCATGATCTCAGGGTCACGACTTCAGGGTCGTGAGATTGAACCCCATGTCCTGCCCTGCACTCAGTGTGGAGCCTGCTTGGTGTTCTCTCTCTGCCTCTCCCTCCCCGCCCCCCTCCCCCTCCCCCCTGCTCATGCACACTGTCTCTCTAAAATAAATAAAACTAAAAAAAAAAAGGAAGAAGTTTGAGCTAACTTCTGTGAACATCAATTTTTTATATGGGTGTGTGATCCCAGATCAAGATGTTTTGATGATGACGTCTTTAAATTCTCGTGCGCCCCTGTGAGCTGAACATCCGTGTCCCCAGCACCCTGGATCACTCAGGGAGGCACTTAAGCTACGGAGGGAAGCCTTCCTGGCTGAGGCAAGGGGTCAGGCCATGCTCATTCCCAGCAAACACTCTCCGGGTCCAAGGTCTTAGATCTTGGTGTCCCCTACTGAAATCTCATCATCTCTTCCCTAATTCTCAATATTCAGGAAAACCCAGTCTCCTATCCAAACAGAACTTCCTCATGCCTGCCCTCCTGGGTCACCCTCCCAGCTGTTATGCAGCCCGCTGCGGGTGGCGGTGGGGGAGTGGGATGGGGCTGTGCTGGGTGCTGCCTCCGCCTTTGTCCTGAAGTGGGGGAGGGGTGAACGAGGTCCGCAGGGGTGTGTGGGGGGGGACACCAGGAACCCTGTCTCATGTGTGACTTGGATTCTATCATCAGAAGCAAGGGAAAGCTGGAAATTCCTGAATTGAAATAGTTTTCAATTTGGTTCAAACTGTCAGATACACGAAAAACTGGATTTTGGGACTAAGCTGGGTTTCTGAGAAAAAGCAGGAATTTACAGGATCCCTGGGGGACTTCGGGTCATGTCCACCGGGGAAGGGAGGGAGCTGAGCTATTCGTGGCCTTCCAATCCCATGGAGTCTTGGCCTGTCATCTGCCGCCCGAGGGAGGGCAGGTAGGAAAGTCCAGGGAAGCCATGTGTGGGCCTGGCCTGTGGGCAGCTCGCACGCCCCTGTGGCAGGCACGCTTACCAGGACCTAGGAAGGCAGAGGGAGGTGGCTGGTACCTAAGGAAAAGCAAAGAGAGACTTTGAAGCAAGTTTTGGGTTTTTCCCCTGAGGAAAGAAGATCACCAGCATAGCTTCTCAGTGTCCATGTGCAGAATGTTCACCAAAATTGCTGTTCTCATAACGTGGCTGGAAACCTAACGATCGGATTACCGGCGCTCGGGATCCACGGCTGGCAGGTTGCTGCACACATGGGGGTGACAGCCTCAGAGGTGAGCGGCCCTTCCTGTCCCCAGGGTGCTGGCGGCAGCTCCACCCGCACTGCTCACCGACCCCCCCCAGATGCCCATCCCCCCTCCCCCCCAGGACTCAAGTGGCCTCCCCGTCCCTCCCTGCAGAAGTGTGCTCCCTCCGCTGCTCCTACAGAGCTGAGCGCTCTTGTCCCTGCCCACCCTTTCCCTGAGGCCCACGAGGTGCCCCGCTGCTCTTCTGCAGCTCCCAGAAGCCTCTGCCATGAGGCCTGCCCGGCGACTCGGTGCCAGGCAGCTGGACAGAGGGCCCGGGAGTGGGCGGAGGGGGGGGAGAGGACAGCTGGCGTTTTGCAAAGGGCTTTTGTGGAGAAAATCACCTGTGGGCTCCCTCCCCCATTCCAGGTGGGGGCTGCGGTCCGCAGGCAGAGGGGCTGAGACCGAGCATCACCCACGGGCCTTGTGGGGCTCACAGGGTTACTGAAGGAGGAGGGAGACACCACAGGGCCATCCTCAGCCCTGTAAACAGCTCCCACTCTGCTTCCCGTCCTCCAACACCCCAGAGTCCCCAGGAAAGCGGCAGCTGGGGGGTCAGGTGCTGCAGGCTCCCTGCCAACACACTGGGGACAAGGATGACAAGAGGGGCCACTAACCCCTTGCCCCGAGCTAGATTCTGCGCAGAGTGGGAGTCCGATTTCAACCCCTGGCAGGGGCCCCCCATCGGAAGGCACAGGTAGCCCCGAGGCAGCAAGCGCGGGCCCAGCCCCTCCCACATCCGAGGTCTCCAGCTTCCCCCAGGTTGCCGCTGTTCGGATGCTACAGATCTTTCCTTTTTGCAGGAGAAGGAAAAGTGGCCACCGTATTTCCTGGTCCTTCTTTTTAACTAGAGCGTGTGGTTTCCGTTCAAATATTAACTTAATTCACAGCCTGCCTGGGGGACAACCCACCCCACCCACCCACCCTCAGGGGACCCTCTCCAGCCCAGGGGCGACGTGCAGATGTGCGAGCTCTGTGGAGGGGGCGGTGGGGACGAGGGCCAGGCCAGGAGGTGCGCAGGCCTGAGGAAACCAGCTAGTGAGGCAGGAGCGCCCCCTCTCTTCCTGGCGGTGAGCTGCTCCCAGCAGCCGGAACTTCTGGAAGGACCCAGGGAGCCACGGGGAGGGAGACCTCCATAGGCCCCTGCTCGGAGGGGGGCAGGGGTGGGGTGGACCTCGATGCCCACCCACACCCCCTCGTTGAGCAGGCAGCAGCAAGAAGGGAGGTGGGAGACAGATTCATCAGTAGACACACCCCATCCAGGAGCTAAATAACAAAACAAAATGTGGACGAGGACCGGGCTTCCCTGCGGCTTCCTCCATCCGGTGCTGATAGTTCCCCTCTCCCGACTGCAGCGCCAAACCAAACCCTCTGGTCACAGCCCGCAAGGAGGACTTGACATTTAAGAAATTCTGGTACATATCTAGATTCCAGTTTTCCTACAGAAAAAAGAGACACCTTGACTCTCTTTTCATTCACTGAAGTTTTGCTGTTTATTTGTTCCAGACTTTCGTTGGCACGCAGTAACGGAAGCAAGGGAAGCAGGATCACGTACCCATACACGGGTGAGCGTGTCAGGCAAGTTCTGGGTGTCCAGCACGGCACTGACCCTGGAAGGACACGCTTGCACACGCGAGCACACACACCAGGAGGCTCACCATCGATGCAGTAAAGATGACAAGCTTACTTTCTGACCATGATACAGTGGATGTCAAAAAGAAGACATGAATAATTATTGACCAATGATGATTCCAGGACCCAACACTATAAGAGAGAAAAACAATCCTTTCTGGACTGTTCTGATGGAGAAGGGACCCACAGGACATGGACAAAGGGGCCAGTCCCCAAAAGGGAGGACAGAAATCAAGGATGATGGGGTTACCCCCAAGGATGGCCAGCATTCACTCTGTGCTCCAAGGGACATGGGACACACAGAGGTGGAGACCACACTCAGGCAGGACCCCCTTCCCTGCACCAGACCTATCCCTGGGGTCTTCAAAAACTTTGCAATGAGCTGAAAATTGAGGACATGAATTTTGTTCTCTTTGTTCTACAAATTCAAGACGGAATTCAGCACCGTTCATTATACCTTGACCACGTGAGATGCTTCTCAAAGGGCCAAGCACGGTGGACCCTGACCATCTGAGTTTCTTTCGAAGAGCAGCAGAGGATGCTTACCCTCTCTGTGCCTCAGTTTATTCCTCTGGAGCTGGGAAGGGTCCCTGTGTGCTGGTGGTGGTGCCAGTACACAGTGCTCATGGTCGGCTGGGTCCATGAGGTCATCAGATCACACCCCAGGCCCAGTGCTGCAGCTGGCCAGCCCCCTGAGCCGCATCTGGGCGCACCCCCGCCCGGCCCTGGCTGAAGGCCCCAGCACTCGTCACCCCGTGCACAGGACCGAGGGGCTGGCGGGCTGTGGATGCAGGGGTGCGGTCTTGCCAGGAGAACGCAACTGACGCAGCAGGCTGAGGGATCTGAGCGCCAGGACTCTTTCTTGCCCGAGAGAGGGGGCGGCACTAGGGGCAGAGGAAGACGGCCGAAGCCTGGTGGCGGAAGCGGGACAAGGCCAGAGGGAGCTAAACCAACGACAGCTGGGACTGGAGAGTGTGTTTGAGAGTCCCAGCGTGTGTTTCCAGAACCCGCCTGTCCAAGGAGCGGTATCGTAACCATGAACACTGAGCGTGAAAGCCACGGCCAGCAGCGCAGCTCCACAGTTCGTGAGCCATGAGGTTCTATCCTAAGCACTGAAACACACTGAGCCAGGCGGCTCTCGGGTCCCTGCGGGGGCCGCCGGAGTTGAATTTACGCGGTCCAGGGAGGCTCTGCCTACAGGGAGCCACAGACCAGGCCACAGTTGGGAAGCTCAAGGGACTCAATAATCATGTAAAGCCGAGGTTTTCTGCCCCAACTGAGCAGGGGCTCTCAGGCCACCGGAAGACCAGAGGGGGCCCCGGGGTCAGGACACACTATCACTCTGGTCCCAGCACGGGGCGCCAGGGTGCCGCACGCTCGGCCCTGAGACGCCGCTCCCGTCGCTGGGCTGGCGTGTCCTCACCCCAGGGCCCTGCCACCTTTACAATTCCCTCATGCTTCCATGTCCTTGGGGCTGAGAACACGCCTGCTGAGTGGGCTTGGCTTTGGCCACAGCTGTCCACGGCCATCACCATGGAGACACTCAGGACTTCAGGAGACACCGGCAAGGAAGGCCTCAAATCTGCCTCCAGTCACACTCTTGTTCCCAAACCCGTAAATGACCTACGAGAAAACCTCTGTATGACATTTAACGCTGTCCATGCTTTGACCGTTCAGGGTGAGAGGTTACGGACAAAGAGTGCAGCGTCTGGAAGAATCCAAGTCTGGTTTATTGATCTTGCCTGGAATTCACTCCATGGCCTTGAAGTCATGGGCCGGCCCTGCTCCAGGACCCAACTATGCTGGGAGACTACAGGGGAACAGCACCCCCAGCTCTGTGCAAGGGCCCTGTGACAGATCCCCTAGGACCCGCCCCACCCCCGGGGAGCCATGGAAACACCACAGCGAAACTTGTTTTCCAGCCACCATGGAAACACCACAGCGAAACTTGTTTTCCAGCCATTCTTACTCAGAATTAGCCCCACGTGGGGCATGTTGGGGCTGCTGTGTTTCTCCGTGGCCACTCCCCTTCCCAGATCAGCTTCCCCTGGTCATCTAAGTTCCCTAAGGACTGGCAGGGACTTCACAAGTTAGAAAAGCGGAGGACAAATTACACATTCTTGTCAAAATTTCAGTTAGATCACCACAGGGTGATGGAAACAAAGATGTGTGCACGTGAGCAGGTGTGTCTGCGCTGCGGATGGCACCGCCCCCGTGTGCACCTGGTGCTGGGAGCCCAGGCCACACACGCTGTGCTCAGGAACCGCAGGTGCCTCGCACAGGGACAGAGATGGGGCACGACCTGCAGCAACTCCAAGAGGAAGTCACGGAGACCCAGCCACAAGGGAGCGAATTCAGAACCCCAGGACTTCCTGTGGGTGGGGATCAGCGTGGTGACCTGCAGGTGATCAACCTGAAGCTGAGTAGCACCGTGTGAGCCGTGAGCGGCCGTGGGCACCTCCCCCTGCCCAGGGAGACCCCAGGGAACACAGCCTCCTCTGGCCTGCCCTGAGCCAGCGGTGGAGGAGGTCTCCCCCTCCCTGGGGCTCCCAGCTCACCTACTCAATGGCTCCTACTAGCGGCCTGGGGCCCCTGCAGGTGGTGCCCTTCAGAGCAGTGGGCAGCAACCCACAGGGAGGTCGGGGCCACTGCCCATCCCCCCTCCCCAGTCCATCAGTGTGGCCTTGCCAGCCCCATCCCACCTGCCCGGGGCCCTCCCGTGGCGGTCACTGCTCACCTGGACCACCTCAACACCTGCCTCCAGCCCGTTCTCCAATGAGTGGCACAGGGACGAAGAAACCCTCCGGCTTCCTGTTATGGCTCCCCTCCCTCTAGCCTCTGCACCTGCTCCTGGCCATCGGGCCTCCTTGCTGTGCCACCTGCCAGCTCCCTCGGGCCACTTGATCCCAGCTCAAGGCCTTTCCAGTGGTCCTATCCATAGACACACCCATCACTCTGCCTCCAGCCACTGTTCACAGCACTGACATCGGGCACATTAGTGGCTTCCTGGGGTCCTCTGCAGCCTTGTTGGAATGTAGGTGTTGTGTGCAGAGGGCCTTGTGTCCTTGGGACAGCATCTGCCTAGAGCACTCTGGAAACCCTTGTGGAATGAGCAGATGAATGAGGGTCGTCATTCTAAATGTGTTACATTTTAAGCTACATTTTGATTGTTTGGCTGTTTAAAATGTGTTATTTTTAGGGGCGCCTGGGTGGCTCAGTCAGTGAAGCATCTGCCTTTGGCTTGAGTCATGATCTCAGGGTCCAGGAATTGAGCCCCGTGTCAGGTTCCCTGCTCAGCTAGGAGTCTGCTTCTCCCTCTCCCTCTCCCTCTCCCCCTGCTTGCTCCCTGTCTCTCTGAAATTAAAAAAAAAAAAAAGTGTTATTTTTAAGTGATCGAATTTGACCTGAGAGAGATGTAGAAGAACGGTCTCCCCGGGCAGTCTCACTGGTGCCACAGTATCACACACCTGGCTTGTCAGAAGCGACACATGGGGAGTGTCATGTCAACGGTGTGCCTCCCTCCTGCCACAGAATGGGAGCAAACACCAGGCTTCAGCTGCCATTCTGCGCACAGCCCGGAACCACCACCAGATTCTGAATTTCCCAAACCAATGATAATGTAATTTTTCACTGCTCTATTTAGAAAGTTCAAGAATATGAAATGGTAGAAGCTGCCCTTCCTCTTGAAAGGAAAGCACACACTCCACAAACACAACCTGGTTTCCAAAGTTTATTAAAAATCAAAGAATAGAAAAACTTTACATAAAAATATGTCAATTTTAGCTTCTATCTTTATTGTCCACACACAAAAAAAATCGAAACATGATACCGTTTTGTTCTATCTGTAGGGCGTGACCACAGTGGTAGCCGGGCCAATTCATTCGGTTCACCATGACGGGGATGGAGCATGGCGCCTGTGTCTGTGAATCGAGCTTTAAAATGCACACCCCACGGGACCCGCGCCCCGCAGTGGTTCCTTAATGTAGGGTGACAGTCAGTATTGCTAATGTGTGGAGATTAGTACAGGCTTACGTATCAGTTTTTATAAATATTTCTTTATCAATAGATTCACAATTTAAATATCTTTAAATATTTCTGATAACTTTCGATCGTCAAGAACTGCAGACGACGTGTGCTACTCTCTTCTGGAAGGCCCCCTGGAGAAGCCGCTGCCGCAGCCGGCAGCCATCGGCAGCGCCGGGGCCGGTCCCGGGGCAGAGGCTGGCCGCCGACACTGGGGGGCCGTCCTGGCCGGGACCCCACCCCCAGGCCGCACTCCAGAGCTCCCCGCTCTGCACGTCCATCAGTGTCATGGTAGTTCAGTCTCTCGATGTGACATTCTCCACTAGTGGACATTAAAGACCAACCTACCTGTAGTGTTCGCAGGGCCAGAACCCCCATTTTAAAAACGGGAGGTCAGATGACCTAGGAGATCAACTAGCATCTGGGACAACCGTGGTGCTCTGAAAACTCAGGGTTAGGCCGGATGGATATATTCTTGTTCAAAACAACGTAACAAAGACAGTGGTTGTCATGGCAGACTACACTTGCATAGTACCCCTGTATGCTTCTCACGTCGGGTGCCGGCTGCTCCCGGCCCAGCCCCGGGCTGTGTTCTCCGCGGTGGTAAAAGTCCTCCCTACGGTGCACTGAGCAGCGGAAGTACTTCTCGTAGATTTGCTCTTAACAGAACGAATGCATACTGCTACAGATTCCTCAACGGAATCAACATAATTCCTTTCTCCACATTCCTAAAACTGGGTACCCTCGTCCGTACTGATATTCACCGGCCCCATCCTTACAGGCATGTGACTAAGCAGACCGAAGCGCTTCAAAGTTCACATTTTTTTTTTTTTTAAAGATTTGATAATGTGACAACCCTTTCTCCCCTTACAAAGTTATACTTCTGGCACTTTAAATGCTGGATTTGTTGTCTACTTTAAAAGAACCGAAAACCAAAACGTTAAAGCTCTGCGGTCAGAGCGAGACAACAGACAGGCCGGACGCAGGGCCGGCGGCAGCTGGTCAGAAGGCTCGGGGGCCGCGCCCCTGCAGGGAAGCACTGGGGCCGCTCGGCTCCCCCGCCACGAACGGAGAGGCCTCGTGTCTGACCAAAAGAAAAACACAAAAATAAACCCCGAGCCCCTCACTCACGGTGTTGGTAGCGGTGCTCCTCAGACAACCAGCCGACACGATGAACCCAACTTAGAAAATGTGACTCGGGAAAGGACCTAAGCTTGTTTAAAAAACCTCCTCCCTTAAATATAACTTATGTGAAAATATGAATTAAATAAAAATATCTGAGTTATTGCACAAATCATAAGTTTTCAATATTTACATAGAAAAACAGTTCTGAAATTTGAAACAAAACGTGAGGGCAGTGACACAATGGCGACCTCCCAACCCTACCCGCTGGGGAAGGAACGAGAACGGGGGCTGAGCTCTGCTGCTCTGGCGGACGTGCCATGAAAACACCCCAACCGCAAGGGACCCAGACTGGCTGCCGAGAAGCCCGCGGCCTGCGTCCTGTCCCTGCAGTTCCCGGTCCAGACCTGCTCCGGCACCGGAGAGAAGAATCCCGGGAAGGCAGACACAGCGTCCAGATAATAAGGCTTCACAGATGAGCACAAGGAGCTGTTCTTTAAGATGGACGTGACCACCACACAAGGAACATGCAGAGTGATCAGCGGCGGGCGGTCCGAGGGGCCCGGGCCGACGTGCTGGATGCTGGTCTCAGTTCCCGGCTGGGCGCCAAGGCCGCCTGGCACGAGTCTGTGGAAGAGCAGGGGGCCGGGATGCGCCATCGGGGCTATTATCTGCTCAGACTGACAGGCAGGCTGTCCCTCGTGTGTGTGTGTTTTTTCCTCCTCCAGCCGGTGCGGTTGTACTGGTGGTGTCCCCGGTTGCCCACGGGGGGCCGCACGCCTCCACTGCCCACAGAGCTGTACGTGCCACCCTGGCTGTGGTTGTGGGAGCCTTTCATGGACAGCTTCATGCCACTGTGCTGCTGGAGAGACAGAGAGGGACAGCAACGTGGGAGGCTGCCCTGGAGACCCCAGACACCACTGCCGTGGGGCCCGATCAGGGGCAGCGAGCCTCCGCGTCCCCGAGCTGCGTCCCCCCCCTTCTGCCCCGGAGACCAGGCCCGTGGGCAGTGAAGGGCACGCAAAGCACACAAAGGGTGCAGGTGACTGCCATTTGGTAGTCCTGTCCCCGCTCACGTGCAGTGTCCACGTGACAGGAAGTAGGAAGGAGCGGAGAGAGAGCCACGCTTACATGTCACAGTGACCACTACCTGGGAGACAGAAAGTACCGCGCCCACTCAATGATCCACCCGGATCAGAGCATACACACACATTCACATCCAAAGCCGTTAGCATCACACTTCTAACTGGTCCTGTTTGTCCACAGAACGAAGAGGAGCCCTCGTCTTCTTTCCCCCACTTCAGCTCTGACGTTCTGCAAACACACGCAGGCATTCCATGTCCAGCAGGCTGGTGCCCGAGCTCCCAGGGGTGGGACGCTGTATGCACCGGGGCAGCTCGGGCTGCTCCTCAGCCCACAGCCCCACGAGAAGCAGACCAGGAGAAAACACAGCCGCTTTCAGGAAGGGTGCACAGCAAAGGAGCAGCAGAGGGGGGTTGAGACGGAAAGCCAAAATGCAATTACCAAAGGCGCTTTGCTCTTGGGGAAGCCATCACGTCCCTGCCCCCACCCCCAAGTATTTCAAGCAGGCCGGTGTGAGACGCACAAAATATGATCAGATAAGCAACAGAGGAACTGACTGGAGTCATGGAGGCGAGTGTCCCCAATATCGTCAGAGCACGAGGGAAAACAGACACTGCACCTTGACTCCTACAGGGAGACGTCCCTTACAGCTCTCGGAAACATTCCGGCCCTTCAAGGGCACAGGAAATGAATAATGACCTGTTTTTCTACCACAGAACAATTTCTCATGTGCAGAAAATGGACGCAGAGAAGCCACAGGGGCACCGACAAACGCATTCACAGAGACCCCACTGGAACTGAGAGAGCAAACCCCATGCAGGCCCCCTCTGCCCTGGGGCACACCAGCATCTTTTCCTGATCGTATCACCTGCTTCTTAAAAACCAAAATATTTAGCATATAAATTAATCCAAAAGATAAATGGGAACACAAAGTACTCTTCCTTTGAACCTTATTTCCAACTTCAGTTTTATGCTAACAAGCTCAACGGAAGAATGAAGACAGATGCTTGAACTATACTATAGTTGAAAACAACACTTTTAAAGTTTTGTTCATCACAAAGAAAAGCAAACATGAAGTTGAATGATGAGAACACACATTCTGTTTTAAACGACATCTCTGTGGAACCCTGTCTCTGATGGAGCAAGCAGGAAGCCCTGGGCGGTGGGCCCCGGGCCTGGGCCAGCGGGGAGGCCTACCTTGTGATACAGGTGAGGGCTTGAGAGCGGGTTGGGAGATGCGGACGGGATGGCCGGGGAAGACATGTGATGAACAGCTTTCAACGCTGGAGTTCCTTCAACGCCAACTTGTCTGCAAGGGACGGGGGCCACCCCCAGGGTCGGTGGAGCTATCGTAAACCTGGTCTAGGAACAGAAGGACCAGAGACATCCATGAGGCACCAGGCCGACAGAGGTCACCGATTCTCGTGCTGAGCCGGAGAAGGGAGGACGCTGCTTTGGAACAGCATTTGCAAATAGGTTCACTCACGTAGTTTGTGTTTTACTGTAACCTAACAGGATTTGTTTTGCATCAGAAATAGTCTATATTCTGAAACAGCAGCTACAACAGAAAGTATGCCTCAGAACCCAAATCGTAAAGTCTCATTATTCACTGAAGACCTAGCAACAACTCAGTGAATCAGTCCTCAGAGTAACACCTGTCCCTCAATCTCTGGGAAGAGAGGAAGCATAGCCCTCCCCCAGCCCAGGATGGGAGGCCCGAGGCTGGTCAAGCGATGGCCTGTGGAGGGATGCCAGCCCACGGAGGGGTGCCGGGGAAGGCTGGCCCCTCCCTGTTCCCCCTGCCCTCTGGTCCCTGGACTACTTGTATTTGTGCATGACGGTGCCCACTAGCACAGGGATGCCAGCGCGATCGTCTCTCAGATCCCGAGAACTGCACTGCTCACATCTAGGAACCCTAATGCATCTGCCCCTCTGGAGACTAACCGCGGCCCCCGCCCCCGAGAGCAGTGGATGGAACAGGAGCTGGGGTCTCCCAGATGGTGCTCCAGGGGGGCTCAGAGCACACACAGTGAGCCTTCCTTATGCTTTACCAAAGGTCCGCACCGGGGGCTGGAGCGCACACAGGCCCTCGCCTCAGTAGTGGCTCCGCTCCTCCGGGAGCCCACGCCTGGGTCTGCCAGGCTCACATCCCGAGCTCTCAGGGCCCACTTCATCTCGAGCAGGGCTCTTCACAGTCCATGAGCTTCCCGGGAGGGAGCGCCCGTGACGTGTACAGCGGGGGCTTACTGAGTTGCTCGACTAGAAGTCCGGTTTGCAGTTTAGAAATAAATTGAGAAAGTGGGCCTTGAGCCTTGGCTTAAAATGTGAACGATCTTAGCTTTAGCCTCACCTGCTGTTAGCAAGTGACAAGTGAGACGAGGGCACCAGCAGTGGCCTGCGACCTGTCCCCGGAACTTTCCTGGACTTCCTGCCAGAACCACGCGCACAGCATCAGCTGGACCACTATGCGGCGGCCACACTGGCTCTCGGGGGACCTGAGCCCCCAAGTGAGGTTAGAACCCATGAATGATTTGGGGACACCATGGCCACAACGCCCGAAGGTTATCTGTGACAATTTATTTTCATAGCGCAGCCAAGTGCCTCAGCATTGCGCCCTCACGCAATTCCCACAAGTCTCTGGTGGGGCTGTTCTGCCTGCTGCTGCTGCCACCGCATGTCAGGGGCGTGCCCGGGGAGAATGCCCTCCCGAGGCAGACAGCCAGACCACAGACGCGTCCATGTGCCCACGTCTCTCTATGCTCAACTTACAATCGCACTGCAGACAGGACCTTCCTTTAAAGGCGAATTAATGCGACAGGTTTTTACACATATATGTTCAATTGTGTATAACTACGAAGTGGATACCAAATTTAATATTTTTGAAATTATCTTTCAGGCTTCTATCATCATCTAAACTAAAAAAAAAAAAAAGAGGACATATTCAAATAGAAAAAGCCCTACAAATACTGCCTAATGAATACTGTGAGAAAGTCAACACTGACACTAGAACTTCTCAAAAGTGTAAACGCAGAGAGTCTGAGAGGAAGCAGAGACGGCGGTCCTTTCCCACCAGGGGGTGGGGGGGTTGCATAAGAGTCCCACTGACACAGCCCCAGGACCACAGTCTCAGGCTGGGCGTCTGTCATTTTCAGAAAGATGCTCAACCCGGACCTTGTCTAGAGCCCCCTCAGTGCTCGAGAGCCAGGAGTCCTCTCGCTGCGAACACTGCACGGGGTGGGCCCCGAGGACACGGTCTTTTACAGAACGACAGGAGTTACGTTCTTTCCGTCCACAAAAGACAAGGATGTCCTACAAGATACAACGTACCTTCCAAAGGTACCAAAGACCTGTTTCTAATCCTAAAGTACCAGCCGCTCCCGGAGCGCCCGCACCAGCTCAGACGTGGCTCCCAGGGGCCGGTCTCCGGGAAGGGCGCCAGCCCGCCGCGTACCTGAGTGTTAGTTGTCATGACCAACGTTCTGGAAGTAGCGGACTGAGGTTTGCCGCTCGGCATGGGCAAGGCGGTGGGTAAGCTGGCCAGCAGGGGCGTCGGTGCTTGCAGACTGAACTGGTAAACGCTGGGCGTTGTGCAGGGCGGCGTGTCGGAATCCTTTGAGGAGAAGAAACCACAGGGACGGCTGAAGAGGCGGGCAGCGCTCGAGGGTGCCGAGAGCAGCCCCAGAAGGCCACGAGCGCATGGCCCATGTGCTGCTCCGCAACGGGCAGCCCGAGCCGCCCGCCTTCCCTTCAAGCCCTCTCGGAACTGAAGAATGTTCCGGTAACATGGGACAGACACCTCACTCAAACGTTTCACCCCACCCAAGTGTCTACAACGCTCTCCGAGGAAGTCCGCTACAGCTGTGCGGTGAGCGGCAGGACGGGGTCCCCGACGGCCGGGAGAGGCTCGCGGTCCTGGGGCAGCTGCAGACCCACACGGGAGGGAGAGAAGCCCCCGGGCTGCTGGAGGTTAAACCCCCCGCTGCCGACGTTCCCCCACAGGCACACTTACAATGTCACTCCCAGAAAGCGAAGACACGGAGGAGGCGGACGAGCCGGACGAGAGCAGCTGGGGGCTGGGCAGAGACAGGGTCAGGCGCTGGCTGTAGGGGGACTCCGGGTCTCGGCGCTGGGGCTGGTCCCCGTCGCACACACTTATTCGCTCTTTTATCTTACTTCTGTTGTCTGTGGGGGCAACACAGCCGGGCTGAGCCACTTCCTAAGAGGACAGACACGCACACCCCACCAGACAGCCTCCGGCCACAGATGCCACCGAGTCCTGACACGCTAACGGGAGTCACAAACTAATTTCTAATTTTACTTAATTTACTTAATTTTTAAAATTCTATTTGTTTTAGTTATATCTTCAAATGTGTCTAGAACGACTTGGATGTGTAAACAGTTGCAGAGCACGCGTTTCCGGGGGGGCTGGGGCGGGGTGCGCCGCGGGTGCACACCGGGTCCAAGGGCACGGTACCAGCACGGGGGTGGAAGCTCTCCACGACTCTTTATACCGATTCCATGATGAAATGTTCCTATTCTGAATACTACACTGAAGAAAATACATTATTAAAAGGAATTTCACCTTTTTCTTTTCAGATTTTTAATGCAATTACTAGAAGAAACTTTAAAGGTCCGTGGGTGGCATGCACTGTATTCCCGCTGGCCTAAGTCTCACAGCTGTAAACTCTTACAGAAAACCTGGCGTTTCCTTAGTGTAAACAATCAGCACTGAGGGACAAAGAGACACTCCTGCATCAAGGCAGCAGAAGTTCAAGGGTAACGTGACCGGACGAGCTCTCACCAAGTTCGGGCGCTGGGGGGGCCTTGCCGCCCCACTTCTCCTTGATCCACCTCCGGTAGTCGATCACTTCCTGAGTCACCTTGATGATTCTTCCCAGAGTACTGCGAAGGGACACCACGGGGAATCAACGTGCCGCAGCGCGACTACAGAGCCCACAAACCCTTCTGACCAGCTATTTTATATTTTTAACAACACATCACTTTGCCAAGTGATGACAGAGGAAGAAAACTAAAATAATTTTACTAAATGTGTTATGATTTCTGATGCCAGAGCCTGAATGTGCTCTGAGATCACAGTATAGAGAGAGTGGGTTCACTTGCATAGATGTCCTTGAACCCGCAGCTGGCTACTATAAAAGACCGTGTCAACCCAGTGCCCAAGCAAAGGAGCACCCCTGCCTCCGCCCAGCACTCACAAAGGTCTGGCACAGGCAGACAGTGCCAACATTCCAAGCACCCCACACGGGCGCAAAGCCCTGCCGGAAAGCACCGTGAGCGGGCAGAGGCACAGAACCCATAGAAAGCCGACTGGCACTGGAGCCAGCCCTCAGAATCCCTGCACTGCACTTTCTTCCTTTCCACTGCCCCCTCACTGCTTCCCTCTGCCCCCCAATCCCACTAACTACCTCCCAAGCACTCCGTAAGTAGTTTTCGCTACCGGTAAAAGTGCATACTGCACAAGTGTGCTGAAACGCAGAACGAGGGATGAGTTTGCAGAGGACAGGCAGGGTGGGGCCATGGACCCACACTCACCCCCCCTCAGAGCTCACCATGTGCATTTTGAGGACAGTCTGGAGAGAAAGCATTGGTTCCAAAGGGTGAAGAGGCCAGAAATCACTTCCCCAAAATAAAACACCCTGAAGAAATTCCCCAAATAAGAAATTTTCAGTGCTCAGCCATGGATGAACCAAATGTGGCCTTCCTCCCTCTTCAATAATTTCAAGTTCTACCAGAATGTGCCGGCATACCCATTAATAAACCTCACAGAAGCCAATGACAGAGGCCAGCGGTGCCCACCACACAGAGGCAGAGGCAAGCAGCTGCCAAGCCACTGGGGCTGTGAGCCCAGAATAGCGACGCGTGACTTGCGTTACCTTTCAGAGTCTCTGTTGGGATAGGACCTTGCGAGGGGTGACACAGCGTGACTGAGAACAATGTAAGCATAGTCAAACACCTGCTTCACCTGCATGGCCCCGTATGAACTCCGGCCAACATCGTTTCCTGAAACAGAAATGCAGCTATAAGACCCTGCAAACACGGGGCCCTTTATCCAGACGTGTGTTATCTTCTCACTTAAGTTCTTCTGCAGCGGGCCCTCATCACGGACACACTCCCAGACCACACCAGCAGAGCTGCAGCGGGCATCTGTGAACACACAACTTACCACCCGTGCCCATGGTCGCGACAGTCACGGGCAGAAGTGCCTGACCTGCGGCCTCAGATCCGGGTCCACCTCCATGAGATGTCATTCACAGAGACAGACTGATAATTCATGAAGAAGTCCAGTGACTCCCCAGGTGGCACCCACACCACAGAGCCGAGGCAGCGGCCTCAATCAGACCGCGGCCGTGCTGACCGAGAGCGTGCTGCTGCGGGAACCCAGCCCGGGCACGTCGAGTTCGGTCAGCACCCATGGGACCTGCGGGAAGCAAGTCCTTCAGGGTAGAACGTGCCAGGTCTCCCCTCTCCAGTTTTCAGGACCAGAAGGGTGGCAGATCAGATGAGGCCATCACTGAGGTCACCAAGTGAGCCCCAGTTAAGGAACTTTAGGAACAGCACAGTTTGGAATTTTAATTCACATGTAACTCACTCTTCACAATTCAAGTAAGCAGGATGTTTTAGGAACCATTCTAAGTATTGGAATTTTCTCTTTTCCAGATTTGATAATATAATCCAGTGATAACGTGGGCTTTGTTTTCAAGTACATTTAAAAAGACACTGAAGACATTGGAAATCCCTGCAATTTAACTGATCGAACACAGACAAACAGATGTGAAAACACGTTCCTCTGCTGCTGGGAAAAGCTGTACTGAAAAAGCATGGCATCAGTCCTGTCATTTGTAAACAACAGAACAGTCAGTAGGTTTCCTGTCTTTATTTTAAGAAGTGAATTTCACACTCCAGCAGCCATGAAACGAAACAAAGAAAAAAACAATCATTAAATTTGAGGACATTAAAAAATATATATAGGAATTGAATAACAAAAAACACCAAATACAGATGCAAGGGACAAACTGGGGAGAAAAAAAGTACAGCGTGACAATGAAGAAGAGGCAGGATCTCACGAAGTCACTAGGAACACAGCCCGGCGGACAGATGGACAAAGCACGTGAACGCGCCCAACAGGAAGAGGAGCAATGTACCTGGAGAGGACATTCTCCACCACCTTTTCTGTCACCTATCCGTCACTGACTTCATCACCACCAGTAACAACAGTGTCTCACCTAACAGATGCTCAATAAACCTTTGTGGAATCGATAAATAAAAATCTGCTTCACCTCACTCGCCATTAAAGAAACGCAAACTCGATGCACGCGTATGTCGCAGGTCCTATCAGATCGGCAAAGGTCAAAAAGACTGTCCCTAATGCAAGGGGAACGAGCACCCTTCACCACGCTCATGGAATAAAACTGGGGAAACCAGATGCCACCTCGGGATGGTCAATGCAGCAATCCTTACAATGGAACACACCTTACACATACAGGGAAGGGGTTTGCCATTAATTAAAAACACAAGTCGCAAAACTGTATTACATGATCCACTTAATAAGACTGCAATAAATATTAATAACCGTGTAGGAAAAAACATGGAAAAACACACACCAGAATGGAAGGCAACTGTGGCATACTTTGCTTTCTATGGGACATACTTCTTGGAAGTGAATGGTTTATGATGAATACGTACCAAATACTTTCCTAATCAGAAAAAAAATTTTTTCCCTTAATTTTCACTTTCTGCATTTTTCTGGTTAATTACAGAATGTAAACACATTCCAACTTTATACGAAGTGAATTAGAAGGCATTAAAGACAGACTTCTGAAGGTGTCCCCATTAACTGTCTGCACAGTGGGAACCCGCATCGAGGCAGAGGAGTCACCCTTGGCTGCAGGGGCGCAGACACCCACCTCCCTTCCCTGATGCTGTGCACCATCCACATCCCCAGGCTTGGGGCCAGGGAGGAGCAAGGCACCCTTACCAGGCAGCAGAGGGTCCTCAATGCACAGCATCGATGGTCTATACCCACTGGTCATGGCTTTCATGATCTCTTCTTTGGCGATATAGGCACCTCCTTCTTTTATTCTAATACCAGTCTTCAAGTAATTAAAATTTCTTCCGTAGAGTTCAAAAAATTCTACAAGAAGCATTCCAAGGTTTTCATCGGCTCTCCGGGCATCAATTCTCGGATGCAACTGTAAAAGCAATAGATCCACCATTTGGATTCAAGTCATTTTCTAAAGAAGACCACACACCAAAGCCCGCTACCTTGTGGTGTCTCCAAGGACAGCGATCAGTGGTACCAACTCTGTGAGGACGCTCCGGGCGTCAGGGGCAGGCACCAACAGAGCCCTTGTCAATACAGTGGTCAAAAGAAATAAAACCTTCTAATCTGAGTTTTTTATTATACTTTATAATTTTCTGAAATTCATAAACCACAGAGGGTCTTCCTACTAACACAGACATCTGAGTAATCACAAGGTACCAAAAACTGATCAACAAGGAGACCATATTCTGCACAATTTGGAGTCATCTATATGGTGAATGTCATGTTACAGATTCTAACCTTAATCCCATTATTCCAAAAGACAACCCATAGAGGGCAGTAACGGACTGAACAGTGTCGATGCGACAGAACACCAGAATGTGGAAAGACCGATTTTACTGTGCAGGTTCATTAGTACTGTGTCATAATATTTACACCACATTTACATCCCTGCTTGTCACACAGATTAGTGCCAGCGCAAGGGCAGCGTTCTCATTTCCGCCTTACCTTATTCCCTTCCTTCCTGCTTGCCTTCTAGTCAAAGTCAAACACCTGAGAGCTGGCCGGTGCAAGGCTGGGCCCTCCTACCTCAGTCAAGAAAGGCACTCAGAGGCCACGACAGGCACAGTTTTGAGGCAGGATGGGCAAGGCGCCAAGGGGCGTGGCCAGCCATCCACTCTACCTATGACCTTCTGTGGGGTCACGGGACCCCACCGGGAAAGGGGACAGGAGGCGCTGAGCCCAGTGCCCGGCACCATAAAAACAAATTGCAGGCATGATAATAAGGCTACTGAAATAGTTCAAATCAGGAAAAACGTGAGGAAATAAGTCAAGAGCAGCAGGCTGTATTTAGTTCAAAATAATGTCCAAGAGCTAGGGAAGGATGGCTCCAAGGGTAGCATCACAGAGGAAAATGTGGAAGGCAAAGCAATATGATTAAACTGTAAAAAAAAGAGGTGTGGGACTCCGTTTTCACTATTCTTCAAGTATCTGTGGCAAAAGATGTGCCATGGAAGTCAAAATAATGAAAGGTGATATAACCACTACTTCCATCAGCTGTAATAATGAGAAAAATGGCCAAATTTTGGATATAAAACCTTAAGAACAATCACAAATACCAAATTAATGATAAACATGGAGAACAGCTAGAATATACAGGAAAGATTCTGTGAAGAACAGAATATCCTTCATTCAAGAAAACATTAATGGGGTAGTTAATATTTCCATTAACTCAGAAACTATTTTATGTGTTAAATAAGTATCATACAAATAAGTTTATATGTTAAATAAAACTATTTTATATGTTAAATAAGTATCAACATCACAGCATTTAACACGTATAGGTAGGTTTTCTATTGACTGTTCCATTTTACTCACCAAAATAAGGGCAACATAAAACTTAAGACGAAATATTTATGTCTTGCCAATCTGAGAAGAAAGGCTCTCTCCTCAGCAATTTTTTTCTTTTTTTTACCATATACAGTTCCTAATTTTTTTTCTGAGACAAATTTTTCATAAATTACAACAGTAACCAAGAAAACCAGCTTTTTATTGTCCATCAAGGCATGAAAGTCTCTACATGGACAGGGTCCTCAAGTTCAGAGTGGCATACACCTGATGAATAGGACCAGGATAGCCTGCCCTCCCTCAAACCGTTCAGTCAACTACAAAATAAGCTATAAAGGAGAAAAAGGAAAGAAATACTGATCAAAATAGTTTTACTGTGACAATCAGAAGTCAATTTCTACTAAGCCAAAGCAGAAGAGCGGAAGGAGAACAAGGGCAGCTGGAATCCACAAAGCAATGGCTTCACAACATCGGCGGAGAACGTACTCCTACATAAGTCTCTAGAGAGAACGCACACTCACCTGTAGAAAGCTAATGGCCATTAAAATTAGGCTGTATGAGCTTATTCCACCTGTAAAAACTTCATTCAGGTCCCTCTGCAGGAGGAACTGTTTCAATACTAAAATCAAGTAAGGCAGCAATGAATATTTCTGTAAATTCAAAAAAATATATATATAATATTAGTTAATATACCTTTAAAGATTTGTCCCATAACAAATTTCACATAATAGAAAGAAAAGCTTACTCAATCCTCTCGCCACTTGGAAGGCTCTAGGCCAATCATCCTCCATTTTTAGGGGCCTGAGAATTATGTGAGGGGCTTGCTAAGACCCCCACTGGGAACCATATCCTAGGTCATGGTTCAGCAGGAATGAGGTTGGAGGAGCTCCTCCAACAAAGAAGAGCTCAGGGACAATGAATGAGTGTATTCCTTCAAATTATTTCCCATGGCCTAGCTTGTTCCATGACAGGTGCAGGCTGGGGCAGGAAGGAGAGGAGGGGATGAGGCTGTGAGCCAGGAAGGCAAAACTCCTATGCCCAGAGGCCCCCACAAGAGGAGGAGTCGGGGGGCGGGGGGCAGCTCATCAGGCAGGAAGACAAGAGCAGAACATGGAGAGCAGGGTGACGGTAACAAGGAAATGGAGAGAGGCTGGAGAAGGGGAGGGGGACAGTGAAGCTTCTGCTGTTTTCATGTTCCGCTGGGCATAGAAGTTAAGGGGAACAGTTACGGCAGACAAGCCTGCTGCAGAGTTAATGGAAAAACTGAAGGAACGAGGTCCTTGAATCTGTGGGAAGAGGCAGTATCCAGATTACACTGCTGGGGTTGCCTCTGTAAAGGATTTCACCCCTTTTCCCTAAAATAGGAGGGAAAGACCATCTGTTTAACTACACCACACACCTGGTCAGCTCAATGAACAAGTCTGCTATCCCATCGTTAGGCACTGAGACGATCCAAAGTAAGCAAACTATATCATGATGTACTCCACTTCCAATAAACTAGACTCCCAAATCAGGCACTGAGCTCTAGGGACAGTCATTTTGTAAGCATGAGAAATAACATTTTCACAAAGCTCTAAAGTAACACTCAACTTTATGGTTAGCCAGGAAAGTAAATCTACAAAACAGCCAAATCGTTTCAAAGTATCTCTAGAAATAATATTGTAGAATAAATAATCCAACTGTACAGTCTTTATCATTGAAAACTATCACTCGGTTTAAAGCTCCATAGACGCCCAACGAAACAGGTCCCCCATTCTGACAGCGCTAACTGGCTGGTGGCAGCACCTTCATGTAATTCTTGATGAGCTCGGCTGCCCGGACCCCAGTCTCCATGTTAAAGCTGATGTCGACTTTCACTTCCGTCTCCTGGTCTGTGAGTTTTATTATCGGTACCTGCAAAGATTTAATTGAAAAAACTATGTCTTAAAGGCCAACATTCACTGCAGTCTGGCATCAAGATGTTTACTATGTTGTACAAGAGGTTTTTTCCCTAACCCACAAAAGGGCTGAGAGATATGAACCCACACTTTAAAAAATGAGGAAAAAAAGGGATTTTTGCCAGTTGTCAACACCCTTGTCCCTGGAACCGAGACCCCCCTGCCCCTCACCCCCGAAAACAGCTAGTGCTCACCTCCGCCCGGCCCGACTCAGCGTCAACCACTAGCTGCGGGAAGGCCCCGGCTCCAGGAGGAGGAGTTGGCTAAGTCCCTGTCCCCCAGGGGCGCCTGATGATGGAGAGGGGCTGCAGGTCCCCAAATTATATTTTTAAGAATTTCTGAAAACACTCAGAGTAACTTCAAAGCCAGTTTTTCAATTCTGTTTCGTGCTGATGATGTTTCTCCAAACAATTCTGCTTGGGGTTCTCACGAAGACATTTTAACCTAAGAAGCCAAACCAAACCAGAAAACCGCTTCCCTGTAAAGCCAGAGAAGCAGCAGCTACTTTGGAAACACTCTCACCAAAAAGACCACCACAGGTGCTCAAAACCGGCCTCATCGAAGCTGACCCGGCAGCCACACAAACCACGCTCCTCCCTACCCCCCCCCCCCCAAAACTGCGTTCTTCCAGGAACAAAAGGCAAGACTTTGTTTCCTTCAGCCTCTAAGAATGGCAACGGCTGTCCCCTAACACAGGAGAGGTCTAATTAAAGGGTTAGGACACCTCACAGAACCCAGTGAGCACACCTGATCTGGAGGCAAACTGCCAAGGACATACCCGTGACAGGGATGGGCAGCAGGGGGTGACGGCGACTCCTGGAGATCACCAAGATGGCCAGGACCACCAGGCACAGTGAGCCACAGCCAGTGTGGTCCACGAAGGTAGAAAAAGAAAAGGCTTTCCCAAAGAATTCACCACAAACTGTTTCAGAAGGAGCCCCTGCCTCCACCACACACCGCCTCCCTCGTGAAGCCCCCCGGCTCCCATCGCCGCTGGGCACGGCTACGGAGCACCTTTGTCTCGCACTCACGGATGCTCTCCCGAAACCAGTCCTGGCGCTCGCCTGCCACACACACACACACACACACACACACACACACACACTCCTATACACTCACAGGTTGAACCCGAGATCCTAACGATGAGTAACACCACCACAACACTTACTTTTCGAGAGCTGTTCAATACACACAAGCTTTCCTCTTAAACCCAGCCCCCACGCTGGGCTCCGGAGCCCCAGATGAGAGGACGGTGAGGCCGGCACATGAGGCTGCCTGACAAGAGCGCGTGATGAGAGAAAGGAACAGCCGGGACCAGTGCGGCTCAGGTCCCCTTAAGTCTACGCTGGCCCCTAGCAGCAGAGGAGACGGTGTGCAACAGCAATTACGCAACACCTGCTTGACACTATCTGTCCTCCAGAATGCTCTGGAGCCCAGACAACCAGGCCGGGCCTCTTCAGCTCCTCTCTACATCTAATCCAGGATACCTGGTCAGAGACCGCCACCGTCTCGTTCTCATCGAGGAGCCAGCACTGCGGGACAAATGGCAGAGTCCCAAGAGCACAGGGCTCGGGGGCTCTAATCGTTACCACACACCGGGCAAGTGACTTCAGTTCTCCCGTCTCTAATCTTGGCCTCAGGTAAACCTTGAGAAGCGCACATCAAAGCTCCCTCATCTTCCAACATCTGCCCAAGATCAAAGGTTTTGATATGGATACAATTTTGAATAATGAAAGAAACAGGCAAGTTTTGTTTCTTAACTATAACTTGCTAAACAGTAATCACTTCCTGTGCAGATGGCATGCTTTCATCATCCAACTGCGCGTGCGCCAACAGGCAGCACCTGCGCGTCCTTCTCTTACACGTCCTAACGAAAGTTAACCGACCGGGTATTTTAGTGCCAAGGGCAGCGCGATGCTCTCACAACCTGCAGTAGTTCGGATCGTCCTGCAATATGTTCTCGGCTGGTAACCCTAATACTCTAAATAAACACAAGCACGTTCCTACCAGGAAAGGAAGTCTCCAAAATGGAAGCCGTGACTGCTGTCAAGATAAGCTAAAGACACAGGTGAATCGCGACGGCCGGCAGGTGTGTGAAAGCCTCTGGGCTGCAGGCCGGGCCCCACACTTACTGTCGCTTTGTCAAGGACTTTGATGGAGCACGGCTCGGCCACGTTGTGCTTCCGCAGAGCTTGCTCCAACAGCTGCAGAGGAGGGCGCTCCCACTTTCCGAAGACCACCAAGTCGATGTCACTGGACAGAAGAGTAGGTGAGTGTGAAGCCCTGGCTCACATCACTCTCCAGGAACACACGCATCTGGGGTGGACCGGTACCACAGCGTGCACACGCCCACCTCCTTCCAGCCCGCCCCGTCCCCCAGGAAGCCCATCCCTCTGACGCTCTTTGTGAACTGCTCTAACACAAGGATGGAGCGCCAAGGGGCCGAGTTTCCCAGCATCCCCAGGGAATCGAGGAGGTGGGAATGAGAACGCCTGCCCCTCTGAGGCTTCCCAGCTCTTCCTCCTGCGCCGTTGACACTGCATCGCTCTTGCTGACCTGGGCTTCCTGGGCACCTGGAATCTGGTCAGTTCCCTACTGGCCCTCCCAAAGCCAACCCCAAATCCTGAGATGACAGCCTCTTCAGTGTCTAAATGTTAACAGTGGGTTAGGAGAGAGTAAGCTCTTCTTTTTTAAAAGATTTTATTTATTTTTTATTTATTTGAGAGAGAGAAATGGCAAGAGAGAGAGCATGAACAGGGGGCACAGGGAGAAGCAGGCTCCCTGCTCAGCAAGAAGCCTTACGTGGGGCTCAATCCCAGGATTTGGGGATCATGACCTGAGCCAAAGGCAGACACTTAACCGCCTGAGCCACCCAAGCGCATGGAGAGAGTAAGTTAAGGAAGTGATGCACATAAAACTAATTTGGGTATCGAGATAGTTCTTGATGAGGAAACACTGAAGAACAATTTTAGGATATAAACTGGTTGGATGTTTTTCAATTAAGAAGTACAAAATACTTACAAAATACCGTTTAAATAGAATTTTGCTTGAATCTTCATTAAAACAGAAGATCAATTTTCAAAAAAAAACCAAAACTTTCAGAATATTTTCCACATTTTCTTCCCATGACCCTCCCACCGGTCTTTACACTTCCGGTGTCCAGCGTTTTTGTGACACACCAAATGAAGTGCGAGAAGAAAAACACAACCAATTATCGTAACACTAAATTAAATTTTGTTTCCTGCCATCTTTCCTCTGTACTCCACAGTCTTTTCCTTTAGCTTACATTTCTAGCCTGAGAAACCTACTTAGGGCCCTTAACAGGCATGCAGACCCGCCCACCCCGAGTAAACAGGCGTCGGCACTAACCGAGCGTGCGGATCTGGTACTCACCTGGTTGGGAGATAGAGGCCTGTACTAAAGCTGCCAAATATCTGTACCTGAAAGAGAAGAGCGGCACTCTCGCAACACGGGACAGTATAGCAGTCCGCCTTCCCCCGCTGCTCACTGCAAGGCTGCACTCCTACTCTGGGCAAACAGACCTGCCCTGCGAGCTGGGGCACGGAGCGGGGGCCGGGGGTGCAGCAAAGCACCATCAAACAAGATCCTCTTAACCTTTACGTTAAACACCTACCCCAAAAAGGAATGTTTAAAAACTTGAATTAAGAGATGAAACAATTATTGGCCTTTCCCACAACTGCTCAAAGCTGACAAATTTTCAAACCTGTAGCTAAGACTCAGAGGTGGGGCTTTGCCCCAGGGCACTCAAGTTTAAAAACAAAAATGTGGAATGTTTGGGGGGGGGCACTGGGATAGCCGGTGAAGGGTATTAAGGAGGGCACATATTGCATGGAGCACTGGGTGTTACATGCAAACAATGAATCATGGAACATTACATCAAAAACTAAGGATGTACTGTATGGTGACTAACATCACAAAAAATTAAAAAAAAAATGTGGAATGTCATCACAGAATAGGAAGGGAATTGAGGGGCGGCCCCTGGCCTCTGCGAGCACGCGTGCCCTCACCAGCCCAGCTCATCCATCCATCACTGGGCGGTCTCCAGTCACCATCGCCGGTAGGGGAAGGTTGACTGATTATGACAGGCGCCCTGGGCCATCATCAACTTGGTCACAGGACATATGTCACTGCCTGTGCCAAGCACCCCAAAGGACCACGGCCCCCATCTCAAGGAACACACACCCGCGCAAGGTAAAAGTGCTAAGTGACAAAGTTCTTTCCGGGTCTACAAAAAGGAACATATGCTATGCACTGTGCAGCAAGGGCAAGGGGTAGAATCCCTAACCTCAAGGCCAGTTTCAAAGAAGAACAATAATCACAGTACTCCAGAAACAAATTTCCTTTGTCCCATGGTCCCCACGCTCACCCGGACGGCGTGTGAAGCAGGGGTCACAGGCCCCACCCCAGGGGCTGATCGGGAAAGTTCGGGGCAGGGCCTGGGAATGGGCAGGTCTCACAAACTCCCAGGTGCCGCCCCACCGCCGTCCCGGGGCCCGCCTGAGGAAGCCCTGCCTCAGGCCCACGAGGGCCAGGGACACCCTAGAACCCCGGCGCTCACTGTCCCTGGTGTGACACAAGTACAGTAAAGAGTGAACCCACGTCAGCCGCTGGCCAAAGGTCTTTAACCACGGTTTCGATCCGCTTCACCACCTCCCGTCTCATGGCTGCTTCTTCAGGACAAGGGGACATGAAGTTATAAAAGTCAATGATTTCCTCATGAAGTCTGGCGGACAAAAGAGAAAACACAGTCGAGTTACTGCTACAGCCGAGCACACGCACTGCGGGGCGCGAACAGCGCGAACACCGCGACGGCTCTCCCGTCCTCCGCGAGCGGCGAGCGCGGGGTAAGAGGGAAGCCCCGCGGCAGATGACATCGCCAGCCCATCGTGCCGGCGGGGATGGACACTTCGGGCGCTGAGAGCCACGTGCAGGACAGTCCCTGCGGGGCCTGCGCCAGGAAGCCACGGGCAGCCCCTCCCTGGAGGCCAGAGTGGGCCGCACGCAGGGCCTCCCAGTCCCCTGCGCGGCCCCCAAGACGGGAAGGCCCTGCAGGCCGCCGATACCCGCCGAGGCCCCCCCACCCCCCGTGCCACCACTCAGCTGTCCTCTCCTGAAGGCCCCAGCCACCCAGGAGGGCCCCAGGCCAATGCGGGTGCAGCGCAAGTGTGTCCGGCCCTCTCTCTTCCTAACAGAGATCCAACTGTAGCATTTCCTGCAGAAGATGGAGCTCCGAGAGCCACCTCGCTCCTCTGCCTCAGGGGCTCCATCTCGCACTGTCCGCCGGCCCTAGGCGAAAAAGCCCGTCCTGCCGCAGGCCAGGGCTTGTGGAGCTCACATTCAGGGCCAAGGATCTCCCCTGAAGACTCCTTTTGTGGGAAGGAAAGACTGTCATCCTCAGTCTGAAGGATGAATTCTAGGGGGGCAAGTAATCTAATCCTGGTAATTAAAAGAAATCAAATTCACCTGCTTCCACTCTAAGTTTGATTAATAAAACAAAGAGAAGACAAAATAAAATTTGCTCAATAATAATAATGTTGGCTCAATAGCTAGCAAAATAGTCCACATACCAGAAGAGAATACTTCTCAACAGGACCGACTAGCTTCCGGTGACAAAGGCAAGGGGCATCCATCCTACCACCTCACGTATTCTAAGCCCTTCTCTAAAGGCTGCCTTCCATGGTCTCGCCTGAAGTGCTGCCTCACACCCCCAAATCCGCCAGCAGCAACCATTCCGAACACTCCACAGCGGGTCTGAAGGCACCTGGAGGCTATTCCAAGCACGCACGGGACTCGAGGAGGACATCAGTCCTCAACACCCTTGTTCTCGGTACATTTGCAATAGCAATGAGGCTATCACTGGAACTTAAAGTTTATTGTGTTTAATTTTTTAGAAAATCCAGAAAAGACAATCTCATGATGGTGACTGAGCCAGCCACGAGATCAGTTTTTAATATATAAGTAATACAACATTAAAATCCAGCAATTTTTCCAAAATATCTACCGAACTCCAAGGTTTGGGGAGTAAGCGTTCTATCACTTCAACAGTTACTAAGCACCAACGGCACCGTAAGGCATCAAACCATGGCCCTGCCAGCAGCTCAGCAGGCCTGTTTAAGTTTGAGAGGTTACCTAAAATTTGCCATCGACTGGCCACATTGTTAACAGGACTCAATACATCAGGTTAGCAGGTTAGTGCCCACACCAGGGAAGAGCCACAGACGACCCTCCCTGTAGGCAAGAACGTCTTGGGGGGTCTCCTGTGTCAGTCACTGCCACGGTGGAGAACTGTCTGGAAGGCAGCACGGAGCTCTTCCGGAGAAGAGGCTGTGGTGCTGAACATAGGTGAGAAATAGGTCCACGGGAAGCACAAGGAGCGCATGCTCTCCTACAACTCTTAGTACTGTTCTGATAACAGAAGTATAAAATTTAGAGGCAGAATAACAAAGATATAGGCCTAGTTAATTAAACAATATAGGCCCAAAGTCATCGAAGAATACCAAAGCTAGCGTGCTAAAATTTTATCCGTACCCCACAAATTTAATACATTAAAGCATCTTGTAAACAGGGCATATCGATTTGCCCAACTGTCACCTGCAGAGCAGAATGTACCATCAACTCTCTTTTAAGCTGCATGCATCTGAAGTAACAACATAAAACTGCCTCCGCCCCAGCTTCCCAGGACTCCTGCCCTCAGTGACCCTCAATGCACCAGGGAAGGAAGGAGCATAAAGGGAACCCTTGCTGCCAGTCTACACAGACACAATCCGATCAGCGTGACACAGTGTCAGTTTTATCTGATGTCTGTTGACCTGCTTGTGACATAAGAAGGGGCTGCCGAGCATTTCTCCCCCACCCATATTTCAGGAGAGATGAACAATGAGGTCAAGGTGTGCCCATGCTCCCCGAGCAGGAAGTAATACCAAGCGCAACATACAAGCCTCCTGATTTCAAGTGTCCCATTGCACCAGTAAGATACACTAACAACACACCTATCTGAAATGCGTATTCAACCAGGCCTAAAAGTGACCTGCTGTAACAAATATTAGACAGGAAGAGTATTTTTGCTTTGCCTTCTGGGACTAGAAGGGGTACTTCCGGCCAACTGCTGGACGAGAAGCCCCCGCTAGCCCTTCCTCAAGGCTAGCATGGTTCGGCGAGGCACCGGGTGACTCCTGGAGCTGCCCCAAGGCCACGGCGCTCTGGAGTGTGAGGGCACCATTGGCCCAGAAAGACACAGGAAGGTCTAACCATCATGACATCTGGGCAACCTCCAGGAGTCCCTTCGGCTGCCTGCCCCTACTTAGTGGGCTCCTCACAGAACCCTCCAACAAGTGAGGAAGCACCAAGGACTAGTGAGGGGCGGGGGACTCGAGCAGGGAGGAGACAGCTGACCACCCCGGGAAGAACCCACACCGGACAGGGAAGGCAGCACCCCTGCCCCTCCCTCACTCTTCCCTGAGCCCTTCCCAAGCCTGGTGTGGGGCTCACGGCTCACTGCCTGATCCCAGCACCAGAGCAGTGCTTGCTCATGGCCAGCATTTGGCCAAAGTGAATGCATGAATACGTTCTGGTTAAATATTTCACTTATGAGCCTGTCATTTAAGATCTACATTCCCGTAAAATACATCCCAACTTCACATCCCAAACAGAGCTAAACAGTTTGCATTACTTTACTCAATACTAATGTTACATGTAGTTCTCATCATTTGAGGAAGGTACACTTTATGTTTCTGACAACATACTTTCATAATTAAGTGCTATCAACCACATGCCCAACTGCAGGCATCAGCTACAACCTAGGTCATTTTATGAGTCTACGACTTCCAATCCCGAATACACCCATGTGTTCAATTCCCCAAAGACGTTCACAGTTATGTCCATAATCACTTACGTCCACACGATCATTACTGCTCAGAAACACACACGAGGACGCTCACTCTTCTCACATATCAAAACCTCAAAGGCATTTCACAGCGGACAAGAGATCTACATAAAACCACACGGAAGTCTCCTTCTCCACAGTTAGTTGCTGCCTCATAGATCTCAATGTCAGCCCACCAGCAGTTGGTTTCCGAATCTACCATGAAATTTCCTATGTTGTGACCATCATAGAAAAATCTCCTCTACAATACAGATCACAGAGGTGGCATCTCAAAACCAGCAGAAAACTGTGATTATTTAACGGGAGGCCCTGGGACACGGCCTCATGTGGCAGAAGCCGGCTGTCCACCAGGATGCTGATGGGCCCCTCCCACAGCCTCAGGTGGCCAGGGAGCCCTGATGGGAGCTGGCAACACACTTCCTCAGAAGGTTTCTTAAGGGAAGAAAGGCCCACACGACCCCGAGAAGGGCCCCCAGTGTGGAGCAAGGAAGGCAGGCAACAGAGAGGAATAAAAGCCCGTGATTTAGACTGGACCACCAACATTCCATTACTTCTGTTTTCTGTAGCCAAACCAAATCCTGACACAGGAAACTAAAGACAATGGTGTTAAGACTCCTACCTTGTTCTGCACTTGAAAACATAATACAGGTGCAGAGTTGAATTTTTCAGGTTAAAAAAAAAAAAATCAAAGAAGAAAAAACCCACAGGGAACCATCCACTATTTTGGACTTGGAGGAGGCTTTTCCAGACTCCAAACTAAAATGACAATCACAACACAAAGACTGAAGAACTTTATCCAAAAACATGCTGAGTGTAAACAAATTAAAAAGCACATGACAAGTGCACATGGCAAAAATATGACAAATTAAGACTCTCACAAAGACCAAGCCCTGGCCTACTCTGGGGTAAGCTGACAATTTATCAATTCCAGGAACCTGTGATAGGAGACCGTGAAACACACACAGGAATCCGCAGCGCGTGCTCACTGCAGGACCTCTGGCCATAAGACATGGTCCCACGCAAGACATTGTCCACTCATTAAAAACAAGGAGGATGTGTATGCACTGATAAGGAAAGATCCCTACGACAGCCAGCAGGTGCAGAGACAAAGACATGGCCCCACTTCCATATGATTGTCTGGCGCATATATTCACCAAATACATGGAAAGGTCTAAAAGGCCACATGCCAACACCCACAGTGTTTCCCACCCAGGAGGGCAGGATGGGCTGGCATGAGAACACTCCACTTTCTACTCCAGTTACTTCCATACTGCTTGAGGGTTTTTTTGGGTTTTTTTACAAGAATGTGCTCATCATATAAATTTTAAAAATTACCAGGAAAAAAATCAACTTCATTTTAGAAGACAAGACTGTGATTTTTATATTGTTTTTGCTGGTTGCATTTTCTAATTTTAATGACGAATATAGATTCTTTAAAAAAAAAAAAACGAAGAAGAGGGAGGAAGAGGGAGGGAGGGAGCGAGGGAGGAGGAGGAGGAGGAGGAGAAGGAGAAGGAGAAGAAGAAGAAAAGAAGAAGAAGAAAAAGAAGAAAAAGAAAAAGAAGATCGAGTTAGTCAGGCTTCCAAACCCCTGACGCCTCGGCCCATCCGCCTCACCCAAGGCGGTGCACTCTCAGAGCAAAGCTGGCTTGCGCAGGTCCGGGTTCACGGAACAGGCCCTGGGCACAGACAGCTGCAGGGCACACAGGTAGCCAGTCAGCCACAGGGAGGGGACAGGAGCGCCATGTGCTCTCCAGCAGGGTGCAGCCGACACAGTTTGCCGTGGGGATGGACGTGTGCTCCGCATAGGGCTGCTGAGCACCTGAGACAGGCTATTGCGACTGAGGATGTGGATTTTTAATCTGACTTAATTTAAACCTAAATAGCCCTATGTGACTTAGTGGCCCATCTTAGGCAGCTCTGGCTGCTTCTCCCTCAACTTCACCTGAGACAGGCAAAACCTAACGGAAAGCAGACAGGGGCAGCCCCACGAGAGCACACTTCTTGAGCTTCTCCAAAACTGGACGCATGGGCTCCGTCTTCTCCCCCAGGTCCTCCCTTGTCTCATCCTGGCAGGCCTGGCAGCCCACAGTAACAGAAGCGGCTCCCCTGCAGATAGGCTCACCTGCGGGGCTCCACCACCTGCACACCCTCCCAACAGGAGGCCAAGTGGATTAAAAACACACTATTGCAAACAATGCTGCAATAAACATAGGGGTGCACCTATCTTTTCAAAGTACTGTTTTCATTTGCTTTGGGTAAATACCCAGTAAAATTACTGGATGATATCGTAGTTCTGTATTTAATTTTCTGAGGAACCTCCATACTGTATTTCAGTGGCTGCACCAATTCACATTCCCACCAAAAGTGCACAAGGGTTTTTTCTGCACATCCTCGCCAACACCTGTTAATCTTGTCTTTTTGATACTAGCCATTCTGACAGGCATGAGGTCCTAGCTCATCGTGGTTTTGATTTGCTTTTCCCTGACGATGAGTGATGCTGGGCATCCTTTCATGTGTCTGATGGCCATCTGTACAGACAGTATATGGAAGCAACCCAAGTGTCCACTGATGGACGAATGGATAAGGATGTGGCAAACTTACACAATGGAATCTTACTCAACCACAGAAAAGAATGAAATCTTGCCATCTGTAACCACATGGTTGGCCCTAAAGGGTATTGTGTAAAGTGAAGTCAGACAAAGACAAATAGAATACAATTTCACTTACATGTGGAATCTACAGAACAAGCAAACAAAGCCCAGAACCGGACTCATAAACACGGGGAAGACACACGGCTGCCAAAGGGGCAGGGGGTAGGGGGCTGAGCAAATAAGCGAAGGGCATTAAAAGATACCAACTTCCAATTATAAAATAAGTCAGAGGAGAGGACAAGTACAATATGGAATGCGGTCCATGTGCAGGAAAAGGTGGTGCCACACTCATCTGTGGGGAGCGCTGCGTGACGAACAGAACTGCTCCATCCGTGTCCCACGCCTGGAAGCAAGGTACAGGGTATGACAACTACACCTCAAAAACAAACAAAACACCTTCCAATAGGTCTTGGAACTCTTTCCCAAACTTCCTCTAAAATACTGGGGCTAAATGCGGACAAAAAAGAGCCACGTCTGTCAAAGCTAAACATTGTAATTCTTGATGTAATTTAAACACATACTTACTGCTACATTTACAAATCTACGCTTTAATGGCTTAACAAGAGGTTGGTAACAATGGTGCCTGATTGGGGCGTTTTCCAAAGAAACTGATGTAATTATGGAATTGAGCAAAGACTATTCTTCCATCTTCACTAGAAGGCACTAACGTGTCTGAAACTGGGATGCAATTTTCAATCAATGGCTGGGCATCAGATCAGTTCAAAATTAAACGTTTTTCTTCCTTCATGGTACATTTCACAATCGTGCATCTTTTTAGGTCAGTTGAGCTCTACAGGAAGTTGTCTACACAAAGTTTTTACTTCTGACCCACAAAAACGACAATTTCAAATGGTTCAACTTTCTGCACGTGATGCCACCTCAGATTCAACAAAATACAGGATTAGAAGTTGACCGCACGGCATCTTGGGGAGGCAACAAGAGTACAGAGCCAGGACCCAGGCAAATGTGAGGCCCACTCTGCCGCTCTCCAGCCGCAGAGCCGTGAATAAAGTGAGGAACCTCTGCATGGTGCAACCCTCCTACTAAAGCAAGAAGCCAAGCGTGCACACCGCCTGGGGCCGGGAGACAGAAGGCATTCTGCTGCTTTGTGGGGACGCTTCAGCCTCTCCGTAAGTAGGTCATCAACTTGGGCACGCGCGATGGGAAAGGAGGTCTGCTGCCCTGTGTGCGAGAGGAGCGCTGAGAGCCGTGGGGGAGCAGACCCGGCCCAACTCCGACGGCCTGTCTCTGAGAAGCGGAATGCGGGCGCTCCAGCAAGGCGACGGCCGGTACAGTTCAGGTGCACCTCTGAGATTCCATCTGGAGGAATCTCACACTGACACATCACAGCAGGGCGAGCCCTGAATGATTCATTTTCTGGGTATTCTGAGATGGAAATGGTGAGGCCAGTTTGCCATAAATTTCAGTTTTAATCATGAAAGTACTGGACTTCTGAAGCGTTATTTTCCAGTATACTTTTACACTAAATACTAGAATATTAGAAAATAAAGTTCTGTGATAAATGAGAAAGACGTTTCTCATCTACAACTGCTCTCTTACGAGAGTCCAACCCCATTCAAAAAGTAATGACTGCTCAATTTTTAGTACATTTCCCAAATTAATTTCTGCTTTTAGTACCAAATGATGACGGTCAGCAACATTTTGGTGTCTATCTTATGAGCACCTGGTAGACGGTTGCTGTAAGTATTTATGAAACCCAACTCCATGGACTATTTTAGAAGGTGACAGATGTGTTCTTCAGTCAGCAAACCAAACTACCTGATTTCACAGCTAACAGAGCTACTGATGAACACAGATGAGCCACTGCAGGAGCATTTCCGGTTTTAGAGCCTGAGCTGGTGGGGTTCCACGGTTCTCAACTTTGTCTAACTCTGAATCAGAGCCAGGGAAGGGGGGCTGGTTCTGCAGGCGCCACAGGTGAGCACCTCCCTCACTGGGGAGATCTGGGTGCCCAGCCCCAGGCAGAGCCAGCCCCCTACCCCTATCTCAGCCCCAGCACCATCTGCAAGTGGCCCAAAGGCGACATCTCTGTACCCACCGAGGACAGGTGGACACGCTGCAGCAGGTAAAGGACACAAAGAAACAGGCCCAAAGTGAAGACAATGAAGTGTATTTTAAATAAAACAGCGTGGGAAGAAAGGGGGCAAAGGAAACACGCCTGACAGTGAAGGATGCTGGCCTGTGAGGAGAGAAGCACAGGTGAGTTTACTTCCCTAAATTTTAAACCCCATTGTTTCTTCTAAGGAAAGCGATGGTCAGGGCAGATTTTATGCATCATTTTCTTAGGGAAACAGGGAAGGCAGATGACCACGTGCTCGGCCTCCAACACGGCCTCCAGCTTTTAGCACCTGAACCTCTAAATACGACCTGTGCTCTAAGGGGTCACCCACCACGTTGAACTTTCTCAGCTCCCTGAGATCTTAAACCCTAACCACTGGTTCCCAGGGCTCCTGTCCCCACGGTCCCCGTCTGTACTGTTAGCCAAGGTCCCAGCTGACCCATAACATTCCCCCACAAACCTGGTCAACTCCAAATGCTAGGGGAAAATCAAGCTTTCCATTACAATGGAAAACGCAATAGAAAATACTAAAAACTATCTTCCACTGTTAATTTATTCCATCTCCCCTCCCTACCAACTCTTCTTAAAACCTTTCAAAAGCCTTAAAAAGCCAGTGGTTTCTCAGAAATTGAAGCTCCTTCCCCTTGGCTCCACAGTGGTCACGGTCCAAATTTTTGCCCAAAACAATGCCTTAGTAAAACCATTTGCAGTTAACCACTGGAGTGGCATGGACTTTAAAGCTAGCGCTAATGGACGCACAGTGGGACAAAGGACTCAGGCCCCACCCTGCGGCACAGACTGTGAAGAGGCAGGTGCAGACTCAGACCCTAACTAGAAAGAACGGGCTGCTGAGCCCATGGCAAGTGCAGATATCCATGCAGGAATGGCTGAATATTTTATTTTCAGGCATGAACGAGCCTCTTCAAATTACCCATGTATTGATACAGTTAATGAACTCATTACAAATCATTTGTATTTATTTTTAATTATGTTACAAGGAAATTAATACCTGCACCAATTGCTTAGAAAACCTTGAGGAAGACCTTCAAAGGTCTTTAAAATAAAAGCTCAAAAATGGAAGGAAAACAACTGAAACTACAAATTAGAACCCAGTGTGTTTCCAGAATGTTCCCTTATTTACGTTGTTAAAGTGGCAGCTGCCCCGCCAGGCTTTGAAGGCTTTGAACAAAGCTACCCTAGCAAGTGCTTTTAACATGTTAATGGGAAGAGTGAGGCCCTTGGGAGAAGGGGCTACAAGGGGAGGAGGCTGAGAGCAACAGATAGGAAGAGGAGGATACCTCCTTGGGGGAGGATTAGGCAGAGTGGGCTGGGAGGGCAGTTGCTGTGCAGCAGGCCAAGGCCAACCTGGACTTTAGAGGCTAAAATCATCTAAGCGTTCACAAGACAGCCAGGTCAGAAGGGCTCTACAGTTTGGAATCATCAATGCTACTGTAACTCTGGTCTATGCACATTCAGCTCCCAGTCAAAGTGAGCTCTCCATTCCCTTCCCTCCCAGACCCCTCCTGGGATCGGTCACTTTGACCCCTGGTACAGGCAGATGTTCCAGGGAGTTTCAGAACCTAAACTGAAGGCCAACAAAGGAAATGACACTCTTTTGCCTTAGCGAAGCGAACCCAAGCATGCTGCAAGTGCAAGAAAAGGCACTGGGGCCACTCAGAAGCCAGAGAACCACAGCAGTCTTCTCTTCTCAGAACAGAAAGCAAGAACTCAGATACCAGAAGCTTATAATTAACCTATGAGAAACGTTCTTAATTTAAGGCACTTCTTCTGAATCTACTGCTAGAAAAGAAAGGACATTCAGACATGGCTTCTAGAGAAACTCTAGTGAAACACCTGGGAGCTTCCTACAGACCAGAATGAAGCTGACCCAGCATTTCACACCCTGAGTCAATAGTCCAGTGATGGGGTTAGTACTACCCAGAAACACTTTGCATTATAACCCCCAAAATCACCCCATGCTGCAGGGACCAGCTGGAGAAAAACCGCTTGCTTAGCACAACCCATCATGGGGCAGAAATGACCAAAGGACTCAGTCTCCTGACACTGGTGTCCTAGAGAGCCTACAACGCAGTCCAGGACCTTCAAGCCTATGGATGAGCTCACAGCCAGGAGAGCTGCTTGGGGCCAAGGAGGAGCCAAGAAGGCACCTCACTGTGCTGGCTTTCTCCTGCGCTGGCTCAGGCCACCTGCCACCAAGCCATGCATGGCAGCCACAGCACAATTACCAACCACTGCAGCCACCTGTAGGGTGCTCAGAGGGAACCACATGGCTACGTCGAAAAGCCAGGGTCCAGAACATTGTTTGCTAGCTCAAGTAGCTGCATCATTTTTGAAATGAAAACAGCTGTAAGTCCTGTCATCTTTCCAGAGATCCCTACGCTCGATGGGAAGGTGAGCTGGGATAATCTTGTGAGAAAGATTAGTAAGATCTGAAAACATTAATGTTCTGGAATGCCACACAGTACCACCCACATTACCAGCATTTTCATTAGAGCAGTCTTCAAAGCAAATACTACTGTCTCCATTTCACAGATGAGAAAACTAAGTACTCATTAGGCAGACGGTAACCACCAGAAACACACAGCCAAGACTCAGAGCCGTCGTAGCTCTGGAACTTGGGTGTTTAGCCACAAAGCTGGGAAGCCACACTCAGGTGACCCGACTTACAGAAACATGTGCAGAAACTCACTGTGGGTCCCTTTATAAAGAATGGGAAGTTGTAAATAGAACTCTATTTAGAGAATCATGTACATCCATATATTTTTAAATTGTTTAAAAGAGCTTTTCAATGACCGAAGGAACCACTTATCTTGAATTAGACTTAAATACGAGACGACACCTGTGCTATATAGTTAGGGTAGCATTAAAACCACAGAAAGAAATACACTCAAATGTCAGCAGGACAATTATGGGTAATTTCTCCTCTGTATTTTCCAAATCTCTTCAATAAGTACACTACTGCTTTTATAATCATAACCCGACCCCCCCCCCCCAAAAAGCATCCCTTCAGCTTCGTTAATTGACACTAACTTCACCTCCAAAGGTCACGGGGCAGACCGCTCTGTGCTCGTGTGCAGTCTCTGCTCTCCTGCCTCTACGCTAGGGGCACAGCAGCAGGGGCGTTTTCTTCTGGCTTCACCCCAGCCCACGAGTGAGCCAGCCGGCACCGTGGAGGCCCGGGGGGGGCCCAATGGCGGCTCAGCACCGAGGTCCAGCTGGCTACAGGCCCCTTCAGCCCTGAAGTTCTGGCTCTAGTGCCACCCGCGCCACTGGTTCAGGAAGTGACCCGGCCTACGGCATATGCTCCCCCCACCAGACAGGTTCCTAGAAACACTACCCCACAATCCCAGAAAATCCTCTGCAGATGTGGAAGAACGAGCCCAGAGGAGACTTGTCTGAGGAAGGGGGTGTTCTCTCAAGTACTCCCACTCTCTCTGGCCACACCACACCCGGTACGCGAACAGGCCTTCTCCACGGTGCCCGCTCTCATCACAGGCACTGCTGCCGAAGGGCTGTGCTGAGTAAAACCCTGAGGCTACATTTAGCCTCAACAGAAAAAAAGCCCACAATTCATTGGTGAGTGTATCATATCAATATTCTTCTTCTTAGCTGACATTAACCACCCGCTGGCTCTGTCCAGCCACTGCACGACGCACGTCACTCAGCAAGATCCTGGTAAGCACCATCATCACCCTTCTTACAGAAGGCTGGGCAGCTGGACCACCTGCCAGAGGTGCGTGTCTCGCATGAAGAGCTCAGGCAGGGCAGCACCTCTACTGTCTGCTCACACTGCTCAAAGCACTCCCTGGAGCCTCCCCCTTCCCACCAACCCCCCCCCCCCCCGCCGTCTGCTTCCTGCAGACCTCTAGAACTTCCACACTCCACCGCCACCTCCTTCAGCTGCTCTGTTCCCACCGGCTGCCCGCCTAGCCTTGACCACTCAGTAGGTATCAGATGCCAGACACGGAGAATCTTACTACCGGTGCTGTTGTTCCAATGGGACAGGTCGTCCAGTGCCCCTGACAGAGGATACGATGATCACTGAGACTGGAAAAGCAAGCACCTGGGAGAGCCTGTGTCCAGTTCTGTGTGGCCCGCAGACACGCACACAGTGTGGGCACTCATCACCTGCCCAAAGCCAGCGCCTCCCAAGAGCCAGGGCCATCCCACACACCAGTGTATTAACAGATCTGGGAAGTCTACTGTAACGAAGCTATCTCACTTTGCCGTATCCAGTATGTGTATACGTAAAGTTCAATTTACACCGTCGGAAGAGTAAAAACTAATACAGCTTTTAACTATCACGCATTTACTTTTCATTCAATCGGCCAGGATTGTTTCCATCTAGTTTAAAGGAGGAAATAAGTCATTTGCACCGATTCTCCTGGGCACAAACTAGACACGGCAACCTCCGGAAGTCTCAGGACAGGGGTTCAGCACTCATCGACCTCCCAAGGCCCCACCAAGATGAGCAGAAAAAATTTTAAGAAAAAGGATAACAGTATTGGAACACTGCCAACAATTGAAAGCACAGGAAAGGGCAGGAAAGGACTTAACAGAGTCAAAGGGTTAAGTCAATACGGAAGTGCGGAAAGCAGACCCAACTCCTCTTCCTACAGTTACTTCCTGCAGCCCTACTATGTAGCCGGCCCTATTCTGATACTGGCTATGGAGCAGTAAGTACGACCAAGTAAGTAAGGCCCTTGCTCTGAGTCTGGGAGCAGGGCGAGGGCCGCATGGAGAGGGGAGACGATAACCAAATAAACCAGAAAAAGTAGAGTGCACTCTGCAACTTCCAAATGGTGGTCCACAGCTATCCCCACGGCTACTTCAGGCTGGGTGGTGAGGAGCCAGTACTGGACAGACAGAAGAGTAAGCAGCAGCCAGACACGTACACGTCAGGAGACAGCAGCCTAGGAAAAGAAAGAGCAGGCCAAGGCCCCCACAGCAAGGATGAGCTTGGGAGGCCTCGGGAATCAGGAGGAAGCCCGCATAGCCTAGAGAAGAAGGGCACCCTGAGTCTGGAGCACAGCAACCCTGGACCAACTTTGGGGCAAACAAGACTGCCAAGCTTCCCGAAGAAACCCAGTGGCCAGAAAGAAGAGGACCCAAGAGGCCTGAGAAAGCCAGAGTCCTTCAGGAAGACTTAAGCCCCGACAAAGGTGCCCACCGACTGCCCCAAGCCTGTCCCCTCTCCCCACGGGGCTGCTGGGTCCCAGAAAGGCCAGCCCAGAACACGGCCAGCCTTTCAAGCCTGCAGACTGGGCTGAAATTTCTCAGTGAGGTGGAAAGGGCACACCAGGAACACACGCATGCCACATCAGCAGAAAGGCAGCCTGTGCGGTCTGCCCTGGCAGCAACCCCATGAACAGGCCACAGCAAACAAAAAGGAACAGAAGAGAAACGGACCCAGTACCCAATTGAAACAATAACCCCAGCACCAAAGAACACACAAGCTGAGATCGGGAAAAACCTGATCTGGGGCCTTGTTCTACGTTCTTGGTAAGCACGTGTCAATAACATTGGGGTTCAGAACGAGGGCACAGGGGGCTGCTGTGTAAGGACACACTCCGAGCCGGAGCAACAAGAACCTAGTTCAACAAGATAAACACAGAGGAAAAAGAAAACAATTCAAGTCATCCAAGGGGAAAAGGTCTTCCTGGAGGGACGGAGACGCTGCCAGCCACCGGAAGAGGAACCCAGCAGGCCTGGCAGCGTCGCGTGGAAGAGACGGTCTCCCTAAAGAAAGGCAGAGCCCACTCTGTGGGTGGAAGAGCAGCTGTGCTCCAGGCAGGACGGACGCTGGGGGCCCACGCTGAGCCAGCTGCTGCACCAAGGGCCAAGCATGGACGAGAAGGCGGCTTCAGAAAGGCGACTCTTGCCCGAGATTTCTGACAACATTCACGGACAGAGACATGGAGCAGCTATGAGGCCGCGAGACGGGTGTTCAGGCACACAGCAGGCCTCAGGGAACGTGGCACCAATTAGCTCTCTTTAAAAACCTGACTGAACACACACAACAAAAAGATACTGACACAGGCTTCCATGTGCAGAGCTGGTGAATAAGCACAGGGGTGGGAGCCCAAGGGCTGCCGCGGCCCCAGGCGCTCTGCCGAGCTCAGGGCCAGGACCACAGGGAGCAAGGCCAAGGTCTCGGCCAGAGGAGCACGGTCTGCTCTGCAAAGCTCATTCCAGCACGCACAGCCCAGGAAGACGCCCCGCTCATGTGAGCTCTGCCAGCAAGGATGCACCTTCCACAAAGCCCACCAGACATAGGGGCCAAGTTAAGAACTCAGGAAGAAGTCCTGGGAAGAGTGCTGGTGGGGACGTCTACATAAATACAAAACCAAGACTCATCCACTGCAAACCATGGTCTCCTGGGTCCAGGCAGAACTGCAGCATCACCAGGAACCCAGACTTGCCTGGGGTCAGAGGCCCTGCTACTTTCCAGCGACCAGACCTTGCAGGATGCGAACGGTGCCCCCACATGGCACTATCAGGATTTAATGTATCCACACAAGGTAATTAGAATAGGACCTGGCACTCGGTTATAGCCTCAATAAGTGGCAGCGATTATAATTACAGAACAAAATACAAACGCTTAACTCATGGTGACAACTAAAGTAATGCAAATCAGGAGGTAAAGAAATATAAAAGGGCTATTTTAGTCCGCTCAGGCCGCTGTAACAGGACACCACAGGCTGGGCAATTTAAACAACAGACATTTATTTCTCACAGTTCTGGAGGCTTCAAGTCTAAGATCAGGGCCCTGGCGCGGTCAGGTTCTGGTGAGAGCCCTCTTCCTGGCTCGCAGACGGCTGCCTTCTCACTGTGTCCACAACACGGCCAAGAGCCAGTGAGCAATCTTGCCTCCTTATTAAGACACTAATCCCAGGACGAGACCCTGCCCTCATGACCTCATATAACCCTAATCACCTCCCAAGGGCCCCTTCCCCAAGTATCATCACGCTGGCGTCTGGGACTTCAACAAATGAATCGGGGGAGGACACAATTCATTCCGCGGCAAGGACTAACATCTCTACCCTACCTAGCAGTAAACAAACAGATATGATTTCATTAAAACTTTTACTTTTTTTTTTTTTTTTTTTTTTTTTTTTTTTGCACTCAGCCACTTAACGTTCTCATCATTTTTGAAGGGACAGTGGCAGAGGGAGAGAATCTCAAGCAGACTCCACGCCCAGAGCCGAGCCGACGCGGGGCTCAATCTCACGATCCTCAGATCATGCATGACCTGAGCTGAAACCAAGAGTCAGACACTTACCCAAATGAGCCACCCAGGCACCCCTCATCATTTTTTTATGTTCTTGGTCTCAGCAATACCTCCTAAAAACTAGTATTTCCATCTGAGAGGTTCCCCGTTACTTTCACTTTCAAGCAAAATTAAAAATTTAGTGAACAGTATTTAAAGAGAACGTGAATTGTAATGGAGTATTCCCATTGATCAATCCATGTGTCCATCCTCCACGGGCTTAACGAGAGAGGTCTACAGTGGCAGGTCACCTAACTGCACTTTGGTTATTTCCGGGTGGTGGACTCATGATTTTTAAGCTTTCTTTTTTTAAACACACACACACACACACACACACATAAATCCACTTAATAAAACTAAGTATTTCAAGGTCAGCAGAAAGCACTCTTGGACACTAACTCTAACTAAAGTGCTCAGCACACAGAACTGTAAGAGGATCGGCATCACAACACGGCGGTGGGGTCACCGACCACTTAAAGAAGTCACTCTTGCAATGTAGGGTGACGGCCCAGGCCTCACGCCTGCTTTGTAAAATACTTCCGACTCCTTTTCGGGAGATCAAGACAAAGATGCCCATTTCGGGGTACCTGCACCGTTCAGAGCCTGGGCAGTGTTTCATGATGCTCTCTGCAACCTGAGAGGTCATGTCTACCTAGAGACTGGAATTCAGTTAATTCTTTTCTTCCTGTTATCATACCTCTTTGAACAATCCCCTCTTTGCTCTGCATGTCTAGTGGTTAAAAAGATGTGCTGTGGAATCAGACTGTCTGGGACCCAAAGCCGGCGCTGCACCTACCAGGTGTGTGAGCCAGCGGGCTGCTATGCTCTGAGCCACCCCCCTCCTGTCCTGGGAGGGCCGCCAGAAACACTGCATGAAGGGGTGAGGGCTCGACAGGGCCACTGATGATTATTACAGTGACAAGTGCTGAAGACCACTAACTTGATGGGAGCAAAGGAAGAGCTGAAGCACCCACCTGCAAAGGAAGGTCCCGAGAATAACGGGCATCTTCCCCAACCTCAAGCTTCTCACTTCCAATGGTCTTACCCCAAAGGCACACCTAAAAGGCCATTTTTACTCTTAACAATTTTTCGACCTTCAGTTTATTCCAAACCTTAACCTGTGACAGTTCTCACGGGTTCCCATTCTTTGGAATTTGGTCTCCGTCCTACGTTCTTGTTTACATCATGCTTGCACGTAGAACTGTACATCAGTCTCTTGTGAGTCAGTCTTTGATGGAGACACAAAGTCCCTAAACTGATTCATCATCAGCTTCCTTCCAAGAGACAACTTATCACAATATTTCAGGATCTCTGCATTTCACAGGCCATGGAAGGTATCCTCTTTTATACGTCGGCCATCACTTCAGAGTTGTCCCTCAATTTTTAAAAATCTGTTTGCTTAAATTTAGAGAAGATGTCTATAACCAAAATACTCTCCTGCATTGCACTATGGCTCCCATCTCTGCCAGCTCACCACGTTCCTGCTTCTTGCTCCCGATTCGAGCACATCTGTTCCCCTCCTGGGGAGGCAGGGGTGAAGTGCACGGGCTTTCCAGTCCAGCACGCCCACTGGGAGGCTGCAGCTCTCCTATTTTCTGGTTGCAACATGGGAAAGATGCTTCATCTACTAAAACTTACTCTCTCTTTACAACGAATTATCGACAAGAAGAAATGGGAGGAGGCGGTCAACAAACGCTCACTGGTCCTGCTTTTGGCTTTCAGCAGTCCTCAGTTAAAACAGCAACTCATCAAATGCTCCGTTTTTCCTAGACAGCAATTTGCAAGAAAAATCCAGATGGGAGGAGCCCTGCTCCCTCCAGGCCAGTCCTGGAATGTCTGCAAAAGCAGGAACTTCAGCATACTACAGCAGCAGGACTGGCTTCTGGTCCCCAAACCCTCCCCAACAAAGCTCACCCAAGCCCACCTCCGGCACCTTCGTCATCTGACCTCGTCATTTGACTGTCCAAGTCCTTACAGGAGGACCCTGGTTCTCCCTCTCCCTCCATCTGCTCTCTCTCTTCAGAAACACAAAAAAGGAAATGGCCCTCTGCCGACGCAATGAAGCCGGGTTCGCAGGGTGAGTCGCTAAAGCCCCTCCCGCACATCCTGAAGAGGTCTCTTTCACCGAACACCATCTGGGGCTCCCTGACATCAGTGCTGGAATGATGTCAGCCTGGCTAGGCTTCAGTTTTCTGTCTGCTGAAGAGGAATGGTGTCATCCATTCCTGCTCCGAGACCCACAAAACTCACGGAAATTCATGCACAGAGCCGAGCCCCCCACCGCGAGCCACAGCGGCCGCTGCGTGCCTGAGAAGACTGGTTGGCCGGCAAGAGACCGTCCAGATTCTGTCACCAACCCAGAAGGCAGAAGCGCCAGACCACCACCTCCAGGCTGGACTAGAAGCTTGGAGCTGCACCGAGCTGTTCCGTGTTGCACTCTGCCGTGAACCGAGACCACGCTTCGTGTGCTATTGAAACAGCAGCCCTTTGAAAAGGATATCCGCCAGAAACTCAGAAACACCATTTCTAGAGCTTTTTTCCAGTGGTGGCCTGCTGAGCACCACAGCTTTTGCTGTTGCTCCAGTTTGGATTTATTTAGGCAGCAGTTACTGAATCAAACACTGTGTTTCGAATAAAAAGTCTAAAGTTACTCCAGGTTGGTGCATCCAAACATAAGACTATTTAAGTTTTCCTTAAAATTAAATGCAATTAAAATCCAGTACCACAGTTGTATCCATGACATGGCAAGCGCTCCATGGCCACAAGGGGCCAGCGGCCACTGCGCTGGGCCACACAAAACCAGAGTCTTCCCATCTTCACAGCGTGTGCCATGGGACAGTCGCTCCAGTGCCACACTGCCCCGTCCCTCGCTTTTGCTTTCCTCACGGTTCACAGAACGGAAGTAAGAAGCTGCCAAGAGCTCGGAGAAAGGACATCCACTCCTACTATGTGCACAGAACCAAAAATCCTAAACAACTTTCCACAAGTCGCATGTGGCGACACAGCTGATACAAAAGAACAGAGTGGCCCGTGAAGCTCTGGAAAGATGCTTAATTTAAAACCCACAGAACACGTTACTTAGGCACTGTAAATTTTTAAAATCTGAAAAGAATGCCTTGACTTAAAGGAAAAGTGTCTCCACAACATCGCATGGTTCCCTGAAGACTTCGAACTTCAGGCTTTAGCACTTTCTCAGAGAAATGCTCTGGCCTGAGAGGGGAACTTGTATTTTCAAACCCGGAGCAAAAGGCTTTTTCTGTCCAGTTGGCAACGAGCCCCGCCTAATTTTTGGTTTCAATTTCCTCAGAGAAGAGAGGAGAAAAGGGAAGGAAAGGAGTGGCCTTCTCAAGCCTCCACGTCACAGTTCATACGCCCTTCCAAGTCTCCTTTACTTGGAACGTCCTGCCAGGGGATGTCGTAGACCTAGCTCCACGGGTGGGGAAACTGAGGCTGAGAAGTCAGAACCCACCAGGAAACCAGTCAAAACCAGGCCTGCGAATGAAGCTGCAGGGGTGTAGGATGCAGGCGAACCGAGTGAGCTCCAGGCCACAGGCTTGCCTCCCAATGGTGGAGGAAGATTCCAGCCAAACGGTTCCAAGCAAAATGAACGGATTTGATCTTTCATTTCCCTTCCACTCCTGCATCCTGGCCATTGCTTCCGATCTACAGGATTCCAGAAACATCTGAAATCTCTCTCAAATATGGAAAGACAGAAACCACCTCCATCCCCATGTTATCACTCAGGAAATTAACGCCAGTCTTAAACCGCAGGAGGCCTAAATGGTTCCACAGCGCGGCTGACCTGGGAATTAAAGCGAGCACAAACCCACAATAAAAAGGCATGTTGCTGACAATGAAAGACATTCCCTGCCAATGGGAGCCTCAGACGCACTCCCATCGAGTCGGCCCGTCAGTGCGGTGATGGACAAACTGCGCTGAGACCCTGTGCGCTGGGACAGAGAGCGGCGCCTCCTCCCGCCACTGGCACGGGAGCACCCGCCCCGGAGCTCAGGACAGCCCCACGTGATCACAGGACACTGACCAGGTGGCAGAGGGACAGGCAATGTATCTTCATACTTTCCTCAGTTTTCTAACTTTGCCATGGTGAGGTATTAATTTTATAATAACACAGAAAAACCGGCTACATCTAAATGGTCACGCATTTCAAATACAGAATTTTCTGAAAGCTGTCTGCTTCTGAGTTCTACACTGCAAGCTATAAACCTGGTCTAACCACACTCTTTGGGAAGATAAGCAGATAAACTACAATCAACTTTACTTTAATATTCTGCATTTAAATAACTTCAGAGTTGGCAATCAAATCTTCAAAAATTCTAAGACAACAAAAGTTATCTTTAGCACCTGATTTAAACGTTCTAACCAGCCGCCCCTCATTAGTTCATCTAAGGGGTCAGCCCCGTTCACTCCCTCATTCACCCACTCCTCAGACACTTATTCGGAGGTGGCTAGTAGCACCCACGTGGCCCTGCGAAGACACAGCCCCTCCTCCCCAAGGGGACGCGGGAGACCAGTGGTCAGTGGTCAGCTGTGTCAGAGCAGCAGTCACTCCACAGGAAGGGGCCAGGAAAGGACTGCGTGGGAGTGAGCTTGCTCTGAAGCGAGGCCCCCACTCCTATGAACTTGGGCTGCCGCACAAGCGGTGCGGGGTCTTGTGCAAAGCAAAGATGGACTGCTATGAACTGAGACCTAAATTCCAGGGGCAACTTGAGTGAATCACCAGGCATCCCTGCCTATCCCCGCCCCAGGAATGACAGCTTTCCGAAGCTGGCCAATGCAGGGGGCCTCATGAACAGGGCTTTTCAATTGCCGTGGTTCTCATGTATTCATTCAGATGGCTTTCATGTACACTTCTCTTAGATGACATGAGAGGCACAGAGAGGCACTGAGATAGAGTCACTCTGGTTGCCTGAGTTCAGTCATGATGACCAAGCCAGAGGACAGGACCAGCAATCTACTGGAGTCATCACAATGGGCCGGAGTCCAGTCAAGGGAGAGAAGTGCTGGAAAAGAAAACCACATCCTGCTCATTACCTAAGGTGGTTAGGTCTAGGAGCATGCCTCCAGGCACGGCAGGAAGCCTCCAGAAGATTCCACGCCCTGATCCTCAGAACCTGTGGCTAAGACGAAATCATCACCACTCCTGTGATCGTGCTGTATTATCACATGCCCTTAAGAGAGACAATTACCTGGGTGGGCCTCACCCAGTGACCCGAGGCCTTAAAGCAGAGGGCTTCCTCTAGCTGGCAGAGACACGGTCAGACAGATCCAAACAAAGCTCTGCTGCCAGTGCGAAGATGGAGGGACCACAAGTCAAGGAAGGCAGAGATGGCTTCATGGAGCTGAGAAAGGCCCCCGGCTGGCAGCTAGCAAGGAACTGGGGACCTAAGTCCTGCAACAGCAAGGAAGTGAATTCTGCCAATAGGAATAAGTTCGCAAGAGGAGCCGGAGCTCCAACCACGAATGCAGCAGCCAACACCTTGCCTACAGCCTGGTGAAAGCCTGAGAAGGAAGCCAACCCAGCCATCCCAACCTCTGACACGCAGAGTCTGTAACACAGTAAATGAGTACTGGGTTAAGCCGCTAAGTTTGTGCTCATTTGTCCCACAGCAACAAAGAACAATTGCAGCATGGAAATCTTCGAGTAAGACATTTAAATTGCAGTGCAAATCCCACACTGTGGGAAGAGGCACCCTGACCACCCTAGCTGGGACGCACACTGGCATGGGGGACGGGTGTCTTGGGCAACTGTCTCAATCACCAAGCTCATCTATCTGCCTTCAGTCCAGTGCCACACTCACTCAGCAGCCTTGGGAGAAGACCAGAGCGTCCCGAGGGGCCTCTCCAGGGCATCAGCCAGCAGCAAGCTCCTCCGGATCCCGTTTGCATGACACAGTGACCCCTCACCTGTCAGCCTGCGCTCCGTGCAGCAGCAACACCGCGTTTCCCAACTTCAACATCGCAGGCGGCTATTTGTTTTGTCTAGTTTTTTAACAGCCCTCTTTCATTCCGTGACTAAAAACCAACAAACAAAAAAACCCAACAGATCCTAAAAAATACAGACCTAACATACAAAAAGTCCTCATTTCCCAGAATAACCATGACACCTCCTCCCATCGGACGTCCACGACTCCATTTACAATAGGGACCAAAATTTCTTATTAATTAGTGACCCAAAGGAGGTCTGAGGCTTTACCTTGAAAAACCCTAAAGTTAGGAAAAATTGATACTTTAAAACATTCACTTAAAAATTAGTTTCCAAGGCACTCGATCACAACCGTGTTATTTCTAAGAAACAAATGGCATTGCTGGGGTACTGCTTTTCCCTCACAAGCTCCCAGCAGCAAGATGGGGTCCACTCCACCCCTTCTGCAGCCTGAGCATTTTCTGCAAAAAACATCTGAGGTCTCCATCTTCCCCAAGGACTCCTCCTGTTTCATCTTCAGCCTGTTTCATCTTCCAATCCTTTTCCAGGGCGTCTGTCCTGCCCTCCTCCACGGCAACCCCTTCTCCAAGTGTCGGCAGTCCTGTGTCCGTCTTCACTTATCAGTGACTGGGTGAAACTTTCCCCAACTTCATCACGGCCTGCATCTCGCACTGGATTTTTCGATCTCACTTTGCAGTGACAAGCGTACCGGGCAGGAACAAATGATGCTGTTACTAAGGCGGGAGGAACCTTTGAGGAGGAGCTGATTCATATGGTCAGGACAGGGGCACATGTGTGCACAGCTTCCATCCACAACCTTATACCTGGGGGGTTACAGATGACAAACACGGAGAAAACAAGGCCTGTGCGGGCCACTAGCACCTTGCGACACAGGTCTCGTACTAACCTCTCCCACATGTCCTGTGGTGCATAAAGGCGGGGACAGGACTGAGAGCGAGGCAACAGGAGTGACCATGCTGGACTCTGCCATGCGCCCTGCTGGGCCTTCACGGGCACCCTCCCACTGGGTCCCCACAGGGACGCGCTGGCGGAGGGGATCACATGCGTGCAACTTCAGGTACTGCCAAGTCAGCTGGACACACAGAGGGAGAGGAGGGGTCCCAGATACTCCTCCGGGCTCTGACTCTCAGAACAGAGCGAAGACAACACATGGAGTCCTGCGGCGTGTGGCTAGCCACCCTATGAACGACACGGGTCCGTGTCTTACCAACTTCAGATGAAGAGCTGAATATTCTTTGAGTGAACAGAAAATGTCAAAAATTTAAACACTGTTGAAGGCCCTGCAGAAAGGATGCTGCATGATGGTTACACGCTGCAGGCAGGCCAGAGAGGACAACCTACAGAAGGCCAAAGCCCACACAGAAGCCTGGTCAGGGCCCGGCCTGCAGGAGCCTGCCGAGGCTGGGGGTCTTCCCTCATTCCATTACGCTCTTCCCGGGGCTCTACAGGGCACCAGTGAGGGTGCGGCAATGCACCTGGGGTCCAAGCTCCCACCCTTCCTCAGCTGGGACTTTTTTTTTGCCTTTCAGCTGATGAGGTTTCTGAAGCTGTCAGGACCGACCAGGGCAAAGTATCAACACGTCGCTGGGCCACGGGGGGTGGAGGTGAGGGCCCGTGAAGGTGACGGGGCCAGAGGCTGGGAAGCGCAGGGCCTGGGAGCCCGTCCACACCTGCCCGTGTCTCTAAGTCAGAAGCCCAGATAGCACATTTAACACCATTGCCAAAACAGAGGTTTGAGAGTTAACGGGAATACGGAGCAAGAACTAGAGCAGCCCCACGAGCAGCACCTGCCCTGCACGGCTTTGAGGGTCCCAGCTCTGATCCCCGTCCTCCTCGTTAGCTGCTTCTTCACCTCACTCAAGGCTGAAAGCAGACTGGCAAGCTCATGAGGCCAGGCACCAGCACGGTTTCTAGAACAAACAGCACGGGCTGCTCCAGCGGCTACCACACAAATGCCCGACCGGCTCTGGCTGGTGCTACGCAACCTCCTACAGCAACAGGCAACTGCTTATCCTTTCTTGAGGACTACAGACGTGGTCCTTCCGGAAATGCCTGTCCTGGGACTACACAGTAAGTCTGAGCTGCTGCCCACCAGCAAGGCTCCTTTCTACTAACCAGGCCGACGGCGCTCTCATCACAGTTCTTTCCCTTTCTGAGCTATAGATGAAACACATGGTGGTGGCCTTCCGCATCGCTCTGAGTAAGCCGGTGGCCAGCGGCAAATTCTAGAAAGACTTCTGGATACCAAAAAGTGAGCTGCCACCAGCCCAGCAGACCTCCGCGGAAATGGTCATCAGGAACGCCAACGTCCTCTGACCACAGGCACAGCCCCACAGTTCAAGTGCTACTCTGGCTTCCTACTCCTCTGCTCTGTCCCTCCTAAAACACCGGCCTGCTAGAAGCATTCAGAGTAGCAAACCAAGAGGGGGCACCCCACCCTTCTAGGCACAGGGCAGGCAATCCTAGCAGGCTCCTCCTCTAGGCAGAGATGGCCACAAGTGGACAGACCCCGAGTGGTACACATCACCCACAGAGGCAGGCAAGGAAGGGTCGGCAGCCAAGGAGAGAAAAAGGAGCATTACCAAGAGCACGACTGCACTGGCTCCTGTTCAGGTAAGTGAAACTGTGGAACTCTTGGCTACTTCAGAACCTACTCTTCAACCCCACACGAGGCCTCTGAGCAGAAATCTCACACGCCAGCAGGGGGTGGCAGGGCAGGACCCTCAGCAGGTCCCCCGGCAGCGCCCAGGACAGTAGCGCCCTGGAGGTATGCTGAGAGGCTCAGGCTTTGTAGTCTTTAACCTAGGAGGACCCCAGAGATGCCATCACAGGGTTCTAAAGGGGTCAGACCTAACCAAACCTGCTGACGGAGGAGATGATCCCACTGGCAGTTCTGGGAGAGGCCCAGAGGCTGGCAACTGTGTGTTAAGAGGACTACCTCGGGCCACTGGACCAATCTCCACTAAAGGTGACAAATCAGCACAAGGGTAAAGAGAAGGTGCAGAAGATCTGATAAAAGACTAGACTGGGGAGATGGACAAGGAGGAGAGAAGATCTGCACAGCTGGACAGGACAGACTGTGCTAGTGTGTGCTGGGCAGGGGAACTTATGGAGCGCCAGGGCTGAGAGTCAAGATCAAGAGACGGGTGTCTTCCAGGCCAACCGCTGCCTCAGATCCTAGCAAAGAACCTGGTACTTAGTGGGCTCATTTATTAAGAAAAGCAGCAGCAAGGGCACCTGGGTGGCTCAGTCAGTTAAGCGTCTGCCTTCAGCTCTGGGTCAAGATCCCAGAATCCCAGGATCCAGATCAAGCTCCAGTCTTGGCTCCCTGCTCAGTGGGGAGCCTGCTTCTCCCTCTCCCTCTCCTCCTCCTCCCCACCCCAGGCTCCTGCTCTTGCTCTCTCTCAAATAAATAAAACCTTAAAATCTTAAAAAAAAAAAAAAAAAAAAAAGGCAACAGCAACGTACATACTGAAGCTTACCAAAAACCTAGGGATAAGAAAACAGCTTCCAGGGCCTGCGTAATTTGCAGAAGGGCATGATGCTGCCACTGCCAGCAGATCAGGGAAGAAGCGAGACTTGGGACTGTCCGGACCCCAAAATGCTCTACAAGTGAAGACCACCTGTCTTCCTATTTTCCTAGCGCTAAGACAGAGTCAGTTCCAGGATGGAAAACTGTAGCCCCCCACCCCCCACCCCGCGCCCCAACAGAGGAACTCATGTATGATGTTACACATCAAGAAATTGCTCCCCACCACCTCTTCTTGGACAGTTTGATAAGTAACGACAGGAGGAAGAAAAGCCAAAGAAGAATGGCTCCTACTTGGGACTGAAATGCACACTGGGACTTCAGGAAATTTAAGAAAGTAACACTTCTAACCCAAATCAGGTGAAACAAATTGCAGGACATGAAGCTCTTAGACTGTCTCATCTGCTTTAAAGTAGTATCAACTTACGTATTTGCAAACTTGAATAAACATACTTACAAAAAAATAGTTACGTTAAGAAGTAATCTCAATATCTACCAATTACTACGTTTGTAGAACTCTAGTATTTGTAGAAAACACTAATACCTTGCAAAATCCTTAGGCAGCTTTTTAACCAGCATGCAACTTGCAAAGAAAGTCTTTGATTTAAGTCTTGAAATACTGACATAAAATCTATGTGCAAATGCTTTGTTTCTAGGTGCTCAAAAAAGCACAGGAAGGCAAAAGGGCTGGGTAGGTACCATTCCCCCCTGAGCAGCCTCACCTGGGACTGCTTCAACCCACACTTCCACCCGCATCCCCCACGTTTTGTTTTTTTAACCAGTCCCTGTCATTTGTAACTGCGCTAAGCTTAAACAGAACTTCTAATTCCCTCTTGGCCAACGTGGAAAAATTTTAAATAAAAATGTCATCTTCCAAAGGATCCGTGCTACAAACGTTTTTGTCTTCTTTGAAGGCTATCAACTACTTTTTAAAAACGACAAAAGATGCTTTTATGTTAATTTCTGCATAAAATTAAATAATACACAACCCCTCATCCAAAAAATTTACTTGTAAATTCACTGTTGGTTAAATTGTATCACTACCAAAACAAAACAAAACCCAAAAAGAATCCTCTTCCGAAAGGATTTTCTCAAAAAGAAAAAAAGTTATTATTTAACCAATATTTGCCTTCAACTTGATTCAAGTTCCCAGCAATACTAAAACCATCTGCAGCTGACATAAAGCTCCACACGCATCTGCACCCTACTTTGACAAAGGGTCCCTAACATGTCTTGGGGAGAGAAAAAAAAGTGAAGTATCCGACACCCCCTTCCAGCGGCACAGGTCGGGTTCAGCGGCCCCTTTTCCTGCGCTGTCACTTTTGGGTTCCGAGCAGCAGATGGCCCGTTTACAAGAGAAATTTAATTTTTAATGAAACGGGAAGCCTTCCGGCACAGAGTCGGGCCCGGCCTCTCCCGCGCGCGCCCCGCACTCACCCCTGGATGCCGGGGCTGTACGCGCGGCTCTTCCACGGCGTGCCGGGCCGAGGCGCCTGGGGCCCGGGGCCGCCCCCTCCACTCAACGCGGCCGCGCGGCTGCCCGACAGCAGGTAGTTGAGGCCGTAGGTGCTGGCCTTGTTCTCGCGTTTCCGGCGGCCCGGGTGGAACTGGTGCTGCGGCGGGGAGCCGGCGGGCGCAGGGCCTCGCGGCCCGGGGTGCCCGTTGGCCGCGCCGGGGGCGCTCGGCGGGCCGTCGGCAAAGTGGAAGAAGGCGCCGCCGCGGCCGCCGCCCGCCCGGCCGAGCGAGGCGCTGCTTGAGGACGACGACGAGCAGCCCGGGCTCTCGGTGCCCGACTCGGCGTTGGACGACGACGACGACGACGACGACAGCGACGGCGACTTGTGCAGGCGCCGGGCGCCCTCGGCCGCGGGCCCGAGCGCCGTCAGCAGCGCGGGGGGCAGCGCGGCGGGGCCGGGCGCGGGTGGCGGGGGCGACGCGGCCGGCAGCGCTGGCCCCGCCAGGCCGCCGCCGCCCATCCCCGCCGCCCCCGCCGCGACCGCCGTGTCCAGCGCAGGCGAGTTGAGGCAGAAGTAGGACGCGAAGCCCGAACCGCCGCGGCCCACGCCCTGCGAGGTCTCCCAGATCTGCATCCACAGGGCATTGGCCGGCCCCTTCTGCTCGGGCTGGATCCAGGCCACGCGCGGATCCATCCACGCGCCGCCCCGCGGGCCCGCGCGCCCGCCCGCCCCGCCGCGGCCCCGCCCCCGCCGCGCCCCGAGCCCCGGCCGCGCCGCGCACGGACGGACGGACGGGCCGCGGGCGGACGGGCAGACGGGCGCGCGGGCCTGCGCCCGCGGCTCCGGCCGGCTCGCGTTGGCGGCTCCCGTCGGGGTCCCGGCGCGGCGCGGGGCGGGCCCGGGGCAGGCCGCGGCGGGCGGCTCAGGCCTGTCGGGCTCCCTTCACGCGGCGCGGGGCGGGCGCGGGGGCCGCGGCGGCGGCGGCGTTCCACACGGGCCGGGGGGAGAGGCCATCGGAGAGGGGCGGGCGGCCGAGCCGAGGGGGCGGGCCCAGGCGCCGCGCGGCCCGGGACCCGCGGGAGGGCCGCCGCCGTGCGCCGGGCCCTCGGTCACGCTCGCACCGCTCGCTCCGTGCTCCTGCAGCGGTGGCGGCGGCGGCGAAAAGACACTCTCGGCGGCGACAGGGCGCGGGGGAAGGAGGGGGCGCCGCCGCCTCCGCTCCAATGAGGGGCGGGGAGGGAGCGGGGCGGGGAGGAAGCGCGGCCTCCCTCGCCGGGGCCGGGACGTCAGTGCGCACGCGCGGCCGATTTCAAATCCTCACTAGACACCGCCGCCTTGGTTACCGCGCGTGCGCACTGGGGCGCTTCCCCCGTGCGGACTCGCGGGGGGGGGGGGGGCACCGAGTCGGAAGGAGACGCGACTGGGAGGGGCTGAAGGGGCGGCGGCCCCCGCCGCGGCGTGGGTCCTTCTAGACTAGACTTGGCTGCGGTGGGGCCAGGGAGAAGTGAGGGGGCCGCTGCTCTGCCTTCGTCCCGGTTTCCTCCGCCGGCCCCACCTCCCGCCGCGAGCAGGCCGAGGCGTGGAGACATGCGCGCTGGGGCCGGGGTCCCTGGCAGCCGCCCGGTAGCGCTGCGCGTGCGCAGAAATGAAACGCCGCCGCCGCCGCGGCCGGGTGGAAGTTTCCGCGCAGCCGGGCGAGGTCGGGAATCCCGCCCGGGGCCGGGCCCGGGGGCCACTGGCTCGCGGCGCGTGCGGGCTGCGCTAGCACGGACTGCGGACCGGCCGCTCTCCTAGGAAAAGGGCAGAAGTGCCCCAAGCTGCCTGCCATCCATCCTCAGGGGCCCGTGAGCGGCCGGTCGTGCTGCGGTCACTCGTGCCCGCCCACGTGCTCGCCGCCGACCTCCCGTAGGACCCGGGTCACTCACCAGCGGCCCGGGCGGCGCTGCCCGCTAAGACGCCGCCCCAGACGGAGCAGGACCCTCCTTGCGGGTCTCATTTTTGTTTCCTTTTAAAAATGATTTTCTATTCTGAGAATTAAGTTAAAACTTTCCAGTTGGCTCACTGGCGCGATTTCCCGAGCCAGGCTCGGCAGTGCTGCCCATCAGAGCGGCAGCCCACGTGCTTGGGTGTCTGGCCTCGCAGCTGGCACAGTGTTAGCAGGAATCTTAGAGATCCTGTCCTTTGGGCCAGTCCCCAGTGTCCAGAGGATGCCTCAAGCGCGGTTTGACAATGGTGTTGATAGGACTACGCTGCTAACCACACATTGCGTGAAGTCCAGAGCAAACGCCAGAGTGTCATTATATAAGCCTGCTTGTGCCCCATGAGCCTAGCCAACGTGATGGACACCTTGGCCCCTCTGGAACCCAGGCCCCACAGGGAGCCCCTCCAGTCCTGGTCCCCACCCTGCGGATGCTCTCCCTGACCTTGCAACTTTGAAGAAGCTCAGCGCTTGGGCCGGAGTTCTTCTTAAATATACTGAAACAAGCCTTTTTCAGCATGCTCCCGTTTCACTGTATCATGGGTGAGTACACGTTACCAAGCGCTTGACACTTCAAAACATCTTAACGTGAAAAGTCTGTGTATTGCCTACTAAGGCTTTTTGGCAAATGGTAGTAAAGCTATAAATGACTGTTTTGGTTCAGGCATTTTGTATTGCACATGTGGAAGTTCTGACCAAGAATTAGAACATGTACATTAAATAAACGAGAAAATCACACACAAACCAAACTGGTTACTCTGTATCTCCTTGCTTCCAGTGCCTAGGGCCAAAATCCTGTGGTCATCCCAGCCTCCTCTCTCCATAACTAACAGATTCTCTTGTGTCTACCTGCAAGAAACATCCAAAACCCAACAACTACCTCTCACTGCCTCCATCTTTTCACCTACAGCCCTTTCAAGCCACCACTATTTCTAGCACATTTTGAAACAGTGCCTCCTAGCTAGTTTCCCACATTCCATTTTTGCCCTCCTTGGCATTTTCTCTAGAGAGCAGCTTGTGAGTGATCCTTAAAAAACAAAAACAAACAAACAAAAAAAAAAAAACCCCGTCAGATTATATCGTTCTCCTGCTCAAAATTCTCCAGTGGCTTCCTTTCTCCAACTCAGGCTTACTGTGACCTGAAAGTCCCTACATTGTCTTGTCCTTCCTTCTTCTCCCACTTCATCTTCCAGCTCATCCCCTAACCCAGCCTGTTCCAGCCAGAAGCATAGCAGGCACAGACATGCCTCAGGGCCTTTGCACTTGCTGTTCTATCTCCTTGGATGCTCCCTCGCCTTGGATGCTACATACCCACGTGGGTCACACCTTACCCACTCTCACACCTTAGTGAGGATGTTGCTCTATCTAAACTACAGACCTAACCCTCAACACTCCCCACTTCCATTCCCTGCTTTATTGTTCTCTTAGCATTTATCTCCATTGGTTTCCTAGGGCCACAAACTGGGTGGCTTATAACAGCAATAGCAACTCCTCTCTTATTGTTCTGGAGGCTTAATGCCTGAAATCAAGGTGTTGGCAGGGAGGGCCATGCTCTCTCTCCAAGGTCTCTAGGGGAGGATCTGCTCCATAGCTTTCGCTTAGCCTCTGCTATTTTCCTTGGCCTTCTTTGGCTTGTAGGTGCCTCACTCCAATCTTTGCCTCCATCATTGTGTGGAGCTTTCCCCATGTCTGTGTCTCCTCTTCTTGTCATAAGGATGCCATTCATACTGCATTAAGATTCACCCTAATGACCTCATGTTACCTTGATTCCATCTGCAGAGACCCTATTTCCAAATAAGGCTAACATTCTATTGATATCCAGGGACAGGACTTGAGGTTCATCAGGTGGGAGAGGGTTGGGGCACAATTCAATCCACTGTGCCATCTCATGAATTTTATTTACCTTGTTTATCATCTGTGCCCTCTCACCCCATTAGAATCTAAGTTCCACAGGGAGGGGGCTTCTTTTTTTTTTTTTTTTTAAAGATTTTTTATTTATTTGACAGAGATAGAGACAGCCAGCGAGAGGGAACACAAGCAGGGGGAGTGGGAGAGGAAGAAGCAGGCTTCCAGCGGAGGAGCCTGATGTGGGGCTTGATCCCAGAACGCCCCAAGGAGGGGGCTTCTTATCTGTACTTTTTCCTGCTGTGTGTGAGCTTGAGGACTGTGACTGGCACACGGTAGGTCCTGGATGGACATTGGTGAAATGACCAACAGTTGGTTGACCAACTCAATGGGAATGAAAGCCTTGCCTGGCTTCCAGGATTTATCCACAGATTGCTGTTTACTTCTTTCCAACATTTTAAGTTTGTTTTTCCCTATGGCCTCCTGCTCTATCTTTGCAGTCTGTCTCTAGCTAATCCCTCTAACTTTGACTCATCAGCCGTAGTCAACTTCTTATACTTAGATGCAGGGTTTCATTATGTATGTATTTGATCATAAGTTTTTATGTAAATTAGAAGCAATATGTTTCTTTTTTTTTTTAAGATTTCATTTATTTATTCAACAGAGATAGAGACAGCCAGCGAGAGAGGGAACACAAGCAGGGGGAGTGGGAGAGGAAGAAGCAGGCTCCCAGCGGAGGAGCCTGATGTGGGGCTCGATCCCATAACGCCGGGATCATGCCCTGAGCCAAAGGCAGACGCTTAACTGCTGTGCCACCCAGGCGCCCCAGAAGCAATATGTTTCTTTCTGCAAAACGAGAATTAATACTAAGTCAAATGTAGTCCTTGTTGGAGTCTCTGTAACTCTGGGCAGAGGAGGTCTTTCTCACTGCTTATCAGTTTTCACAGATAAGCCCAACTTTTTCCTTCTGTGGCCAAAGCCAACTCTTCTTTCTCATGATGTTAAAGGATGGGTAATATTAGAGATTATACTACGGTTTCAGCGATTCATTCTCATGAACAAATAGTTTCCAAAGCTTTGACTACCATGGACTTCCTGCGCCCAAATCAGATATGCTGGTTAGCATAAGGGTAACTAGGGCTCACCCAATCTGAAACTTACTCAGAGTGAGATCCAGGAATCTGTATTTTAAGTAAATTCTCTGGGTAATTTTAAGCACAGTAAAGCTTGAAAATCTCTGCCTAATTCAGGGTTCCCACACTCAATTGCTCACAGGAACCGAATAGGTTATGTAAGTAACCGAAAAAAATCAGGGTGTGTGTATACATTTGTTAGTTCTTGCTGGGTAACAAACCGCTCCCAAACACAGTGGCTCAAAGTAAGTGTGTAGTACTGCTCACAGGTCTACACATCAGTGGTGTGGTTCTGCTGCTGTGGGTCAGACACAGCTGACCGTGGCTTACAGATCACTCCTAGGCTCCAGTCAGCTGGCCGGTGAGCTGAGGCTGGCTGGTCGAGTGGCCTCACTCACACGGTGGGCAGTTGGCTGGCTGGCAGCTGAGACACCAGGTTGACTGGCCCATGTGGCTCTCATTATCCAGCAGGCTAGCCCCAGCTTGTTCTCAGGGTGGCTGAACAGGGTTTCAGGAAAGTGAGCAGACATGCCTGAAGTAACAACTGGCAGGCCTTCATTTCCTCACCGTGCCGTGAGCCTAAGTAAGTGACGAGGCCTTGATAAGATTCAAGAGGTGGGAAAAGAGCCCCCACTTCCTGATGGAAGAAGCTGTAGTCACGTTGCAAGGGGCGTGGGAAGCTGGGAGGGGAATAATGCTGGCCCCGGTGTGACCTGAATGAGGAGAAGAGGGGACCATAGGATCCGGGAGGGCACCTGCCTGGCGTAAAGGAGGGTAAAGCCCCTCTTCCACAGCTGGCAGGAAAGCAGGACCCGCCCCGGTTGTCAGCCATGTCGGTTCTTATGAGAACCTGGACACACAGACAGGAGCCTGAATTCTCCTGGTTTGAAATGTCAACCTCTAGCCAGATGTTGCTGGTTGCCCACACAAGTCCTTTGTCCGCACTGCACCTTCTGCTCTGGCTGGCAGAGCCCTGGTTCTGCTCAGGTATTTGCATGGCCAGGTATGCACAAAGGGTCTATGTCTCTCCTGGTGCTGTCGTTCTGTCTGCCAGGGCCAACATTAGCTCAGTACACACCTCCATTCTAGCAGAGAAGGCTGCCAAGACACTCCTGGGAAAGTCCTCCAGGTGAAGAAGACACCTGCCAGAGGGCGCTCTCTGCTTCACCAGTGGACACAGTTCTATCTGCATAGGACACCTGGCACCGCTGCAGCCACCTTGAGACCAGAAGAGTGATGGGACCCGTGCACTGGAAACCAGGACGAATGCAGGAAAGATGGCCCCAAGCCCCGGCAATACTACACCATAGCCCCCCCCCCCCCCCCCCCCCCGCCCCGGCATCTGCAGTGATAACCTCCTGAGTTGCTTTGTGTTCTGGGCAGGTCACACTGTCATTTGCCACAGGTCACACCCCAGCAACCAATTCAGAAAATACTAACGTACCGTGGAGGGCAGCCTGTCAGGCTCTGTGAGTCAAGTCTAGCTTGTGGGTAATCTCTGGCCACCAGAAGGCAAATAATGCGATGGGGCGCGGCAGGTGGTGCCCTAGTGATTCTGTGTTCATTCGTGAAGAAAGGTTTCCTTCAGAGAGGTAGGTTGCTACTTGCAAGGGTGGATGCCCTTTGAAAATTTTAGACACCAGTGCCACTCATTAAAGGAAACCTTAGGAATGAGTTTCTCTGCAAACCTATCTTCCTTTTATCCTTAATTATGGAAAGTTTCAAACTTGCACAACATTGGAGAGACTATATATATCAAACCCTTTCAATAACTATCAACTCAAGGTCATACTTGTTCCCCAGTGTCCTCACCTGCTTTCTCCTTCTCCAATTATTTTGAAGCAAATCCCTGATAATATGTCCTTTCACCCGTAAATAATTCAGTATGCACTAGTAAGTTATAAGCATATGTGTTTTGAAACATAACTACAATATTACCACATCAAAGCAGTACTAAAATGTCTTAATATCCTCAACTATCTGATCCATAATAGATATCTCTGATGATCTTATAAAATTTTTTGTTGGTGTTTTTGTCAAAAAAACAGTCTATATATTCCAATTGATTGATTTGTATCTCCTAATGCTTTTTAATCTGTGCTTTCTCTGTCATCTTCTTTTGGGGGGGCAGGGGGGGGCGATCCGTTGTTGAAGAACATGGTTCATGTGTCCCACAGTCTGGATTTTGCCAATCATGTCTCCCTGTGGTATCATTTAATACGTTCCCTGTCATCTATATTTTTTGTAAATTGGCCATTGAACCTAAAGTCTTGATCGAATTCAGGTTCGGTCTTTTATTGGCAAGCCCACCGCCGAGGTGCTGCTCTGTCCCTCTCACAGCATCTGGTCTCTTTGGTGACGTGAGTGTGAGCTCTTTTGATGAGCACTGTCTCAAGCCCTGCCCCACTGTTTCTGTGGGAGGAACTGTCCCCTTCAAATAGCACAGGATCCCAGGACTGCCTCTCTAGCAGAATTTGAGAAGCAGATGCCCTGCAGATGGTCAGGTCAGAGTCTTTGCTTTCCAGATGAGGATTCTGAGGCTGGCTCACAACCAAGGCCTAATAGGGACGACAAGAGTTGGGGGCTCAGCAAAGCAAGTCGTACAAATTAGACCCCATAAAAAATTAACTTTGGTATGTCACATGGAATATGACCTAATGGAACATGGAAGAATTGGGGAAATGGTCTGTACGGAATCTAGACTTGGGGGCGGGGGGGGGAGGGATTATGCTGGGACTCTTTTTGTCCAAGGAGGCACTCCCTGACCTTGGTAGACACACATGGTCCTTCACCAGAAGGTGAGCTCTGTGAGAGGCGGCAGATTTCAGAAGGCCCCTCTTAAAAAAAAAGAGTAAACTATGTGAGGACGTAGCTATGTTTATTAGCTTCGCTGTAGTAATCGCGTTGCCGTGTATAAGTGTGTCAAATCACCATGTTGTATACCTTAAATATATACAATTTTTATTCATATAAATGAGATGGAATTTAAAAAAAATTCTTGTGTAAGTTAAAGCATATTTAAAAATATTGGTTTGAGAAAGCAGAAAATAGGTATTTCAAAGTGCTTCAAATTAATATTAACTATTGGGGCGCCTGGGTGGCACAGCGGTTAAGCGTCTGCCTTCGGCTCAGGGCGTGATCCCGGCGTTATGGGATCCAGCCCCACATCAGGCTCCTCCGCTGGGAGCCTGCTTCTTCCTCTCCCACTCCCCCTGACTGTGTTCCCTCTCTCGCCGGCTGTCTCTATCTTATAAATAAATTTAAAAAAATCTTTAAAAAAATTAATATTAAATAGGAATAAAGTAGAGAATATTAGAAGTCTGTGAACACAGAAAATGGTAAGCCTCAGTTCTCTGTGATATCAATGTGTGTGGAGCAGCGTGTTTCTTCGCAGTGCAAGATAAATGAAGTATCAGGCATATTCTCCATTTTAAAAGTCTCAGTGATACTCTGGTTTCTCTTCAGATTGTATAAATCTTCCACCTTGTAAACGTCTCAGTAATAAAAAATAAAGAATAAATTAGTGGTAAATAATGGAAGC